>NC_071532.1:76967961-77286889 GCF_026979565.1 Vidua chalybeata | reverse complement strand
TTAGAATTTTGCACAGTATCAAATTAAATAAATTTCTCATGAAGTAAGCCTATCCTGAATATGGAAATGAGGAAACAAAATCGTAGTGTGAAGAACCACAATGTGTTTTTATGTGTTTTAGCAACTACACTTTAACTTAAATAATGACACCAGACTTCAGATTAATGCTGTAGTTTTGACAAAGCCTTGATGAGATCAGGGAGGCATCAGAACAATAAATCCAGTCAGTCAGTCAGTCTTTCCTGGGGAGCACCAAGGGTTTTGATGTGAACCTCTGGTATGACTATTGCCACAGAACGATGACTACCATAGTAATTGTTTAGTGAAAAAGGCATAAATAGAATAGTCTGAAAAACATTCAAAAGAATATATTAGTGACGTAACTAGGAAGTTCCCGTGATACTTCAATGTTCAGTTTGTTTAGGGCATCAGTTCATTTAGGGCATCAGTTCATTTAGGGCATTTTGAGAATGCCTTCAAGCTAGAGAAACAGATCTCACAGCCTGTGAGATCAAGCATTGTATGGGGAACAGCTGCTTGTTTTCTGTTTTCTTATTCTTCTCCCAATCTGACTTTTATCATTTTACTCAGCCTACTCATACAAACTCCTTTTTGCTCTACCAGTGTCCAGATGGTCCTGTCCAACTTGCCTCCCTACCAGTTTGTGAATTACTGACATTCACCCATAATTGCCCACACAAACACATGACTTGGGTGAGCAGAAGGTCCCAGTGATATTGTGATGGCTGGAGGGGTGGGTGAGGCATTAAGCAGGCAGTCAGCTTTCAAGGTGTCCCTCTCTGACCTTCAGTTCAGACTTCAAAGCCCGTTGACTGGCTCCCTGCTGGAGGGAAGGGCATCTGGCCTGCCTGAAATTGGGGAAATTTTATTGTGTCCGGTTCTGGGCTCCTCGGTACAAGAGGGACATGTAGCTCCTATGGGTCCAGTGGAGGGCAACAAGGGTGATTGGGAGACTCTGTTATGAGGAAAGGCTGAGAGAGCTGAGCCTGGTTGCCAGAGATGTGACTGAAGGGAGACCCCATTACTGTGTATAAATATCTCAAGGGAGGTTACCAAGAAGATGGAGCCAGGCTCTTCTTGGTGGTCTCAATCACTCGGATATGAGGCAACAGGCAGAAACTGATGCATGGGAACTTATATACTGTGCAGATGACCACGCACTGGAACAGATTTCACAGAGACTGTGGAAGTTCCCTCACTGGAGGGTTGTCTGGACGCAGTCTTGTTCCACGTGCTTTGGGACAACGCTGGTAAACCAGGAGATTTGACCAAGCGAGCCGCTGTTCCCTTCCAACCTGACCCACTCTGACTCTGTGGTTTTGTAGTGCTTTTGCTCCCACGCAAATTATTATGAGCTTCCATAATTAAGCTGCAAAGGAGCTTCGGTCCAGGAGAGCGTCCAGCCCGCGTGGAGCCTCGCTCCGGCCAGAGCCCTGCGCTCCCGGGCTGCGGGGCCCGGGGCTCCGTCCCGCTGGGCGCTGCCCGCCCGCCGCGGCCGCTCGGTGTCGCCCTCGCAGCGGGCACGGCGGCGGCGGCGGCGGCGCCTCCCCCGGGGCAGCCCCGGCCCGGCGGCGGAGGCGCCGCTGGAGGGGCAGTGCCGAGCCCGGCCCGGCGGGAGCGGTGCCGCGGGGCAGCGCAGGTGAGCGCGGCGCCGAGCCGCGCCCCCGCCGCGGTTGCGTGTGGCTGCGGCGGGCCGGGGGAGCGCGGAGGGGCGGCGGGGGCCGGGCGGGGCGGGGTCGCTCCTGGAGGGACCGCACAGGTGATGGCGGAGGTGGCGGGGCTGTAGCTGGGGACGACAGCGGAGAAGCCAGTGCCCCGGACCGGAGTCGTGAAAGTGCTCCCTTCTTCTAGCCCGGGGAGGGACCCCCCTGTAGGGCAGAGACGGACCCGCCGGGATGCCACGTAGGTACAGGAGCCTGTGTCGACGTAGAGGTTCGATTGCAGGTGTGGGGGTGAAAACGAGGAGTCTTAACGCTCTTGTTTCAACTTTTAAGGCCGCGTCTGATGAGAAATGGAAATCTGGCTCAAAGTCATCTTTCCTGTTGTTGACATCACCTGAAAACTCCACTGGAAATATTTCCACTAGTTTGCTGCAAACATCGCTCCCCCCCGAGGTCTCAACACCTTGTGAGTACACACTGGCTGCTGGTAGAGCTCTGATTGTGGAAATCCTTGGCTACGGCATGTAATTGTTCTGCAGTGTTCTTATTATTGCAAGCATTAATAAAGAGCTTATCGTGCCCTGGGGTGTTGTATGTATTACAGCATAGACCGTGCTGTAGACTGTGCTCTGTTTTTTTTTAAAAGGCATGACCAGTATCTTCATATTTTTATAATTATATGTGAAGCGATTATTTGGGTTTCTGCTTGGTATTTCTGCAATGCACATGACCAAAAGGACATGTTGTCTGCTACTGAATACATTTTGTTCACAGGGAAAACATTGAGAGAGTTAGAAAGTAGCTTGCTGGTAGTTGGATCAGTGAATCTTTGCCCCATGAGTTGTTTAAATGAACTTAGAATGTCCTACCAATGTTAAAGGAGTAATTGGGAAGATCGGTAAGTCTGCCTCTGTCCAAAGACAGAAAAATTTAATCATGTCTTAACTCTTATGCAGCATTGGTTAGGCATGGATCAGATCCCCTGGTAGAACTGTTTGAGTCTATGGTTTATTCTGAGGAGAATGTTATTTACTTTCTTTCAAGGTGATGTGTCAGTCTGCACAGCTAGTTTTATAACAACTTATTTTGGCAGGCTCAAGTTTCAAGTATTGTGTAATCTTCATTCTCTAGATAGTTGGAAAACAAACTGTTTCTGGAGATGTGTGATTACATGTAAGAGCTGCAGTTGCATTGCAGACCACAAGACATGGTGTAATGACTGTCCTCCAGAACTTCATAACAATTTCCGAGCAGAAAATACTCAAAAATAGTTAATTAAACTGCATGTAGCAAAACCTGCAGCTGAGTGGCTACGTGAAGTATTTACATGCCGGTATGTAGATGATGTATGCCTGTTTGTCCATGAGGACCTATTAGTCTGCAAGGGTAAATGGGAATTGTGTAGCAGAAGTAGTAATGTCACTGCTTTTCTCCCTTTTTTTTTTGTTTGAAAATAAACTAATAAAATTTAAAAAGGGGTTTTGTGGTAGTATTCAGTTGGAAAGTTTTCACTTTCCCCTGCTCCTTAATATTTACCCAGACAGTGCTACCAACCTCATACAGGAGACTGGCTTTGAACACAAGAAATGAAATAGCCAGTAAATGATTGGTAAAAATAAAATGAAAACCTCCTGATCATGCAGGTGCTTTCCTTCAAGATTTTTTCACAGTGGTCTTTTCTTTTTTGAGGAACAGAAATTGTGAGAAGTTGTCTGCACTAATGGGGTTCCCATGTTGGCTGATACGATGTAGTTGCAGGGCATCTTGCCCTGTCACAGGTGGCATGTTCTGGAGATCGGATTATCAAATTTATCATGTTCTTGGACTAGGTGAGATGAATGATACCTTAGTAAATCAGGTGCTTGTAGGGTGTGGTGATGAGCAATTGAGCCTCAAGCTGCGTTTCTCCATGTGTCTTTAGCTTCACCTCTGTTTGACTTAGCCAGTGAGTCATTTTGTGATGTAAAAGAAAAAGACCTTACAGTCCCTTACTCACTAAGTCTGTATAACAGGATGAATACTGCTTATTCGTTTGGATAGGTGGTGTACCAATGAACATTTTTAAAGCACTTTCAGGTTCTTAAATTAATTACACTGACAACGGTATTTATTCTCATTAGTTTCAAATGTGCACTTTCTCTTTTTCCCTCAAGAGTTAGGACTTTGGATGAACTTGCAGCCAACTCACAGTTGTATCTTTTTTTAGAGATATATCAGTACAACAGGTCGCTGGTGGAAGTATTTTATTTAAAATCACAAATGAGGTGCCATATTTTATTGGAAGGATTGATCTAGGGAGATATTTGTCAAAGACATAAATTAGTTGTAATTGCTTTGGGCAAATAAAAATTTGAAATAAGTATTTTTAGTGACTTTTGTTTATTCAGGAATTAAATATGTAACTTCCTTAAAAATGATCCAGCCAAAAATAGAAGGTGCAGAGCTGCACTTCAGAAAGACCTTAATTCATAACAGCAAGGGGCTAATTTTCTTACCTGCCTCCTGTCCAGCTATTTTTGATCCCAAAAATCTCCAGAATAGTTTCTGAAGTACAATACTAGAAATATTCTTGCATACCATTGCTATTCTTGCATACTTGTGAACCCTTTAGAAACAGCTTAGTTACTTCTCACTTGGCTACTCTACTCCCTGTTAGCAGGTGCTGCTGAAGAATAGTTTGTTACAGTTCATTGACAGCAGTTGTGAGCATTGTGAAATCCTGAAATACCCCATGTCTTGCTGTGACCTGTCCCTGAATTATGTGTACTGGTCTCTTTCTAAACTTTTTCCACTCCTTTTGTTTGTATTTGGTTTATCTCATGCTGCCATTCAGAAGACTGCTAGATTTGTGAAGGCAGGTGTTCCGAATTTAGGAAGTCAGAATAAATGCGTAGAGTCCTTGCTTATTTGTTGCATAGCTTTCAAACACGAGTGTTGGGATGTTCCCCGTGACTGGGATGTTCTCTGTGTATTGCTTCCTTTGACAGGTTGTGCATGGCATGTTTTGTATTCAAAGTGCTGCTGGTTTGGCCAGACAGGTATTTTTCTTGTCGTCTGGAAAATACTGAGGTTGAGCTGGAGATGTGAAGGTGTTGAGAATGAAGCAGGAAGGATACTGTTGGTGTGCAGCAGTTTGATACCTAGTCAAGAATGCTATCAGAAAAACCAAATATGAAATGAGTGTCAATTTAGGACACGTTTTTGAGAGGTGTGTGATAAATGAAGCATTAAGGCTGCACAGGACTTTGAGGCTAAAAGCAATATTATAATAATAAGCAATATAGCTTATTACCACTAATCGTTAGTTGGGTATATCCTGTTGCCATAAATCAATCCCCATTGGATGGCCTAATGGACACAGTACAACAGCTTGAATTCTTGCATTATCCAGTTGTGGAGAGGTTGTCTTGCTAGCCTCACTGGTGTACTTCTGATGCAATATCAAATGCATAGGTAGCTCATGATATCATGCAGGGCTGCAGATTACTGGCTTGCTCTTGCACTGTTTTACTTTTGATCCTTTGGCAGTAATCCTGAAATTAAAGGTCCTTGGAATGAACAGGAAGATGCTTTCTACCAGCCAGCACTCTTGTCTTCCAGCTGTCTCCTCTGTGGCTCTCTCCTTCCCACTCTCCATACCCACTCCTGCTCCTCCAAACCCTAGGTGCATCTCAGCCAAGCCACAGCCATGAGGGGCAATCTGGCTAGGATTAGGGATGGGATTTGGGCACATCTGTGGCAAGTGGTGGATGCCAGCTAGATGGAGCATACTGGGGCTACAGGGTAGCTGGGGTGTGATGTGCTGAGTGTAGGTACCCTGGTGGGTTTGCCATAATCCTGAAGAAAAATTTATATACTCCTATGCCAAAAAAAGCCTAGGCTTTTTAATCTTATGTTGTGATCAAAAGCATTTGTGGAGTACTCTTCAAATCAATAAATCATACCTCCTTCAAATCCTGCATTTGAGCAAGCTGCTTCTAATAGCCTATCCCTTACTCTCTCATGATTTGTCACCTTCCCCAGCTAAGCACAATCCACTCTGTGAAGTGAACCACTGTAGATACAGGTTTTGTGTGCATGTCTTGGCATGCTGTTGGACAAAAGCATTTTCATTTGCATGATGAAAAATGCATTTGGAATTGATGGAAATGAGTTCCTTAAGGGTGTGCATCTTCATTGTGTCTGCATTGCAGTGGCATAATTTCCTTTTCCAGTTTGAGATGCCAATTGCTTTAAGCCAGTCAGGAATATTTTCTGTTGGTTTTAACAGCATCTGCAATGTGACATCTTAGGAAGAACTGTTGCTAGATCTATTATTGTGCCAATACCATTCTGAATTAAAGTGCCCTAAATTGTCTTGGTTGGGTCAGTCACTGAGGAAAAGTGCCAGCCTTATAAAATAAGAAAGCACCATGAATGTATGGTAATTATATATGAGCTTAATATTTGAATAACTTTTTAATAGTGGTCACAGTGAATCCTTTCAGGTATGTTTTACTTCTGTTCAGAGTTTGATGTCTGTCTGTGCAACAGATGCAGAAATTGCAGCTGGTTCAGAGTCCTGGGCGGGATGTGATCTTTTCACAGTATCACTGCTGTTGCAAGTAATTGCACTAATAATTGCCAGGCAGATCTGTTGCTTGACTCAGATTTTTAGTGGTTTGTAAAGCTTACATATGAGTAATTTTCCTTCATTTTCTGTCTGAGCACTTTTGGGATTTGACAATGTCTGGCTGAAGTATTTCAAGAGGATTATGGGGTGGAGGGAAGGGGGTGTGTCTTTCTTCTGGCTGCAGAATTATCTGCCTGACATCTACAGTTTTTCATTGATGTTATTGTTCTGGTTTGATTCCAGATTTTAAAAGTGCAGCACTGTCTTACCAGTTTGTTTTTTCCAGACTTTGCAGCAGCTTCTGTATTCTTGCAACTATGAGTTGTTCTTTTTTCCCAGCTTTTCTGTTAAATCCAGTCATACTCTTTCCATGTGCTCTTTTTTTCATTATTATTTTTAAGTTTATGGTGGTTTTTAATGTTTATTTTTAAGCTTATGGTGTAAGTATTGCTGTGAATGGCAGACTCAGGTGTGGAGTGAGCTTAAACATGAGTTTGAAGTATAGTATTTTATTAATGAACAGTCAACTACCAAGTTGGATTCTCTTCTTTCCCTGTAAGACTACACTTAATCAGTTTGGAGAAGCCAGGGTTTAAGAAATCCTGACCTGGCATGCACTGGGTGAGGCTGTCATCCATTTCACTTATTCCCTGGTGTCTTGACAGACAAGTGGAGGTGAGTAGCTTCATTACCAGCATGCCTGATAAAGCAGAACTGGATTTGGGGATGAATGAGGACAGCTCAGTAAAGAGAGGGTGTTAATGTTAGCTGTCTTAGTTGCTGCTAGCCTCAAAATAAGCAGGATGAAATTTAATTTATTTAAATTCTAATGATGTAAAGAGTTTTCAAAAACTTACCAAGTGACATAGATGTTTTTGGCATAGTTGGAATAACAGAGTGCCTAACATTAGCAGCTTCTCTGTGTGACCATTTTTACAAAGCATACTTTGGTTGAAGGCAGTGAGAGGTGGATTTCTCTTGCTGACTAGGACAGGACTGTCTGTCTGGGGAGATTTCTTTCAGCTCTTCCATTTCTGTAGCAAGGAGCTGAGCAAGTCCCATGGCTGCAGGAATGATGAGCCCAGTTTGGAGCTGTGGGTAAATGGTTTCATGGTCAGCCTGGCCAATTCTCATCTCTAAGTTGGCTGAGTTTCATTTGCAGGGAGATATGACATTTATTCTCTTTAATGCCTTTCACTCTTGTAGGGCATCCATATCAGTGACTCTGAGGAGAGAACACAAGTGAACTGGAAACAACCTGAGAAAATCAGAGAAGACAGCAAATGAGAAACACAGCTTGAAATTTGCTATTTGATAAGAAGAGCTATTTCTTCACTTGCTTTATGCTTGATATATTCTGGTTTAATCTGATGTCTTCTAGTATTTTTCCAACCTGATTTCCTTCTACTTAATTATCCTACCTTTGGTTGTCTTATATTCTCCTTCCTTGAAACTTTTCTAGTTTTGCTAAACCTTTTTAAAGAGGAGAAGGCCAGACTTAAAACTTCTAAGATGCAATTGAGTTTCTTAGATGATTGAATAAAGGTGGGTTTGGTTGTACTCTCTGCAGTAATAATTTTTTAGCACCCTTCCTGCTTTTTAACTGTGCTGATGCTTTCATAAGAACAGTCCACTGTCAATCCAGGATTTCATTCCTGAATTATCCCAAGCCCATCATTATGCATATGAAGTTGAGGTGTTTTTTCCCAGCACGAATACCAGACTGTGTTTAAATGGTATTGAAATCTACCAGCCATTTTTAACAGTTGTAATCTTTCCTTGTCCCCTTGTGATTCATTAGTGGGTATAATGAACACAATGTATGCTTAATGCAGATGGCTTTGGGGCTGCAGGCTTAGTGTCCTTCTCTTGGGAAGACTGACCTTGTACTGTTTATTTCCTGTCTGACTGGTTCTCTATACAGATGAGGCCTTTTCCTGTTATCCCATGACTGCCTAGTTTTATAATACTGGAACTTCTTTTGTGTTGTTTGTTTTTTTTTTTTTTTTCCCTATTAAGCAGCCTTCCTTCCTTTGGAGGGAATCTTTGGGGATTGGACATGAGTTACTGAGGAATAACTTGACATCAGTGTAACTGTGGTAACAGGCTATGTGTCCACTCACCACCAATGTGAAGTAGCTTAATTTAAACATCCATCTCGTGTCCAAACATCAACAGTCACATCCATCTAATCTATATTGCAATCATATCCCAGCTTGCTTCATAAAATTTTAAGTTTCAGTATTCTGTTTGGATTTAGTTTAGGTAAAGACAGCCCTGGTGTATTACGGTAACTCACTTCTCCTCATTCTTCCTACTTGTCAGAACAGGTTGACTGTTTCTATATTTAGCTCTGCTTTGTTTATTCATCCTTTCTCAATAAGAATTTTACACTTTGTTTACCTGGAAGCAAGATGGGTCCCAGTGGGAAAGTGAATGGCAGAATTAAAAGAGTGGTATGAATACTTGTACTAAGTGGCACACCATATCAATAAATCAAATTTGTAAGTATAAGCTCTGGTCCTTGGCAGAGTCTCTTCATAAAAAACCCGAATATTTTAAGAAATTGTTCCCAGATTCACAGTCTCCATACAAGAATAATTTAGGTTTAAAAAAGCAAACCCATTTTTTTTGCTGCCTCTTTTCTGTTCCCCTTATCTCTGCCCACCAACACATGGTTGAGAAATTTAAGAGCCAATTTCTGGGTTCCATATGCTCTCAGAGAATTTAACCTTTCATGTCTATAACTGCAGACATGCATATACAAATGAGGAGGATGTTGCTGCTTCATTTACTAGAACTGTGACAGTTTTGCTTCTTTTTGTTTGTAATCCTGAAAGTAGGATACTTGGCATGGGAGACAGAAACAGAAACTTACTCAAAATCAAGCATACAGAATTTCGATACATGTATTTACAGCTTTTAAGAATAATTTTTTTGAAAAGTTGTAGTAAAATGAATTTGCTTACATATTGTACATGGGTTTGTACATGCAGAAGTGTCTGAATATACTTACATGGGGTGAGCTGGTTTTGGTGAGCAGACACACCAAGAAAACAGGTAAGGGTGCATTCAGAAGAACTGAGCACAGCACTTGAAAGAAAAAACAAACCAACATTTTAAAAGTTTATTTGTTCTCCTCACAATTTGAAATTAAGACTCTCTCTTTGACTAGGCTGAAATAAGTGCTGAGCTACTCAGGAGGCTGTGGTGTAAAGCTAGTTTTGTCTGGGAGCCATTCTCAGTCTCTGCCAGACATGGAATAAAGAGTGTCAGTGAAACTGAGAACTTGCCCTGTGTTTCAGTCCTGTGTAACTCTCATGAAACACACGGATACTCTGCCTTAGTAGAAAAAGCACTAAATGTGTTTTTCAAGTAAGCTAAGCCAGGGAAGGTTGTCAGAGGAGAGTGCCACTATGATGGAATTTCTCAGCACACTAGTAAATATGTGCTACAGTGTTTCACATTAAGATGAAGGATTTTTCTGTCATTCTAGGGAGCTGTATTCTTGTCATCATCCCCAAAATACTGAGATTTTGGAAAGCATTAACTGTATAGGCAGTGTCTTAGTTTGATGGTTATTACACTGTAAATTTTAATATAGCAGCAAGCATCTGTTGTATGTCTGTCCTTTTTACCTGTAAAAAGCAAACTGACTTTCAGTTGATCAGTTGTCATGATTCAAATTTTGAGTATGGGTATCCATTCTTCTGCTAACAAAAGTTTTTCATGGTTTGTATATGTTAAGCTTAGCTCAAAATATATATGGTGTTTCAGGGAAAACAGAGTCAGGCAAAAGTGTAATGCAAAAGTTAGTAGATTTTACCAAGTACCATTTGAAAATCACTTCCCTTATGCTCTGCAAGTGGGATTTTCAGGCCTTGCTTAATTAAGGTTCAAGAATAAAGTGATACTGAAATAATGACTATTTTAAAAATTCCCATGATTTGTACTCAAATAACAGTATGGTCCACAGAGAGGTAAGAATCAACAAATTGTGTGTAGCAAAATAATGATTAATTTACTGTATTAAGTCTCAGAAGGGTAGAACTGAAAAACAAAACTTTCAACTAGTTTTTGCATTATTAGATAGTTTATAGATGGATGCTTATTATCCTGTTTTTTTTTTAATTGAATTTTATGTCATATTTTGTATCAGTAATGCTAGATCAAAACTTGATTTCTCTGCTTCTGTGGCTGATCTCATTCAGTTTGATGATTGTTTATGTGAATAAGACCCAAAGAATGTGGCTTTGTATGAAAAATATCCTCCCAGAGGGAGCTGTAGTAGGCTCACACTTAATATAAAGGGGAAAAAGACAGAAATGAATGTTTATGTTTCCTTGTCTTGTTGTACAATGATTTTCAGTGAAGTTTCATATTCTGTGAAATTAAATCTGTAGCCAAGATAATATGATCTTGGACAATTTTTATACTTCAGCATGCAAGTCTGTGCTGTTGAAACAATAGGCTGAGTGTTTTTAGGTGCAGATAGCCTGACTAAAATAACGTGTTGCCAAAGAAGTTGCAGTGCATTTTTGATAATGTTGAGCAGAGAGATAATTGTGAACTCTGCATGGTGTGTTACAGTCATGGGAGCAGTTAACATGATAAAGAAAACCTCAGCTTTCTCTCTGTTTACAAAACTGGCCTTTCTGGAAGGACTGGAAAACAAGAATACAAATATATAATCTGGTTGCATTCTTTTTCTACCCCTCCTTTTTGCCTCCCTGTGTTGAGCCAAAAATAAGTGAGGAGACTAACTGTAAGAAAACAGCACTAGAGTCAGTCCTCCTTTTGCTTAGTTTTCTCTTTCTGTTTTATACCCCACTGGGAGCTGGTGGTTGTGTGGCAACTGCAGCTCCCCTGATTAGGTGTGATTCAGTCCTGTAGTGCTGAGAGAGCAGAACTCTGCTGTTAACTCCTCCTTACTCACACTGCAGTACCTGCAAATCCAGAGATGGAGTAGCACAGTTCAGGAGTCAAGTTTGATCCCATCTGCACTGAAACACCAATGCGTGTTTCCACCATATTAGGCCATTGCTGTGATTGTAAGGTAATGAAGACATCCTTGACCTTTTCCCAGTTTAATTTTCCCATTTTATCTTCATTCTGTGCCACTTCTAAAAGTTCTGCATTGTTCCCCAATTTCATCTTCCCCCGTCTTTTGTCCTAGTACTTTTGTATCATTGATTAGAGAATTATCTGATTTTCTTTGATCTGTTCCTCATCCCCTACAAATCTGTTGTTTTGCTAGTTGTGGTCCTATCAGTGGTTAATAAGTGCTGAATCAACACTTAGAGCCCAAAAGAGATGTGAACAGAGCAAAAGGTTTTTTGACAATCCTTTAAGAAACAATTTGTGAGAGATTGGAAAAGGATATGTGTCCCTCTTCCATACCTTGCCAGGCCATCTTTATAGATCACATTGATTGTCGTGACACATTTTCTGAGGCTTTTTAAAGGCTTTATGTTCAGTATTTTCTTCCTCATCCTATCCTCTAGCTTTTACCTGTCTCAGTTTCCAATCTTATTTTTCCTGCTTTCACTTCAACTCTAGTACTGTTTTGGGTCTTGGGGCATGTTTTTCCATCTCTGCTTTCAACACTCTCTGTGTTCCAACATCAGTAGCTTATGGGCTTTTCAGGTTGTGCTTCTAGCTTTGCTAGGCTTCCAGTCCTTATCAGTGTG
Source organism: Vidua chalybeata (assembly GCF_026979565.1). Taxonomy (NCBI): domain Eukaryota; kingdom Metazoa; phylum Chordata; class Aves; order Passeriformes; family Viduidae; genus Vidua; species Vidua chalybeata. Next base: position 77,274,905 of record NC_071532.1, on the reverse strand, counting down.
CTGGTTTTTGATAACAATGGTCCACTGCGTTCCTTGGTAGGAGTGATGGTTAAGGAATGTCTATTTATATCTTACTGGACAGGAACTGCCACCTCCTTGAGATTTTTATTGTGTTTTTCTTGTATGTTGTAAAAGTGAAAATGGAATCCCTTTCAAAAGGGCATCCTCAAATATAAGAGGCACAGGGGTGCTGAGCTTCATAAGTGTAGGGAAGGAGATGGCCATGAGGAAAATCCTGCCTGTTTCCAGGAATATGATGTCCCTCTAGCATGATCCTACTCTTCCCTGTTTCTCTGTCATCAGGTTTGGGATTTTTTTGCTTCTTATTTCTCTTTAGGACCTGGGCAGCCTTTGTGGGCAGAAAATGTAAAATGTTCTTCACGTCTTAACGCAATCTTGTACGAGCTGGCCTCTTGTAAAGTATGAAGGAGACTCATATATGCTGATATTTCAGAATATTCACTAACTATAAAGCAGATACACTGACCTGCATAATCCTTTTCAGTACTCAAAATAGACCAAAGCATCTGTTTTGACTGAAGACAAATAAAAAATCTAGGGAGACTGAAATGGATATAACAAATAGCATCATCCTCCATGGTTCCTGTTAGTGGCTGTCCAAGGAGGTGCTTGCACTAAGGGATCCTGACTTTACCAAGGTGCTGTAGGTAAGCCCATGTAGTGACACATTTCCAGGTTTTCCTTTCTTTCAGGCTGTGGGAAGTATCCACAAGCATTAAGAGGCTGAGTGTCTTTAAAGGCAGTTTCAGTTCCCAGAGAGATGGCTTCTACTGCTGGATTGCTCCTTTGGGTTCCTGCAGTGCCTGTGAGCACACAGGGGAAAGGAGGGGGATCAGGGAGCAGTGAGGGGGAGTGGGGGTCATTTGTGTTCACTTTGCACTCTCAGCTCTCTGTACTTGACACGAGTACAAATATTTCTGGATTATGAATCTGTGACTTCTTGTGCAAGCCATGAGGGCAGAGTCTGCACTGGGAGCTGAGGTTCTGTCCTACAGGAGGAGAAGCTTTCAAGAAATGCAGTCTCTGTAGCATAGTTTCTTGAAACACCTAAAATTATATTAGTGGTGATCCTTTTAATCTGTACAAAGAGCCTGCTGGTGAGGGAGATTTTTATTTTACCTGGTTGGGTATTGCATTTCAGTGCAGCAGATGGCATGTGTATGACAAGTGCCCTTTGGTAAGAGTAAACACAGCAAGAAATACACCCCAACCCCCTGGCACTTTCTTAGGCCTTTTATAACATCAAAGCACCCTTGTGCAATGCTCATTTCAGTCACCTGATGCAAGAGCCAAGGTTTTGTGATAGCTACTTTATTCTGTTGTTCCTATCTTAGTACAGCTGGCAAGATTCTCAAGATCCAGGGAAGAGCAATGTGATATTCAAGGTGAGATGTGTTAATTGAGCTGTAGCCTGAGCTGAGAGAGATTAACTTCAGTTGCTTGTCCTGGAATTATTTTGTGACAATGCATAGCTTTTTAAAATTAACTGAGATCCTAGTTTGCAATATAAGTAGGATAGGATGGAAACATGATTTTGTTTATTTTGGGATTGGTGGGGAGGCATTCCTCATTAATCAAATGCTGAGTTGAGACTATTGCTCTGCATGGCTTGCACAGAACAAATGAAGGAGGACATTTGGGAACTGGGCTGTTCAGTTGGGTTGGAACAAAAGAGCGCTGGGGTAGGGAATCACTTTTGTTATCTGACTGAGATTTCCACCAGTGAACTTCTGCATGGAGTGGGGAAAAGTCTTCTGTAGAACTTCCAAAGAAGCAAGTAATAAAGATAGCACAGAGGATGCCCTGATAGCAATGAGAGATCCTTCAGCTCCATGTCTGCCAGTGGTCGAGGCAAGAGGATCAGAATTTCCATAGTTTTGTTTGCATGACCTGTTTGGAGATTGCTCACAAACATTGCCTATACAGATACAGCTGTGAAGGGCAACTTGACCTCATTGTATTACAACTTTATAGGGGAATTTAGATTACTTTTTGCAGTTACTGTTTCTTATGGTAGCCTTCCTTCCAGAATAACTTAGGGAGAGTCTGTGTCTGTGTGAATCAAACTCTGTCCCTGACTATTGATAATGGTGAGTGCATTAAACATCAAAGTCTTTTTTCTGTGGGGAATCAAGTCCCTAGTCTGGTCCCCCAAGTCCAGAGCCTGCTTTATTGGTATGGCATATCCCTTTGGCCACCTTAGGTCAGCTGTCCTGGCCATGCTCCCTCCTGGCTTCTTGTCCCCCTCCTCACTGGTAAAGCAGGAGACACTGAAAGGGCCTGGACTCAGGGTAAGCACTGCTGAGCCACAACTAAAACATCAGTGTGATACCTACATTGTTCTCATACTAAATCCAAAACACAGCACTGAACCAGCTACTAAGAAAATTTGGGCAGGGCATGAAATGGACTGGTGCAGCTGAAGGCTTTGTGCAGATACTTCTTCAAACCAATGTCATTCACTCACTGCCAGGACTGTCTTCAGACTGTGTTTGCATACACTAAACTTATGCCTGGATTCTCGTTGTAGCATCTGAGTCAGCAAATGTGTCCTCTGTATTCAGCCCAGTATGTTTTAATGGAAAAAAAGTATTGTACCAAAACTGCTGCTGTCATTGTTGTGCAGTCTGTCCCAGCATGTGGCTTTTCTCAAGTGTAACTCTCCTTCTCACCCCAAAATCTACAATTGTGAAAGTCTTACTGGCCTGCCACCACATGAAAGAACCCAAGTGGCATTTTTAATGAGAATTGCTTCAGAATTCCTGGCTTGATTTATGAGGTAAAGAAAAAAATAATCACAGAAACATTATCCTCTTACCTGTTAAAATTTTTTTCTTCAACTTTATGGTGATAGAAGTGTAACTTTTTGCAAATGGAATACCCAAATGTTTACCTGTTTTCCACTTAGAAACATAGACTGTCTTTGCTTAAATGCAAGACAGTTTGAGAGAAAGGGAAGTGGAAAGGACTAGAGGTCTTTGTTCTAAGTTGTGGAATAAATAAACATTCAGGACCTCAGCAGTAGATGTTTGCTGAAAACTTTTCCCGTAACTTGTCTTTGAGAAATAAAGCTGAAAAGTTTTTTAGCAGTTTGCTGTACTGTTCTAAGGAGGTTTTTGTGACTTGTACAAAGCGAGACAAATATGGCAGCAGGTCTTTGCTTTTGGTTTCCTTTCATCAGCCCACCAGTATTAATGTATGCACTTCTTTCTTTTGGACAGAAAGAAGTCTATGTGACAGCCACAGAAATAAAGCAAGTACAATCATTCTGCACTATTTATGCATTCATAATCATAATTCATAAGCATGTTCACAGGTATAGAAATCCATTCCAACCCATGCTGAGGTCACCAGTTACAGTAGGTGCCCTAATTCTTATCAACATCTTCACTGCCTTTCATAAAGTGTCAAACCTATTCCCATTTATGGTGCACTTAGCCACTAGATGTAATTTCTCACTATTCAGTAACACCTCCCTCTCCTTTTTCCCTCCTCTAAAAAAAAAAAGAAAGCTTGACTCCCAACATTGCTCTCATGTCTTACAAATATGTGTGAAAGTCTGTGGCAAGAAGCTGACTCTGTTCCTCACCACTAGCCAGTCCTCTTCTGCTGCCTTGCATGCTTGTGTCTTCCAGCACTAATTCCTGTAATTCAGGTGCTGGAGGAGGTGTGTACTGTAGTTTTAAACACCCTTGAGTGCAAGTCGTGTGGGTCATTAGCATAGGCAAGTGCTATGAGAGAACACAGAGGCAAGGGGTACTGCTGGATATTTGGTTTCCCATGGCTTTTATTTAAAAAGGAAATTAAACATGAAAAACCGTAAGAAGTGAATGCTGTGGTGTAAACCTTAAAGAGGTTAAACAATTTAAACCTTAAACTGAGTATTTGCTGCTGTGTGGGAGACATGGCCTGTGTGGTGCACAGGACAAGCAGGGACTGGACAAGGCTCTGGAGAGGTAAGAGTGCACTTTTGTGTGGAAGCCATGACCTGGAACCCAAGAGCAGGCTCGCACCATCGGCAGAAACGCTTGACTAATTCTGGCAGTTCCTGCTCTCTCTCGGATTTGCTTTGCAGCTTTAGTGTTACGTTAACTCCTCCTTGGTGTTACATTAATCCAGGGCAAACAAGTTCCTTTGGTTTCTTGTTGCATTCCCAAACAAACACATTCATCAAAACTAGGATAACTTTCTGCACATACATCACTTTTACTGTGTTCTTTTGCATGCATTTACTCTGCACACAAGTCTGAAGAATATGTTCCAGGATTTTTGTTTCCTTGTTTTAATACCTATCTCTGTAAGTACTGTACTGAGGGCTTAGATCTCCAGGGAAGTTTGTTTACACTGCACTAGCAATGATCAGTTCACATGAGTTTAAATCCAAGGAATGAAACAATAACAACATAAATAATGGCATTATTATTATTATTATTATTATTATTATTATTATTATTATTATTTTGTCCCTTGTATGGTCCAGAGCAGAACTGTGTCTGAAAATGCAGAGAAAGTATTCTTTGAGAGGAGACTGGCACTCTTTTGCAAAGATTGCCCAGATGCCAGGTCCAGTACTGGAATAAGACATTTCTTGCCCATATTGGTTCTGCTGACTTTGTTTCAATCTCTTAAATTGTTTTTATAAGCTTTGAATCAGAGCAAGAAAGAGCAATATTCTTCTCATAAAAATGGTAGTAAAGCTTCCTGCTGCTTTTGAAGTGAATTTCTGTGTATCCTTATCCCAGCATGTCTGTCAGTAAACTAACATGGAGTCTAGCAAGAAGGAAACTTCTCAAATAGAACTTTTCCTAACCAGATGGAAATACAAATCTGTTATTCTCAATCTCCAAACCTTGTTTATGTAAGATCTCAGATGCCTTGTAAGAGAACAGCTACAAGTCTGTTGATGCAAAATTGCAAGTATTGTGTGTAAATAGTTTGTCAGTATTACTGGAGGTACCAAAACAGAAAAAGTAAAAAGAAAACTGCTTAGCAAGGGGATAGTCCTGCTCTGCTTGATGCTTCTGGCAGAAGTTGTGCTGTGTAGGACAGGAACAGGATCGATTTCAGACTCTTCATTTCTTTACCCTCTGCTGCTTCCTGCTGAACTACCTTTTTTTTTCCCCCAGTAGCCTGAAACACATTCCAGAAATGTCTGTGTGAGGTAAAAGAGTAAGAGTGCCAAGGCTACTGATGAATAAGAGACTTTGTGATGAATCTTGTAAAATTGGACCTTTTCATTCAGAGAATAGCTCTCAATTACTGAGTCTTTTGTTGCCTTCTTTTGAATTGCCAGGGAGGGGAGGAGATGTCAAGTGTTGTCCTGCAACACTTCCCTCTAGCATACCTGAATTACCAGAGGGGTGAATTGCTTTGACAGGGAGGGGGTGGGTGGGGGAAAATGCAGAGGAAGTTGACTCAGTTTGTTAAATCTGAAGATGCATCAATTGTATTACCTCACTTCTGAAACTACACAGTTTTGGGATATTTAATTTTATGTCAGAAGTTTGATTTTGAACTTGCTGATCCAAGCTGAGAGATGACAATGAAAACTTTCAGCTTTAAAATCACCACTTTTTAAGCAGATATTCACATCTTACTGACACCCAGTTCCTTGGAATAAATCTGTAAGATTAATTTTTTTTTCTATTCTAAACTGTTTTGCAATAATATTATTATTCTAAGATTTGGTTTATTTGTTGATACTTCAGCTTGGAGCTTCCTACAAGGAGAATTTGGATTGCATGTATATTTTATCCAGGCTATGTCAGAACCCCAAACATACATTCTTTTCCTGCGTAGGGTTTTCCTGTAGTAAGAGCTGGAGAACTATGGCAGTTTCTATCTTAACAAGGTGGTGTGCAGTGTGTGGTCAGGGCTGCAGCAGCTGTGTCCCAGGAGTGCACCTTGGTGAAGTTAACCCTCATACCTTAAATGGTAGCATCTGACTGCTAATAGACAATAGTAATATGTAAACTTAGATGTGTGAGCTGTCACTTCAAGAAGGGGCACTTGGTGCAATGGAGGAACTGCCTTCTAGTTCGACAGGAATCCTTCCTTGTGAAAGCTTGCAGTTAGCAGAATTGAGTCTCACAGACTTGTCTCCAAACCCTTAGTTCTTCATTTGGTCTGACAGGGTATCATACACATGTCTTTGAAATTAATCCATTCTTTGAAATTCCTGTGATGCTTCTTAGCTTAAACACCTTGAGAGAGAGAAGTGTCTTTAAACAGTTCCATATTTTCCCATATAATTATTGTAGGAGCTCCTGTTGTCTCCATTTGCAATGTTTCCTTCTCTCCCAAGCTGAAGTGGGCAGCTCTGCTGCAGCAAACACTGTAGCATCCTTTCAGCATTGCTGCCAGAGCCATCAGTTTCCAGCTTCAAGGGAGGTGCCCTGTCTCCACAGATACTTCCAGCTTTTCCTTGGCTGCTGGTGCATTGGCTTGGCAGCCACTCTTGTCCGGGAGAGCTTTTTAGAGACTCCAGTGCTTATTTTTGTATGGAAATCTTCTGGACACAATGTCTAACTCAGGAGGTAGGCAGCTGCTTTCCACACTGCACCAGGCTCTATGTTTCACTTCTTTATTGTGTACAAGGGCTTTGGCTTGGAAGCCTGTGCTTCCTCTCTGTGCTGCTTGTTCTTCTGAACAGTTGCAGCAGTCAGCATCCCTTCAGATCTCAGGGGGAGACCTTGGAATGCAGTGGCAAACATCCAAATGTTTTCAGTGTTGGGGGAATGCCCTGGCAGGGTGATTGTTGAGGATCACTGCAAGATAGCTAGATGGGGCTACTTCCCTCCATCACCAGGCAGGCAAGAAAAGAGAGAAACCAGAAGTGGGTACAAGTTTCAAGAGGAAGGCAGCCTCTTCTCCCTGTGCCTGTGAGGGAAGCACCCTGATAGCCCATGCCACCAGCTGCACCTGATGCAGAGCTGCACTGATGGCTCTTCCCTTCTCCCTGCAGTCTGAAGATATCAGATGGGCTCTCTGCTCTCCCTGATGGTTTTGTTGTGGTAGGGCACCCCACAAACACAGTCCTTCTGAAGAGCTTCCCACATTTATGGGGATAGAGCAGGCCAGCCAGACTCACACACCACAGAGGAGTGAGTAGTATATGATGAACTTGCTCCTGATTTCTAATGTGAAACCTTGCTCGCTGATGTACGGGGAAAAGACAAGCACATGCTTCTTTTAGAAATGCTTTCTGTGACCAGTTTTGTCCTCCACACTGCAAAAAATGGTATTAAGGGCATAAATAATTTTTAAGGGAATGAATCCTTTCATAAACCAACATTGCTGCTTTTGCCCACATAAGAAAATTCACTGTGGAGTCTGTTCTTCTAGCTGGGGAGCACAGCACTGACCCTTGCAGAAAATGAAGCTGTAGACACATGGTTCCCTGCAAGTGTGCTGAGATAGCCTTTTCTCTTGTGCCAGCAGGTGACAGTCTCCCCTCCCAGCAAAGGGACTTCATCAGTCTTAATTCTTTAACATTACTGTAAAAGTGAGGCTCTATTCTTAAGGCAAGATGGAAAAGCTGGTATCCTCAGTTTTCTTCAGAAATTTCCTTGGTTTTTTTTTTTTATGACCTCATAGAAGCTACTGATTCAAGTCAGAAAATACTGAATATTGTGAAAATTGCAATGTGTACTTGCCCAAGAGAATTTGTGGCTGTATATTACACTTTCTCCAGAATGGTGTGGAGAGGAGGAATTTTCTGTCCATTCTGAAGATTTGGGTGTTTGGTTTTGTAAACCAAAAAACTAGGTTGTTGCCTAGTGTTGTTGCTACGGATCTCCAAGATGTAGGGTCCAGGACTGAACATGTTTTGCAGGATGTTGCTCTCTCATCATTGCCCTGCTCTCTCTAACCCCAGCTTGCCACTTCCTCCTTCATTTAATGAAGACAAAGGGTTCTTTATTGTATAATAGTCAAAATGTAATATGATAGTGTTGCAGGAGAGCTGGTGGAATGGTACCAGGTGTTTGGTGTTTTCTGTTTCAGGGAGATCTGCAGCTGTAAGAATGGCTTCTGTCTTACTCAGTCCCTGTGCAAGAAAGGAAGGCAGGTTGAGAATATTTTGTGGTGTAGCACCATCTGTGCAGCCACGAGCCTTTCTGGGGGCTGCAAGTCGATGTGGATGGTATTTCTCACCACATGTGAGATGCTCTGAGTAGGCAAACCAAATAGATGTGAAAACCCATACAGAATCTCCAAAAGATCCAATTTTAAATCACATTTTTTCATGAGGGAAGTTTGGGCAGATCTGTTCTTGTATAAAGGCATTGGGATTGTTTTGTCCCTGGCCTCTTGTAGAAGAAGCAGCTGAGGTTTCCTTACAGAATGTGCTTTTAGTTAGCTGGTTCTGATCATCTGTCGTAGATATTCCTGCTGTTTCTGTTTTACTTTCTGTTGTGCTCCAGGTGAGCCAGCACATATTACAGTATTGTCTTTCCTGATGGGCATATGAATACAGCAGGACTGATAAATTGTTTCAGAACTGCTTCTTGAAAGACACATCCATCACTTCGTGGACAAATTCAATAACTAGAACATGCTTTCTTCATTTTTGAACATATGTCTCAGGAAATGTGTTATCCTATGTGTTATCCCACAAACACATTGTTCTTTGGAAGTACTACTGACTGTGCTTATTAATGCACAGTGAAAATCTCTTACAAAGAGAACTTGAATAGCCTGTATGGAAAAGTACCTTAATTCTCCTGTCTTTAAAGATTAGTTTCATTTTGCAGCTTCTCTCCCAACAACAAGTTTAAAATAAGATGCTTATTTATAAGTTGTCTTGGACAATTAAGCCATTGAGGCAGTCTCAAAATGAGTTAATAGCAGTAGCAGCCTCCTGTTCTCTCTGAGAAGGACATGTAACTTTTTCTTCTACTAAATTGTATATCAGAATTTAAAAAAGGTTTCTTGTAAATATTCCCTTGCTGAAGAAGTGTTCAACCCACCACTGGATCCAATTATATTCCCATATGAAACCATCCTTTGACCCACTAGTATCTTGTATTTTTTCTGGCAAGTAGAATACATACAACATAAGCCCTGAAACTGAATTCATACTAAAGTAATTGTACAAATTAATTTATTTTAGAAGTGGCAAAGTCTTTCCATATTCTCCCAGTATATATGCTGATTAATATTTTATAATCTCACTCATACCACATAATAGTTGGGTTTGGAATGGGATGCCTGGAGAGCTGTGGAAGCTGCACACTTCGTGTGCTGCAACAGTGCTTTCAAACCTGAAGGAAACTAAATCAGGTCCTCATGCACCACGCTTTCCTGATTGAAGAAACCACTTTTGGCTCAGTAGCTTTCAATTGTACTGCTGATCTCCCAACAGTAGTACACTGCTATTGATTTCACCTTGAGTAATCATTTCACTGCTGTCCTTACATCATTACCATGTTTTTGTCCTTCGCCCTTGACTGAGCTTTTGAGCAATGAGCATCTGGTGAAGGTGATGACAATGATGAAAATGTAACCATTGAGGAAAAAAAAGCTGCCAAGGACGTTTGCACCAAGAGGTTTGTGTTGGGTATTCAGCTTCATAGGTGAAGCAGCAAAATCTTGTCAGGAGGTCATTCATTTTGAGAGTAATTGGACAGGACGTTGCAGGTTTTCATCTCGTGTTCTGAAGAGTGGTCATGCTGGTCAAAATGTCAAGCTAGTAAAAAGTCATCTCTTGATTTTTCTTTTAAGAAGAGATCAGCCAGGTCTACAGCCTGTCCTGTGTGTTTCTTTACCTACTGTATGCTGACATCATTTGGATCTAGCTGCTGCTGAAATAAAAGGCCATTTTGCCACATGTGTTCACCTGCCTAAAAAGCTACCGTAAGCGGAGAAGAAAGAGAGAAATACTTTGATTCCATCTGTTAGGATGGACTAACTGCCAGGTTAGGAGGGCTGTTCAGACCCATGTGGGCATGTGAGAACTGAATAATTGTAATGTCCAGTTTCTTTTGCAGCCCCTCAAGGAAAGTGTTTGTGATTATTTGCTGTAAGATACAGATCAGAAGCAATGTGTGCATTAGGATTTGGGAACCATCGCATTATCCTAGTGTAAGAGGAGAAAAAAGAGCCTGGGTAAATTTCCACATGTTAAGGGGCACCTATTATCTGTAGCATAGATACCATGAACTATTTTAAAAAGGTACCTCTTGAAAGCAAATTGCTGAATTTCTCTTTTTAGTTGGTGGATGAGAAAGCCATTACCCTCTTGTACAGCTTTTGCTCCAGTATCCTGCATAGTCATTTTGCTGAGCAGTGGAAGGCACAGAAGGAAGGAGGGTCACTGCATGCTATGAAACCTCTCCTGCAGCCCTGCAGTAATAGGTTCCTTTTTTCTGGCCTGTGTAATACCTGACAGCTGCCCCTCGTGCCATGTTTGCACAAGGATCATTTCTGCAGTGTATTTGGCCCCAGTTTGTGCTCTGGCTGAATTAGACCAAGCCAAACCAATATATAACAGCTTTTTCTCCTGGTTGGATTGACCCTAGGAGTAAACCCTTCCCCGAGGCTATGTCTGGTTTTATATATGTGCTGGGTCAAGGTATTAACTGTTAGTCAAAGTTGCTGGCTTGTTCACTGTTCATTAAATATAAAGCAGACAAGCTAACACTGAATCGACTGCTCCAAAGCTGTGTTAATGTTTTCCTTCCTGACACAGGTGGGGACCTGACCTCTTTGCCTCTTACCAGTGGTTTTGTGTACAAGAAGCTTAACTTGTCTTTCAAATCTCGCTTGTCAGTAGAAACAGCTGTGTTATGAAATACGGAAGCTCATCTCATCAGTAAAGGAAAGTACTCTTTTGCCCTGTAACACAGTACATAACAGGGCAATGTGGAAGTGCAATCCCTCTGCCTAACAGAAATACATAAGTCAACTCTGAAACTCTACCTGATGTCATTTACTGACCCTTGGAGCCTTTCTCACCTTCTGAGCATATCCCCTAGGCAATTTGGGAGCTGCCCAGTGCATTAAACGACATCTGAGATGCTTTGTGTTCCCAAGCAGTGCAGCTGCTTTTGTGGATGCAGTGAGAGCTGTACTCCAGTTTATAACTCCTTTACCCTGTGGGGGTAACAGCAGCTTTTGATCCTGAGCACCTGCAGCTCTGAGATACTTCCAGCCTTGCCCCTTCACTTCTGTTCAGAGGTGATGGTACCACTCTGTAACTCAGCTGGTGGGTTGGGAGGATTCCCTACGGAGGTTGCATCTGCTCTGTAACTCCTCTACCCAGAGCAGCACGACTCCTTGTGACCGCTATGCTCTGCTTTTGTCACAGTGGTCCTTGCTGTGCCAGAAAGCATCCAAATGAGACCTTCCACCCTTCTTTGGCTTTCTCAGGGTACATGAATTGCATCCTTGAGAGCAGTAATAAATGTGAATTTGAATATTGCTTTTTAACTTTTGTCTTCCTTTCCCAGTGTTTCGATTAAGGCAAATTAAAAATTAATCACATAGCAGCCTGTATTCTAAGGTCATGCAAGTTAGCAGTTTGAATTCATTGAATATGATGGGGGCATAAAGATAAAATGAGAGGTTTCAGGGGGTCTTACAATACTAATTCTTTAGGGATGAGCAAAATAGCAGACTGAGATTTGCTAGATTCAGAGGGATCCTGGGATAATCAAACCATCCACAGGTCTGGAATCCTGTACAGTGAGATCCTAGATAAATATCCAGACATATAGACAATTAGATATTCCATTGTCATTTCTTTGTCAGTGCAAAAAATACCCGATTACCCAAATGGGGACAAAATGTCATGTACACTTTCATGAGTATGACCATATCTGCTCTAAGTATCCTCTGCTTACTTTAATTCTGGCTGGAGATTTGTGTCTGGTTTCACCCTCTGCAAGGTGGGATATTGGCACCACCAAGTACCTTTTTGAACAGCTAAATGAAATGTTACCTTTTTTGAAAAAAAAAATAGGCAGTCTTCTTAATAATAATAATAATAATAATAATAATAATAATAATAATAATAATAATAATGTATTTTTATAAAGTATCTTATGTAATTTTCTAAAATCAAAGCACGGGGCCTAAATAGCTGAGCTTCATTAAGCAGATGAAATGAAAAAAGAGAAGCATCTGGCAGAAGAATGGAGGGCAGTGTAAAAATAGAGGCATATGGTTGTTTGAGTAGCATTAGTAATTTCTGAAATTACATTGCCTATGAACCTCTGCTCCATTCAAAGTAGAAGACTGATCCAACAAAGCCAGTTTTCAGGACATTCACACAGTGTTCCTTTCTTCCTGAAAATAAGTGGCTGAAGCTTGGGGAAATCAGAGGTACCTTTTGGCCAGCAGAAATTTTTGCCACATGGATGATTTTATAATGTACCCTAAAAAAGTCTTCAGAAAACAAATCAGTGTTTTTTTTATTTTTATTTTTTTAATATGCTGTTTTCCTAAACATGTGCCCTGATTCATTGTGTAAAAGGATCCTGGAGAATATTCCTTAAATAAACACACCCCTTGTTTGTACATATTTATTTGTATAGACTGTATGAAGAGTCTGGCTTGCTTTGTGCTGGGCTGTGGAGATTTTGCTGTAACATGACTTAAAGGAAACAGGTATTTCAGAAACATTAAGGATTTTTCAAACTTTCAATCTTGAGTTAGAGTCCGTTTCAAACTTCTGTTGTAAACTCCTTGTTTCAGGGTGGTTTTTTTTTTGTTGGTTTATTTGGGGGTGTTTGTTTATTTTTGAATTCCTTTGTTTTTTCCTTCTCCTCCCTTACATCATTTCCCCCTACTCTCTACTGTCATTATGTTCCTTCTAAGAAATTTAGCTGGGTGTAGATGGTAGTCCATTCTTGCAGTACCACTGGTATGTCTCAGTAAATCTGGAATCAATGTCTCAAAAGCTTGTAAACCACAAGTGTAAGAAAATTAAATGATTCTCTCAACAGCACAGAGAAAGCCTCTGAGACTGGAATATAGATACATATTCTGGTCACATCACCGGACCGTGCTTCTTCTGTGTCTACTTGCTGTTTTGTCTGTCTGACCTTTTAATCTTTCTCATCCCATTGCTCTCCTAATTTGAGTCTTCTCAAACAGTCCAGGTTGCTTCAGGCCTGGCCACTCTGGAAGTGCTTTGGTGTACGTGTTCATCTGGCTCTCCATAATGCTTTCCATCATGGTTATAACATAGGCAGGACGCTGCTTCTTCTGGTATCATACATATGCTCAATAATAATATCGTGGGATATGGATATGCTGCTTATTAAGAAAGACTTCAGAGTGTATAACTGCTGTTGTCTATGGAGAATAGGGTCTTCAGGATTATTTCTGATTTATGTAATTGTGGACACCATTATATTTAGAGATTGAATGTTACCTGAAGTAGAGAAAGTCTTTTTGACAGTTTGTTGAAAATCCCCTGGTGTCTCTAACTGTACTGGACAAGTGATGTGGTGCAGCCAGTAGGGGATTATGCTAAATGGGAAATGCACATTTTGCTTTAATAGTCAAAGTGCAAGAACACCTTATTCCACTGTAAGAAGAAAGGCAATTGGCAGCTTGCTAAAGGAGGTTTTCATATTTTTGAGATTTTAATAGTGGTAAATACAATGCTCCTGTATGCTGAATGCTTCTAGTTGTGAAATAAAAGTCACACTAAAATGAGTTTTCCCACATAAAGGTGATTAAAATTTATTTCTGAAACGGAAAAGCTGTTTAGCTCTGTAGAAAGTGGTGAGACCTGTGCTGGTATGGAGTAAACACTGGAGAGGTTCAGCACTGGGACTGTTTCATCTCACTCAGTTTCCCATTAACAACTGCAAGTGCTCAGCTTTTCATGTACATTTTTAAAGTAATTTGGTTAGCAAAAATGAGATGATGTAGAAGTTGCTTCTCTCAGAAAACTCACTGGTGAGTTTTACTGTAGTTTAATATGGTCTAGTGGTCACATTCAAAGTGAATAAAGTAAGAAATATACATTATCAGTTTTCATACTTCATTTAGTCCTATTTTTGAGGTGAAGAGATTGGGGGGAACATGAGTAACTCTGATAAGTTCTTTATCAAGCTATGCTAAAATAATTAAACATGGGCTACTTTACAACAACATCACTTTATTTTTTATGTCAGTTTAATAAAGTTGGTTTTAAATCACAATCTAAGTCACACTGACGTATCTTATTCAATCAAAAGAGCCTTTGATTCTTCCTTTGCCTGCTAGAACCAACAGTTCTCTAGCCACTACTAACATGTCCAGCCTGAGAGGTACGTTTTGTCCTTCAGCACTGTATTCTTTATTTCCATTTAGGTTTTGGTTCACTGTGTCTAACAAGTGGTTTCCTCCAGTATTCCTGCTTAGTCAGTTCATTCCTATTTTTGCATTTTTAGAGTTGATTTTTCCTGTGTAAATGTGGAAGTTTGCACTTTATTGATTGCATCCTCTTTGTTCCTGACCATTTCTGCAATTTGAAATGACTTTGAAAAGTGACCTCTCTCTAAAGAACTTGAAACTTTCCCCATTCTGATGTTAGAGACAGATTTCACAAGTGTCATGTCTGTTTCCTTGATCCCAAATGGGACTGTTGAACAAAACTGGACCCAGCATATGCATATTAGGAGCCTATCAGAAATTTCAGGACAATTTAATAAAGAAACTTTCAGAGATGACTGCTGAGCTATTGATTTTCTACACCGCTGGGGCACCTAGCTTGCATCCATAGGTTGTATTTTCTTAGTTCATGTGTCAGTGTCAAAAGCCTTACTGAATTCAAGATACATACACTGCTCTTCTTTTTGCCTACTGAGAGGTTACCCTGTCAAAAAGGAATATTGCATCAGACATAATTTTTGATGATTTTTGTGCTGTTAGAGATTTTTTATATTACTTTCATTCTTGTATTCTACTTGTGGCTGCTTAACCATCTATTTCTGGGTGGTAAGGGCAGGGTGGCAGTTTGTAATTCTTTTAAGTTTTCTTCTTTTCACCTGACAATCTTCACCTTCCTTTGTAGAATTTGTCTATTTTCTCTCTTCTCAGCAAGTTTATAAATAAAAACCTAAACAGGTGTGGGACATTGGTTGAGCATTTTAATTGATAATATTTTCCAGAATGTCCTGACCTCCCCCTTATTTTCTCTTATGGGCTTTCCTAGGTATAACAAGACAAGGCAGGAAAATGAGCAGGTATATTGGCTTAGCTGGACCAAAAAGCTCCTCCTCCTGGCCTCACACAGTGGCCAGAAGTGTATGGCTAGGGGCGAGAAGGAAGGACAACTGTCTCTCCCTTGACTCCATATGATCCTTCAATATCTATATCATTCCTTTTCTGGCTAAGATGGGGTTGGGTAACAGTGACCTAAGCTTGATTTCCTAAATTCCATAAATGAATGTTTGTGCTAGTTTCTGAAGGTAAAACAGTTCTTTTGCTACAACGTAATTGTTGCTGGATATTTAAATAATAAATGCTTATATAGTCATCAGAACTTTCTGGTAATTTTTCCTGATGTTACCCTATGACTGCTGTAGCTGCACTGTTCTTTTATTCTAAACTGTGGCATGACTTTGGAAAGGGTACCTGGCCTAGGGAATTAAGGCACCTAGTTATATATTGTGTGAGAATTGAATGACTGTAGCACTATTTTGGGGATATGAACATGGTTGCTGGTTAAGCAGCATTGTTTATATTTTAAATGAAAACAGTAAGCAGCTTTTAGGGAAGAGTGATGAAAGAAGGAGACAGACTTTGATGAAACAATAGGAGAGAAATATAAGGTGCAGGATACGTTGGGTGAACATATTGAAATCATGGTGCTTTGAGCTGAAGAGCTGTAAATCTGTGTAAATTTTAGAGATTAGTCCTTGAGATGTGAGTGTTAGAGTTACTTGTGTGTTTTATGAAGCTGATGATTGGGCAGATTAGGCTCTGCAAACACCTCACCAGGTCTAGGAATCCAACCCAATGCTTTATTTGCTTGTATCTTGCTTTCATCTGTGAATGAAAGAAGAAAACTATATAATTTTATTTCAGTGTTGCTTGTAGCGAGTCTGAAAGGGTCTGCTGTTTCCCTTGGTTGCTTTACTTTTCATTTTAGCAGTGTTTCAAACACCACTGTCTTCTCTGGATGTGTTGGAGGTCTCCATGGAGAGCCAGCATGGTCAGGATGGGCAATATCCAGCTCTAGGCTGCAGACTGGTATGATGCAGGAAACACTTTGGCAATTGTACTGAAGTGATGCATCTTCCTGAACATAATCCAAAACAAAACAAAATAACAGAAAGAAATTTTCCTTTCCTTTGGCACTTTTGCTGTAATGCTTACTCTGACATCACCTTTCCAGTCATTCATGTGGCATTCCAGGAGAGGCAAGACATGAATTCTAATACAAGTAATAAACAGGAGCTTTCCTTCTCCTCAAATAAATATGTAATTTAATATTGCAGGGACAGAGGATATGTTTTCTTTGGCAGGTAATTTTTAAGAGTCTTCCACACAATTTTTATGCTAAAACACTTAAGTTCTGTTACAGAGGGACATCCTTGCTCAGGCAAGAAAGGCAATCTTGTCATTCTCCTTGGGTTTGAAACAAGTTAGAAAGTAGATGAGGGAGGGAGGTTTACAGAGGCTCTCCCAGATTCCACGAGCAGGGAAATGTTTTGCACTAGCAGTGCATTTGGATGGGCACAGAAGAGGCCTGTGCTGCTTCAGAGGAGGCAGGAACATCCTATAGGGAAGAGAGGAAAGCAGGCTCCCAGCTCAAGGGATGTGAAGGCAAGGCTGTGCCATGGAGCTGTGCTGACTCCTGTTTTCTGATGCTCTGTCTCTGTCCTGCATGAGCACCACCAGTCATGTGGGGACCAGTGCCAGAACAAAATGTGGCCTCATCTGAGTTGCTTACAGGTGAGGAATAAGTGTGTTGGCCCATAATGTTGTTTACTCTGTTTAAATTTGTTAATGCATAATAATGTGAGAATTTAGCAAGGAATCCCATTCCTCCCCACTTCCCTCTGCATTGAGGCTGCTGCTCGTATTGTTTCCTTTCTTCTTTTCCTTCTTTCTCTTTTAATGTTCACCAGAAATGTGGAATAATGGAGTTTTACACTGCTGCAGCAAGTGTAGCACCTGCCATGTGAAATCTCTCCTTTTCTCTTTGAGTGAAAGCTTTAAGCAACACTTCTCCCAGGCAGAGATTAAGGCCTTGGAATTCCTGTCTGGGGTGGACATTTGATTAATACAGGGTCCTTTTATTGTCACCCTGCCTTTCTGCTCTTCCTCATTAGAAATCAGTGACTCTTCCCCAATTCATTCATGACACAGAGAAAAGAATGTCTAAT
The DNA here is from genome assembly GCF_026979565.1 of Vidua chalybeata. Lineage (NCBI taxonomy): Eukaryota > Metazoa > Chordata > Aves > Passeriformes > Viduidae > Vidua > Vidua chalybeata. Next base: position 77,257,554 of record NC_071532.1, on the reverse strand, counting down.
GATACATATGAATACAGAAAATATATGGCATGCATTCAGCTAGTAAAACGAGCTATTTTCCCACATGGGGAGGGGATTAGGCAGGGGGGCATTTGTCTCCTGCAGCTGCTGGTAGAAGCCTCTGACAGATGGCAGTGCAATATATATATATATATATATATAGATATAGATATAGATATAGATATAGATATATATAGATATAGATATTGATATATATGCACATGCATGTACGTGCACACACAAGTAGGAGAAAGAAACACAGTTGCTGTTCATAGGTAATTTTGTTTTGTGTTTGTTTCAGTGAAGGGATCTGGTGGCCTGGAGTTGTGGGGGGTTTTGCCTTTGAAGGCTGGAAATAGTTTTGCTCCTGCAAGCTGCTGTTTCCATTAGCACTTGACAGCACTGTTGGATGGGGGAGGATTTATTTGCTGGGGATTATCCAGGGAGGCACTCCAAGGAGGGGTGTGGGGGTGTGTTTTGGCCGCAGCATGGTGCTCTGGGGACATAATCCTTCCCGTAAGGAATTGCACAATTTACAGAGATAGAAATGGGTATGTTGATAGTCCTCTCTAACCCTTTTAGCCCTTATCTCCAAGGTTTTCTCCACTTTTTAGTGATGTAGTCCTTCCAGACACAGACAGGGTGAATATGTGCATCAGTTCACCTGGGATTAGGGTTCCACAAGTGCTTTTCTGCTGTCCTCTCCCTGCTGCCCCCGAGCTGAGCAGCTGCAGGTCATGCCAGGGCTGGTATCTGGGGCTTGCTGCAGTTCCCTTCAGCCTGGTTGGGAGCACAAGCACAAGATCTGTGGTGCAAAGCCAAACCAAAGCCAAGCTCTCTTGGACTCATGCTTATCCTGTGCCAGGGCAGTGTAGAGGCTGCTGATGCAAAGAGAGGTGGGAGTTGCCTGGAGGAGACGTTTCAGGTCCAGCTGTTACTGGAGGGGATTTGATGGGGAGCAGAAGCTTTCTTCTGAAATGGCAGGATGGTTATGAGCAGTCTCACTGTTGGTGAGACCAGTGTGGTCAGGGCTTGCCTTACCCCTGGAGCTTGGGGCTGCAGGGTTTGGAGCTGGCTACAGCCTAGCTATAGGGATACATGCCCAGAGCAAAGGTGCCCAGAGCAGCAGGGTTACCAGGTTCAGTGTGATAGGTGGTGTTACAGAACAGAAGGAGGAGGGGAAAATCACCGTAGGTATCTATAAATCATAATGCAGAGTGTAGAAAGTAATGTGAATAAAACCATAAATATATAAATATTTTTGATATATATAAATGTATCATATATATATATATATAATTGGTAAGGAAAGTTTTGCTTTGCTCACCTTCTTGGTCTCCATGCTCAGCCCTGGTGGTCTTGTAGTTATGTCATTCAAGTTTCTGACAGAAATAAGGATCAAAAAAAAAGCCCCCAGCAACTGTAGTTCAAGATGAGTTCAGGTGAAATGAACATGAATGAGGCAAATGTACTTGGACAGGTGCTTTGTGAGTGCTTTCTCAATGGAAGATACTTGTCTGTCCACTGCTGTGGAGGTTCTGCCTTCAAAGTGTACTGGATCCGCTCCAAACCATGAGGTGGCAGTGGCCAGAATGTGCCTTCCTTTATCTTTCAGTTGGTTTTACTTCTGTTTTTAATGTTTCAGCATAGTAATTATCCCAGCACCTCCCTGAGAAGCTTATTCTACTGCTGTATAAATTGACCTGGTTAATAACTGTTTCAGTAGTAATTTTTTTAATGCATTGTTACGTGGGTACCTGAAACTGTCAGCTTTCTTTGGTAGTGGTGCTACAGTTCAAGGACCCAGACCTAAGACCTCATAGAGGTGTTTCCACAAGCACCTGTTCACTTTGTTTATGGAGGTATGTCTCCAGCACAGAATGAGCTTCATTCGTGCAGCTCTGGCAAATGAGCTGTGACACACTCTTAGTGATGATGCTGCTGCAAGTAATCAGCTAGAGGTTACTTTCCTGAATGAAATGCATTTAAATGGCGGGGAAGGAGAAGACTCTGGTTTATTTAGATTGCTTTTCCCCATGATATTTGAATACTGCAGTATGTAATATGAACAGTTATATACAAAGATTTTTTTCTTCATACGATACCATAAATCAAGAGAGAGTTTTAAAAAACCCAAATTACTTTTACTGAACTTTGCCTTTTCCCCTGAAGAGCCCAGGAGCTTAGAGCTGAATGCTTCAAATGAACATATTGCTCTATTTATGCTGAATAAAACTGTAGATTTTTATGCTGGATAATGTATCTCTGAGGCAAATATCATCACCTGATTTAGAGTCAGCCCTCTTTGTTTATGTTTTCATTCCCAGATCAGTGCTAAAGGAATAGTTACAAAACTGTTCATCAGAGGTTTTAATAAACATATTTGAATAGTTGCAGAGCGATTAAGATGTAATAACATGTTTGAGATATGTTTGAGGAATAACCTAGTGCTATACTAGCTGTTACAGAGCAGCTGTGTGTTTCTTCTCCTTACCAAAGAGGTGATAAATTAGGGTGTTTCACTGTGCAAACTCCATCCTTTTTCTTAGGTTCAGCTTCCTTTAAATTGACAAGAATGGGAAAATAAATATGATGAAAATAGGTATAATCACTCAAAATTCTTCATTCAGAGTGCATGAATATAAATTGGGGGTGCATGAATATAAATTGGGGGCACAGGGGTCAGTTTGGAAAAACAGAACATAAATTTACTCTGTAGTCTGTTTGTAACAGGCTCAAATGGTACCTGTTTAAAAAGAGAGAGCCTCTGAAGGAGCTGAGGCAGCAATGGCAGCACTCGCTCGCTCGCTGGCTTGTGCATGCAGGCGTGTACGGCTGCTTGTTTTTCAGACAATTGTGCCAGCGCTGTAAGAGCTCTTGTTTGACACGCCACCACTTGAGTGCACTGAGACTGGGCTGCTTGTTTCATCCCAGCATCTGGTGAGATTAAGTATTAGTGCTGCTGTTTAATGAACAGTGTGTGGATGTGCATGAGTATTCGGGGTTGTTTTTGTTTCCTCTGGTTTGTAGCCGACGGAGCTGTAGGGATGAACAAAGCCTTCCAGGCTGCCTACTACACAGATTAATTTACAGCTGCCAGTTTATATTAGTTGTTCTATTTATTCTGCTTCAGTGCTTTTTTGAGGAAAGGAGTATTTCTTAGTCAATTGTCTGGCAAAGAGAAAGGAATTCAAGAAATGTGAAGCAAACAAATTCGCGGTAATTAGACAAGCTTTTGGCAGATGAACTGTTTGCTCCCTTTTCTTATGATATTATGTTACACGGAAGGACTGAAGTTTGAAAACAGAATTTAAGTTGACATCTGAACTTTGTCTTTACTCTCCTGTTCTCTGCGTTGGTGATGCCGAGGCTTGATGAATGGCAGCTATAACCACGTCTCTTGTCTGCCTACTTAACGTAGCCCTACAGCAGGTTTTGACAGGCAGAGCAGCTTATGTCTCTTGTCTCTGCAGCTTTTATGATGCTGTAGATTTATCAGGAACCTCTAATGCTCTTTTTTTTTTTTGTTTCCCTGTAACTCTCCTTCTCTCTGTCTCTGTTTGCACTGGGTCCTGTTGCTGTGTGCTGACCACCTGATGCAGCCAGGGACTGCTGCTCTTTCTGCTGGAGATGTCCAAAGCTGTGCACAGCCCTGCACGCCCTGAGAGGCAGCTCTGTGCATTAGGTGGTTATCAGTGAGGGCACAAGAGAAATAGCCGAGAGTTTATCCAAGAGCCTTATGGAAATGTCTGAATATTGATAAGGCAGACTGACTGATGTCTTGTCTGTTTTCTAAAATAATTGCTTTGGAGGACTCAAGTAGTTCAGAAGGGGATTAGCTGGTTTACTTAGAGCAGGATCAGGCACACTGGGGCATGTGCTCTTCTTCCCCACCCTCAGTGGAGCCAGTCATTTGTTGCCCAAATTACAGAGCGTAAGATCAGACTGGGCTAAATACAATCTGGAATGATCCTGCACGGAGGGTTCCTTCTCCTGCTTCCCTCTGCTGGGTTGCAGGGTGGGGAATAATGCATTGTTGGCCTCTTTGGAAATCAAGTGGAAGCTAGGAAGACAAGAGACACCCCAGGTGCTAAGAAGAGACCTGTGGGGAACCGGAGCTGCTGCTCTCAGGACCCCCCAGCATCAGGGGAGCTCATTCTCCACTGAGGTGTCCCTGATGAACTCTCAGCTCTGAGCGAAGGCAAGGAAGTGAAGTCTCTGTAATTCACTCGTAAACCTTGGCAGGTAGCAATTAGAGTATCTTGTGTGCTTGGATGAAAGTGTCTAATGAGAGATCTATCATTTACAGAGGCATATGTACATATATATTTTTTTCCTCATGCTTTTTTTTTTTTTTTCCTCCTGAGAAGGTGGTTTTGCACAACTATTTTGCTTGATAGTAGGTGATTAGTAGCAGGCATGACACCAGTACTGTGATCTTTGCTTTCTTCTGTCTTGATTGGACTTTGACTTCGGAGGTTGCAGGTGTCTGTGACGATGGTGCAGGTGTTTGCTGTGCAATGTGCAGCTTCATTTGAGAAATGCTTTCTAGTCCTCTTTTGATCTTTATCCTTTTGAAGGTCTTTGAATTGATTTGGAAATACCCTTTAATGAATGTTTTTCTTTTAACTGTTTCATATCAGATGTTTCAAGTATATGTGTGCTCCATCAATATGAATTTTATTTGTTGACTGTGTCAAAAGTTACTTGATATGTCCTATATGAAACATTTCAAAACCTTGTTAGCTAATCATGTTGTTTTTAAGATTGTGTAGCAAAGTGGAGCTGGTACTGGATTTCTTCAAAGTATACTTTGACATACAATGGGTACTTAGAGTTAAACATAAAATTAAAAAAAACCCTTCTAAATGCACCAAACCCCAAAACAATCAGTGAGTTATCAGAAAGCAAAATGTTACATGTGGATTTTTTTTCTTATAACAGTCTTTAAAGTGGTTCAGAATAATTATTACAACCCACTATTTTTCATCATTTTAATTGAAGTATCATTCCCTCTATAAACAGCTCTGCACAATATTGAGAAGTAGCAGTTGTATTGTATAAAAAATACACCAAACAATTCACTGCTTTTTAATACTTTTCTTTGTCCTGAATAGACATTTGTGAAAATATAGTACTTTTTGGTTACAAAGTAGGACTGTCAATTTTTACTGCAAAATTTATATTTTGTTGCAAGTGATTGTGTCTTTATTACCAGAGGTGCCAAGCTTTCACATTTTTATAATTACATGTAAAATTAGTTCTTAAAATTACATCAGTTCCTCCCAATGCCTCACTTACATGCCAGTTAAATCTGCTGCTCAAAAAAACTCTTAAGGAATCTTCTTTCTGGACATAAAATCTCAGGGCACGTTGGGTCATTTTCATAAGGTATGAAGCTGAGTGAAATGTTTCTTTTTTTTTCTGTTGCAGTTGTGGGAGGTTTTATTCCTGGGTTGAAATGGCAAAACATCAGTCCAGCCCATTTAGCTGCTGGTAGGGATTAGATGTTCAGAATTATTTGCTCTGTGGCTGGGGTGGGTTTACAAGTGTGCTGCTTTGCTTTGGTCACATCCAGTTCCTCTGCCATGGACTGCAGCTGGTGACAGCCTGGGTGGCTCTTGGCTGCTGCACTTCTCCTTCTTAATGACATGAGAGCCCAAATATGGGATACTCTTATGTAATATTTTCAGGCAGTATTTTCCTTCTTGATTTTGATACAAACAAGAAGACCAATCAAATGGTTTTTACCTTAATTTGTGGAAAAATATATGGACATTTAAATTGCTTTGCTATTAAATCACTGGTTTTTGTTTATGGAGTCACTTTCAGTAATTCCATATGGTTCTATTTTGTCAAGGAAAATTTATTTCTTGTTTTTTATCATATGCATTGTTTTATGTTACAGTTGAATAAAGAATCAAATTTCTTCATTACTACATGCCATACAGCAATCCTGAGTAGATGAGAGAGAACTAGAGTATATCTCAGTACCTGGCTTCTTTATTCCATGTAGTTTGTGCTGCTTTGGTAGGCATCTAAAATCATCACACTTGTTTTGATTATTATTAGAAGTGGAAAAGTCTGACAAAACTGCAGAGATACTTGGTTTGTTTTTTTTTTTCTCTTTCTCTTTCATTCTGCAAAAACATTTATCTGTTTTTTTCTATTACATCACCTAAGTCAACAGAGGCTTCATCCTTGTCTGTGTGTGAAAGGGAAATTGCCCTCCTGTGCAGATGAGCAGGGAACAGGAATCAGACAGTATCTCTGTTAAGCTTCTTTAAACGTTTAGTAAGAGTTTAGAGTAAAACCTTTGACAAATGTTGTGGTTGAAGACCTTCACATGAAATGATGGTATGGGTTTCCTGGTTTTCTTTCATGTGCATGAATGACTTAACAAAAATAATGGCTGTTGACTGTATTATAGAAATATATATTCAGAGTGTACATAATTAATAAGACCTTGAAAATAATTGGTGTGTATAAAAACTCACAGAACCCCACAAAAAGACTTTAAATTACATATATTATTTTCCTTTGAACATTTTCCTTTCAGCTCCTGACATTTTTTTTCTTTCCTTCTGCTGTTTCTATTGGAGCTTATTCTTAAGAGCACAAATAAAGCAGAAGGTGACTGGGATATTTTTAGGGTTTTTTAAAGATACCCAGGTTGTAGATATCCAGTTGTGTTAGCTGCTTTTGAACCTTTTGCCCTTTTTATTTGTGCCACAGATGGGAAGCAGGCAGTGTGCTGAGCAGGTATGCAGTCAGCAGCACAGCAGGTGTGCCTTCTGACAGACCTGCCTTGCCTGTCCACATGAACCTGTGCATCTGCTCTGAGCTAGGTTCTTATGCAAAGACTGGAAATGGTCAGTAGTGGCAGTACAGTGGGAACCACTGAATCCCATATTTGGGATTTCAATATCCAGAATTGAAATGGGACTAATCTAGTGCCCTCACAAACATACACAAAAAGTATGCTTTTAGTTTAAATTAGGTGAGGAAAAATAGTTCCTGTATTTGCTAATATATTTTAAACATGATTATTTGGAATGAATGTGAGAAAGTGAACAGGTCATTTTGCCAAGTCTTTCAGGTGTTAGTTGAAATATCAGACTACTCAAATTTGGACATTTGACTCTTAAACCAACCTGTCTGCCTGAGACTGTCTTTTAGGGAATGGAAAGAGGCATTTTTCCTCTGAAGGGATGTTTAGAATCTTCAAAATAAGTGCCTAGTGTAGACTGCCTTCTGTTTCTTTCTCCATAAGCATGCTGTGCAGTCATTGAAGAGAAAGGGTCTGGGCTACCTGTGGATATGTATCCCCAGTTCCTTGATTCTCCTGAAGGGTGGTGGTGAGGGAGAGAGGTGGGGCAGTGTGGCCAGCAGATTCTTCTGCAGGAAAAATCTAACAGCCTGTTCATTTGTTTGAATTAATTCCTACACATGGTGGTCCTAAAACTCCCCATCTTTAGAGAAAGCTAAGTGACATTTCATAGGCTGTCATTCTGTTATCTAAAGAGCTCTTCTGTTTTCATGTGGAGGGCACCTCATTCCCACGGTCATAGTGCTCCAGAGCCCTTTGTTCATCTTTGCCTCTCTTTTTGCCCCCTTTAGATGGAGGGGCATAAATCTCTTTGAAACATCCAGCTAAAATGTCAGGGTCCTTAACAAAACAGTGACATAGGTTCTTGTGCTCATCATGAAACTTTTAAACAGAGAACAAATAAATAGCCAGTGAGTTCATAAATGTAAAGATTTGTTTTCCTGCAAGAACCATAATGATTCTCTGGTGCCTGTGCCTTGCAACCTGTCACAATATCTGGTTTTAATGTGTGTGCCCTACAGTGGCTTTGCAGGTAGCTGAATTGTCCTTCCTTTGGCATCCCTAACTTTACATGGACTAAGTTCTATCTGCTTAAACTTCCCCTCTACTGTTTCTTCCCTTTTTCATTTGATTTTCTTCTGAAAAGCAGTAAAGAAACTAGCAAAAGAGAGGGAAGTAAGATATAATGGAGAAATGCCATAGTTCAGTTGAACCCATACTTGAAATAAGAGCTGTTCCTTTTACAATTCATATTTTGGAGTTGTATTGCAGGGTGGAAATCCCTGTTTACCTCAAAGAGCCTACATGGATTTTAATAACAAACACTGCACCTAGCAGAAAGAATTCTTCAGCATGCTGTGTTATAGATTGAGATCCACAGACTAAATATTCCAAGATCCAAAAAAGTAGCCTAGAGATTTAAAGCTGTTTGTAAATATGAACAATAATAAACCTTGTAGCTCTCTGGGTATCAGGAGTTGGAGTGAAATAATCAAAGTTAAGAGCAAATTCCCTGTGATATAATAAGGTCAAAGATCATACTTATTTTCTTCTTAAGGTTTTGCATATGTAAGGTTAGATATGGTGAAGGTGGCACCAGGAATGGCTTTGCTGCTTTAATGACACCAAAATGAATGGTGGTTAAAAGGTTCTGGGAATCCTGTAGCCTCAGATGGGAGCTAAGGGCTATAATGACAGTTCAGAAGAGTCTAGAAACAATCTTTAGCTCATTCTCTAAGAAGACAGAAGCCTTAACATAGCAAAATATTTTCTCTAAAGGATGGCTAGGTTATTGTTACATATGAGGTTTGCACCATCTAAGTAGAGGTGTGTGAAAATTAGAGGTAATATCCCTTTGTGGTCAGTGGAAGGGGCAAGAAAGCAGCTGGAATGCTCCTGTGCCTGCATTATAGTTGTTTGCCTTTCTCCATCCACGGTAGAAGGAAATTTAACTAAATCAAAACTTTTCCAATATTTAAGTTATCCAGCAAAGTGTATCCAGCATGTTGACTATTGCAAAGCTTTGTGAGGGACTTGTGGGTTCTGTGTTAACCTCCTGTTAAGAGAAAGAAATGGAGGGAGTGACTAATGTATTGCCTGTAAATAGTATAAAATAATGAGTGGGAGGAGCAGGGAATTGCAGAGAATTGGTTGAAGTCTCCAGGGTTTTGTCTTTCCCTTCCCCCTTGCACCTGGGTGGATCAATAGAAAGGGAGAGCAGTTGTGTAATGGCTTTTTTGCCCATCACTGTGTGCTGTTAGTTTGACACATGCAATTTACTTGGAAAAGCTTAAGTAGCCTTAATAACAGAAAGTCCCAGCAGAGCTGACACTAATGGTCTCCCCCGTTGTCAGTCTCAACAGAGAGATTAAGAACTGAATGAACAAAGAGACCCAATTACTGTCTCCCCCCTCTGGATGCTGCTGCATGAAAACAGGTGTGAGCTGTGGCTCTCTGCACAGACTCGGTCTCTCCGCCATGCCCTGGTGTGAGAGGGGTTTTTACTGTGCTCTCAGTTTACTGCCATTACTGAGGGCTGCTGCAACATCACCCAGTCCAGCTTTTTTTGCACTAAGAGTGAAGCCCAGTCATGCCCTGATAACGCACATTATTGAGCACCCTTCAGACATGCACCATCCAGTACACTGCGCTAAACCCAGCCCAGCTATGTCTACCATTTTTTCTACTCAGTGTTTCACAGCCAAATCATCTTTTCTTGGCCCAGGCTCTCAGGCAGGTAGCAGAGTGCAGCTCTGCAGGGTGTGCAGCCAGAGACAAACATGTCCCCACTGGACTGGACTTGCAGGAAGGTCTCAAAGGAAACAGAACATCTGTTTCTGCTTTTATCCAGAGCTTGGAGCAACTTGGTTAATAACAAAATATGAGCACTGTCTGTGAATGGCTACACACTACCCTTTATGAGTGTTGTTCCTCAAATATTAAGCACAGTGCCAGCTCTCTTTTGCCTCCCTTCACTAGGACAGGTTTGTGCAGTCAATCCAATATTCAGTTTAAAAAAATTGCTGCTGTGTGTGCTATAATTTTGTGTCTGTTTTTTTATGGCTAATATGTGGAAGGCTTTAATTGCAACTCATTCCTCAGTAAGGCTGGCCTTTTTTCAGGAATTTTTATCTTCTTCTGTTTCTCTAGCATGGCAGACCAAAGATTTCTCACCATTAGGAGATAAAAACATGTGTTTCAAGAGGACTCCAGGTGGGCTTTACCAACATAGGGTTTGATCGATGATGATGGACTGATTTTGAAAAATAATGTACCCCACCTTATTCAGTCTCAGTATTGAGGAAAAACATCATCTTTCAGTGAACAGCTGATTTTTGAAGATACTATCCTGTTGACAAACTGTTAAACCAAACCTGTCTCCCCTGGATTTAGAAGATTAAAACCTAGATAATAATTACAGCATCAGTATCAACATTGTCTAGCCTTGTCAGTCTTTGCTTTATAGCTCATTGTATTTTCCAACATCACTTAAAATACTTTGCCAAGTACACCAGGTGAATGGTGGAGCTCAACATATTTATATTTCAAAGGCAGTGAAATAGGTGCTTTGCATTTTATTAATTGACTGTAAGTATATGAACATTTAACTGATGTATATGAACATATTTCATTGATGGTTCTAGAGAGGAACAATTGCTCTTGTACAATATAATAACTAATATTTATGCTGCTAAAATATACCTAATATGCATGAAAAATAGAGGGTTTGGCTAAAACCAGGTTTGTACAGCTTTGTGTGTTTTTCTCTGTGCATACAGCATACAAAGGAGCACTGCACATCAAATGAATGCAATATTTAATCTAAAGTGAAATGCTTAACACTCATAGCAGCAGTTCAAAGATGAGGACAGCTTTATTAGTGTTTTAGAGTCACGCTTTCTTAAACTAGAATTCTTGTCTTACTGTGGATAATTAAAGTTTTGTTGTTGATCTCCAGCGATTAAATTGGCTCCCTTATATAGCACAGTTACAGTGTTGGTTCTTTAAGTGATTTGTGCATACATCAAAAATTGCAGGGAGGGGGAAAAAACTGTTAATAATCTTTATAAACAAAGACTTGCATGACTGATAAAAACAGAGGAGTATATAAACTTCCTATTCCTGCCGAAACAAAATTTGAAATACCGCCTCCTTAATGGACTGGAGCGCATTTTGGGAAATATCTCTGTATTCCTTAAATCATATGCACTAAGCAAATATGACAGTTTATAAAGAAGTACTAATTTATTATAAATATTTACTCTACAGCCCCAGTGATGTTTTTGACAGTATGGGCTTGTCCCTGGGAGATTCCCTTTTTTCTCCCTCCAGTTCTCTCTCAGTGTAGGAACTCAGCAATTGTTTTGAAGAGAATACTGGCAAAAGAAGCTTTTTCATTGCTTGTACTCTCTTCTCCTTTCTTAGAAGCCTTTCATTCTTCAGCAAAGGCAGAAGTTCTTTGCCTGCCCTCCTTTGCTAACCCTTCCACTTGCCCTGATGATCATGTACAATCTCATACCATTTCACTGCTTTTTCAGCTCTTATTATCCACCCTCATGTCTCATTCCTCTGGTTTTGCAAGCAGCATCTGAACCTATTCCATCATGAAAGAAGACCAGACCATCACCAATTACATTTGCTCTTCCAGATACCTTCTGCAATTCTCTTCTCCCCCTTACTGCTCAATGTGCTGTCAGTAGTTGTTGGTGGTACAGTGACTTTTCCAGTCCAGCTTTGCACATTTCATTCTGGGCAGTGTCTTTCCTGACCTCTTCCTCCTCAAAGGTTACAATGTGCGCTTCCTCCTCAGCCTCACATCAGCTGTCATCTCTTGGCAGTCTCTGATGTTCTTGAAATCCTGCCCATGCTTTTGTTCTCTGATCTCATCCAGGACATTGGGTAGCATGCCTGGGCTCTTAAACTGTTCACGGCATTGCTGCTGGATCCCTCCTGCACTCTCTGCCACTCTGTCCAATTGCTGCTGTTTGATTTTCCTCACAAATACAGAACAGGGATCTATTTCACCTTTTGGACCCTTTGAGTTTCAGATTGTGAGTAGTCTTTAACAAATAATGTGTAAATTAGGAGCATGTTACGTTAATTTCACACCGCAGATACTATTTGCCAGATAGACTATTTGTATTGATATGGAGTGACTTCTGTTAGCATGCAGTTTTCAAAGAGTACAGGTAAGAGATAAGATACCCAAGTGAAATCACACTAGCTGTGTCCCCAATGAACCTACTGAGGTGAACAGAATGACACAGCTAATCAAATTATCTTCAATTAGACTTAATTATGTTTTGCATGAATGTTTGTGGTTTGTTTTTGTTTGGTTTTGTTTGTTTGTTTTTTTTTAAGAACCTTCTATTTTTCCAGTTTGTACATGAAATTATAAGAGCACATAACCTATGGAACTTTTACCACCTCTGAAACATTTTAGGAACCTGATTTCAGAGTATACCATTTATTCCTAAACTGAAGTAGCATATAAGTTCACCCAAGCTGTAAGAAGGGATGATCTCTGCAGATGTCTGTCCAAGTTCCATTTCTTGATTCTCACTTTAGGGTTATGTCTTTTTGCACATCATCTTGAATGTGACTGTTGATAGTCTACCTGTAGTTTAAATACAGTTTATTTATTTGGTTATTTATATTTCAATTGGTATTTCCAATTAAAATGAAACAGCAAGGTATATTCACAGGTCAGTGACATTGTCATTGACAACATAGTCAGTAAAACAGTACCAAAAGGTCAAGTCACAGACATAACTAGTGCTTATTTTTCCAATGCCTGTATGGTTTTGTACTTAAACACATCTGCTTATCTGAATGTATTAGGAAAAAGGATAGCAAAAGCAGCTAAATTATGTGTTGATTTTAATTAGTAGGAAAGAGGGATGGTAAGGTCTTCCAACAGCATTTTCTAATTGAAGTCACTGAACTGGCATTTCAGCAATGATTTCTGCTTCAGAGATCAAGACAGGTTATTTATCCTTAGCAGTTTTCAGCTTTCTAAAGTTCATGCAGGCCAAGTGACTTCCATCATTCATGAACACTGTTGTGAACTTGTCCCTTTCCTGATTTTATTGATTTGTCACGTGGTTTCTGGGAAGAAATTAAGGTCTCTGTTGCATTTTCTTCATCCTTACAAAGCAGTGAGAGCTGCACAATTTTATTTTCAGAGGTCAGTTAGTGGGAGCCAAACTGGACAGCTGTGGTTGGAACTTGTTTATAATGGGAAGTGGGTGTATAAACCTCAGGAGGAAACGCCTGGGTTTGCCCAGGTGTATGCAGGCAGCTGAGTACTGCAGAAAACACTGGTATTAAATTTCTGTGTTTCTCTGTCTGCTGTGATTCTCCATTTATGATGTGTTTCTCCTCACCCAGGAGCAGTGTATACAGACTTGCTGTTGTTGTCAACACTGGAAAGACTGAAGCTGGCATCTCCATAGTCCTTCTCCAGAGGTTGCCTTGCAAGACACAGCTATAAAATGTTCATCAGAAAAAACTGAACTGTAGATCTTTAAGAGTGAGTAAAAAACAAATGCGACCTTTCCGAATTTTTGTCTAAAATGTATAAAAATAATGCCATGGATTTTGTGTTTTAGAAATACATTCCAGCTCGTGGGTAACTAGGGATTGTGAAGAGCTTGGGCTGAACCTGTGGCACTGGGTTATGGTATTTATGTTACACTGCTGTGTTCTTTGGGGTGTGTGGTTCCTTGCCTCCTCTGCTGTCCTTGTGCACCTCTGTTGAGCTCCGTTTTTGAGGACCAGTGGCTTGAGGAGTGTCAAACATGCCATGGAAATGGGATTTCCCTGAGGAGGAGGCTAGTTTAGCTAGCTTGAATTCTTCAAGATAAAGTCACAGACTGTCCCCCTAGGAAGCCCCATCCTCTGCGCAAGGAGGGGCTTTCCATGCACCAAAGTGTTTCATTGTTTCTGGAAAACAAGGCGCTCTCAGTGCTGGAGGACTAGCTGGTCTTGTGGGATCACTGACTAGGGCTTAGAAAATTAGACCCGAGAGTGTGATGTGATTTCTGAAGTCCATGCAGAAGATAGTTCATTACTGAGATTGGTACTTTCTGCACTGGTTCATTTTTGTATTTCTTTTCCAATCTGAGTGTTTTCCCATGGTAAGTTATAGTGCTTGCTTCAGATGATTACTCCAGCTCTTTGGTCCCACTGTCCTCAGCTTCCATGATGGACACCTCTGATTGAAGAGGTGAGTGAGTTATTTGAGAACTATGAACTGTCAGTGTCCAAGGAGAGTCTTTTCCCTCATAAAGCATCCCTCATTATCATGCTATCACCAGTGCACTTTCTGGTCTCACCAGAGATTTTTCCATTGAGATAATCCCTGCACAGCTGTCTACTGTCACCCTTGCAAGCCAACAAGAAAGCACGATCAGCTATGCTATCAGCATGAAGATATCTTCAAGTCACTAGCACAATAAGTAAAGCAACAAAAAATGTAATCTGGTGTGATGCATACAGCCCATAGAATGTGTCCAAAACACCTTATTTTTTTAGCTTTATTTTTAAAGTTATTTTTATCACCCAGACTTGTTTTTCTCAAAGATTTGACTTATTTAGGTACTTTGTATTGTGGGATGCTGCTAATGAAAGTAGTTGCTTTATTCCTGAGGGGACTGCGGCATGTTGTAAAACGGGATGTAACAATCCTTTAATAAAATACAAAAGGGTTTCCAGGTAGATACATTTTCTGTTGCTGCCTGAAATGTTTGTGCGTTTTGGTTCTGCAAGTTATTACTGCTTCTGCCCCTCCTGCTTGTGTAACTGCAGAGAAATGAGTGTTAAAACAGGACCATTGGGCTCGTCACACTCCATTGTGTTCTTCTTGGTGACCCCGGTTTATGAAAAATAGAAACAGCATTTAACCCTCAATTCACTAATGGGGTGGTGGGACAGAAAGGACCTCTAAGCAGTGTGGGAGGGTGGAATAGGGAGGAAATGCAGGAACTTCAAAAGGAGAAAAAATCCACAGGGATTTAGCTTCACTAGGTCCAAAATCAAGAGGATTAAACTCCACTGAGTTGAGTGGCAAAGCACTACACTGTAAGAATGGATCTCTGATTCCTGCAAGGCAGAGGATTATTGTTTAAGCTGCAGAAATAAATCTGAGAATTTGGAGTGTGCTGGGAAGTGAATTTGATCTGTCTGATGCAGTTGCAAGGAAAGGCAAAGCCCAGTTCCAGGGCTCTGGGATGCAGAAGTTGATCTGTAGAGGAGATCAGAGGGAATTATTAACTGTGTGGTCGTCATGACCTGAAGGGTTAACTGGCCTAAAGGACCGTGGGGGGGTTTCAGGGATTCTGTAGTACAGAAGTGCTCCCAGGGGAAGACCAGGAAAGTAACAGGCAGAGTCTCACATCAATGATGAGCCTTGTCACGAAGCTGGGAGTCAGCCAGACATCCCTAATGAGGGGCAAAGAGTTTGTCTAGAAGATCTTGTGGAAAGTTCGTGCGGGGAGCTCAACCTGTGTAGGAAAACCACAAGCAGCGCAGGAGATAAGCAGAGGATAAAGCTCCAGTTTGGGTAAGAAGTAAGTCCTTTCTATGGCACAGAGACTTTAGAGGGTGTACAACACAGTCACCTCAGCAGCCAAGAGGTGCTGTTAATTTCTGGTTTTCAGCTGGACTGGGAGAACCAGTAGATGATGATGATGATTTCTCACATCTCAGACCACTGTTTCCTGTTCTTGCAGTTGGAACAGCCAATGGCAGTTGTTGGACCTTATTTTCTCAGTATGTTTTCCCTTTTTTCCACCTTTCCCACTTCTTTCACCTTTTCAGATGATAAGTTCCTTGGTTTTCTACTTCTGGATGGTATCTCAGGATGCCTCTGGACACCCAGCTGCCCTTCAAAGATGCTGACTGCTCTTCTCAAGGATGCTGCTGTCCCCCAGGCTCACAGTCCAGCAGGCATTTCCTCCTTCAGCACACATATTCTGCTCAGTATTTGTCTCCTTGCAACCAGGTTGCACTTCAGGGCTGCTCACATCAAGAGCCCTCTGCAAATATTCTGTATAGTTTTGCGTACCAAGCCTCAAAAGAACTATGTCAGTGGATTAACGAGCAGATAGCTGGAATAAGTTATCTAGAGGGGAGTAGCAAAGAAACTCCAGTGTTTTATCTAGACAAGAAAGCAGTGGAAGAAATGGAAGAAGGGAAGGGGACAGGGTGATCTTCCATGCTTCATTGTGTTTGTCAAATATAGGAGATAAATATGAGGTATGATTTTGATAAACCAGCTTATTTTGTGGGGAAGAGAATGTTGTAATTGTCTGGGGTGCAGTACTGACAGTACTGAAATCTCTGTTCATTGCCCCAGTTTCTGTGCCTTTACATGCCTTCACATGGTAGTCCAGTCAAATTGCTGAGACTGCTGACAAATGCATCCTTTGATATGTGTTGGAATAATTTTGTCATTTATGAACATCTTTGCACTACAATTGGAGTAGAGACCTTCTGTGGGTGTCATGTGGGATCCTGCACAGCCAGGAAACAGCAGTTTTGGTAGCTGACTTGACCTGGCTACCAAAGCAGAATTGAGCCCATGGTCTCAAGAGGAAAAGCTTTGCCACCTTCAGCTGCTGCTGCAGGTGTAACCCAAAACACTGAGCACCACGGGAGGTGTGCAGCATGGAGTCTTTGTGTACTGCATCAGAAAGTCTTTGCTGTCTTTGTCCTAAACTCATGGATAGGATAAAGTCGCTGAACCTACACTTTTCTCTCCTTATTATGATCTCCTCAGAGGTGATTTAAATTTGCTCCCGAGTTCTTTCACGTCTTTTGCAAAGTCTGCTGAGGTCAGAGAGAGCCCTCTGGCAGACTCAGCAAGTTTGGGATCTTCCCTAAAGTGGTTCCCTGTGTGAATCAGATGCAGCTAATTTATCTCATCAATAATGTTTTTTTCTTGGGAGTTACAGCCAGTTTCTCAACAGCAGCACTGGGACATCAGTGCATGGGTTTAGGAAATGAGAATTACTGTCCTAGCTGTGCTGACTGGTGGGGTGATTCTGTGCAAAAAAATGTGACCTCCACGTCTGCTTCCCAGCTGTGTTCAGTTTCTCTCACTTGCTTGTTTTCCAGGGTATGCCAAATCCCTGGATATTTGTGCTTCCTCTTGCTGTTGCAGTACCCTGTGGTGGGAGGCAACCGGAAAAATTGTGATCTCTTGATGATCATGGTGTGCACCATAACAGGGGCACACAACTCTCTGGGGGTTGCAATGGTCATATTCAGCACTTCCATCCATGCTTGTCTGAGTACATCTTTCTCCCACCCTGGCCTCTCCATCCCTAAGATTTCATCCACTGGCTTTCAGCTTGAGCCTTGTTAAGCTTTTAATTGACACACTGCCTGCCAGACTCTTGCTCTCATGCCAGAAGGCAAGCAAAATTGAGGGATATTGTGCCAATATCCAAACATCTCATGTACTCGCTTTGTCTCCATGATTCAGTGCTGAGCTAGGTGGCTCTGGTTCACCTACCTCTCCACATCTCCCAGTGCTCTCCCAAGACATCAGCTGTGAGGGTACAGGAGGGGCTGCATCATCGCTGCTGGCAGCTCCTAACTCATGTTTTTCTTGAAGAGGAGGAACATCTCCAGTGCTCTTTTGCCAGCTGAAAAATATTTTGAAGCTGGTAAATGTGTTCTTTTCTTCTCTCCTGTATCAGCCAGAGCATTTCCTGATCACTGCCTGGCTCCACATCTTTAATAGTGTGTATAAAAGATAGGATCGAGCTCAAATAGGAGTTTGTGCCTTGATGCTGGTTGGCATTAGATTACTGTAGTGGTGTTTTCTGGCCTTGAAAAAAAAATCTGTAAGTGTAGGAATTAGTTTTTTCTTGAAATTTTCTGGAGTGTCTTTTGCAGTATTAACCTGGGTTACTGTTATATGCTGTCTGGGAGGGTGTGGGGCTGCTTGTGCTAGTAAGGAAAAGGGTTCAGGTCATACATGGGCAGGAGGAGACCTCTGCACCAGCACTCTGCCATGGCAGCAGCAGGGTCCCCAAACTGAATGACAGATACTGTCCATGCTGAACATAATCTGAACCCTTGCAGCAGAGGACATGCTTTGGGATCAGAAAAGGAAGAACAGCAGAGAAGGAGAGGGAGTTGGTTGTGGAAAGGGTTATGGCACTTTCTGCTCACAGTGAGTTCTTGCAGTCAATTTAATTGGGTCCTGCACAGAAGGTGACAGTGAGGGACAGTTCTCCCTTCCAGAAGCCCCACTGTGTGTGACAGTAACATAAAATCCCACTCTCCCATGAGCACAGCCATGTGTCTGCTTCGTTCCCAAGGTTAGGCTCTGGCACTTCTGTTAAACAGCAGTCAGCTGGAAAGATCTCCTAACTGGTTTTATGCAAATGGGAGCAGATATGTCATGCATGTGTGTTTGCACACTGGCACTGTCCCCTATCAAACAATAGATATTGTTTTGTCATGTAAATAGTGCTCAACTGACAGGGCTTTCTGGGAGTTGAGCTTGCTTGTACTGAGTGGTTTTGACATGTGTGTATGCAGGTGCTGAAAGAGTGGGGAGTAGCAAAGCTGTGGAACTTCAATGAGATAAGTCAAATAAAGCCCCCAAATCGTGTTATATAGAAAGTGGTAAGTATATAACTTGTGTGTTGCATAAGGGAGGTCAGGCTACACGGCAGAGAGGTAAAACAATTGTTCTTGTACAAGATTAGTTATGTCTGAGCAATGACTTGAAACTGCCTCTGATCTTCATCACTGGTCTCCTTGTGCCCGTGCCTCTCTCCAAGAGCATTCTGCCTGGCAGGTGCAGCTCTGGAGGCTGGTTTTGATGGTACCACGGCATAGCCTGAGAACTGCCAGGCAGCTGAGGATTTACACTGAGTGCAGCCAGCAGTGGAGGTGGACTGGACAAAGCAGCTGGGGAAGCTGTCGCTGTCTGTGCGCGTTGGTCACCAAGCAGGGCTGGCTGTCGGTCCGGCTGCAGGCGGCCACCTGCAGCGGAGCAGTGACATCAGTCAGTCTGCTCTGGTTGTGGTGGGAAGCCTGATGAGCAACTGTCATGCAGATGCTCCCTGGGAGGCTGCTAAATAGTCATTGTTGAAGTAATTACTAGCAACAAGTGGGGAAAAAAAAAAAAAGAAAAAAAACAGCTCAGAAAATGTTTTCAGATGTCCCAGACAGTGGTGATACTTAGGGTGATGAATCTGCAACTATCCGTATGAAAACTGAATGATTGTACTTGCCACAATAAAATATGTAATGAAAACAGTAAAATCCACTCCCACCCCTCCTCCCCGAGACTCAAAGTCTATGTAGATGCCCAGTTCAAAATGTTGGTTGGTATAAAACCTAACTCCAAAAATAGTATTGATGATGTTGTAAAGGAAAGAAGAAAAGTGTGAATCAAAAGGACATTGTTCTCGACCTGGTGGGGGGCTTTACTGTTTTCCAGATGAAGCTTCTGCTGGCTTTCACAATTACACCTTTGACTGATTTTTAATTGTCTTTTGGGGCAGGAAGGGGTGAGAGGCAGTGTCCTCCCTTTAGCAAAATACATATTTTTCCTGAATAGTTTATACTGGATCCATGATGAAACTAAAGAAAAGTCACTGAAAGGGAAGCAGTGCTGCATGTCTTGGACAAACCCTTTTAAAGTCAGCTGAAAGAAATGGCAGATATATCAGCATCCTGCAGTAAATGATAAATGAGTTCCAGGAAACCCACTCTTTCTAATGCAATAATCCACTCTGCTGAATAATGCTGTTATTCTAAAGTGAATACGATTTTAGTGTTTACGTCATATTTTATGTATGACAAACTGCTTTGCAAAAAGGCTGGACAAGAAAAAGAGCACTTTATAGATTTTATACTGTTATGTACTAATAAAAAAGGAACCCATTTTGCTGTGAGAGTCAAGCAAAGAAGAGATGAGCAGTAATTAGATGTAGGAAATTTTCTTAGAAAGACTATTATTATGAATTAGTAGCTTTTATCTACTCTCCCATAACAAAATGGTCAAGTTCCATATCTTAATATTGGGGTATTCCAAAATAATTTAGATTAATTTTATTCCATTGTTTATGTTGAATAAAATAAAGCTACGAGATGCTGAGATTTTTTTTCTTGGACCATAGGCTCCCCAGGGCAGTGGTCACAGCCCCAAGCCTGCCAGAGTTCAAGGAGTATTTGGACAATGCTCTCAGGCACATGGTGGGATTTTTGGGGCCATCTTGTGCAGAGCCAGGAGTTGGACTCAGTGATCTTTGTGGATCCCTTCCAACTCAGGAAATTCTGTTATTCTATGATTCTATTCAGCATAATTCTATTTTGTGATTCTATTCAGCATATTTTCTGGTGATAAACTAAAAAAGAGAATTTGGGATCCCTTGCAGAAAACTGTGGTTCCCTTCTTCTTTCTTTCCCCTTTCATCTTGTGCCTCAGCACACATGGAAACTTTGTGTTAGCTATATAAGCATTCTTTTATTCAAATACTAATTTAACTTAGTGATTGCATTGAGAATGACCTGTGCTCTGGCATGTCATCTTTGCCATTTAGCACAGGGAACTTCTTAAAATTGATTAGCTCATAGCTCCTAAATCTTTCATAGTTTTGGCTTTTTTCTCTTCCCTCAGCAAGGAAGCTGCTGGCTTTAACCCTTTGCATGAATTTAGGAGAGTCTATCGCTTAGCCTTTCAGTAGCTGTGATGTTTGATGTTTCCTGGACTGTCCTTTGGCTTTTGAAAATCATCATTCCTGTGCTTTTTTTGTCACTGACGTGCAAGCACTACGGCCACTGAAGCAGCCTGGCAGCAGTTTGGAGGGGAGGGAGCTGGGGAGGGGAAAAGAGCAGAGAGTGTTTTTTGCCAGCTATGCCAGTTGCACGGGAGAGAGGACAGAGCTGGGAGCTTTACAACCCTGCCACCGAGCAGCCAGCTGCCCACCCACAGGCTGCTGTGGCACCCCAGACAGACAGACAGACAGACAGACAGACATCTCCTAAGTGTCCGTGGGGCAGTGTGGCTCAGTGAGCTGAGCATAATCCGTGGGGATGCAGCTGGACCTCAGTGCCCGGGGATGGTGCCTCGCAGCTGCCGACTGGGAACACTAATCCACAGCCAGCCTGTCCTTTTCCACACTCCACCGATGGGGTGAGCACGTTCTCCTTGGAAGGGATTGACCCACAGCAAAGCAACTGAACCTGTGGCATCAAATCTGGCCGGTTTCCTTGGAGAGGCTTGGGAAGTAGGTGTTGCTTTCCCAGCCCGCCCCAGGTAAGTAATCTGATATTAAACAAAGAAGCACAGAGATGGCTGTTTTTCATTTACAAACATGTTAAAGCAAAATATTTTTTGTTGCTGTTGTTTTGAAGGCATAAGGTCTGAATATTCTCGTGTTCTGTGCCTCCCTTGAGCTTCTGGATCTTGGGGGTGATAATGAGGGATTTAATTCTGGGCAGCAGGTGCTGGCAGCAGGGATGCGATGCAGTGCCTGTAATCGTGTTGTCGGGTTCATTTTGCACCATCTGGGTGTGAAAGGAGTAGTCAAGCTTCTAATTGCAGTCCTTGGGCATCTGGTACCTTCCTCCTGCTGCTGGGGCTGCAGACGTGGTCAAGGAAAGACACTCTGTGTGTCTGAGGCACATAGAGAGTTAAAGCTGGGGGAGCGATGCCACTGCCAGTGTAGCCACTGGGCTGGGGATGGGTCCCTGGGGAGGGGAGTGAGAAGGCTGTTCCCACTTCCACTGTTCACCCATCACTTTTTTCTACCAGCTCAGGAGGAAAGGAAAGTTGGTCTTTCAGTTGTCTGGGCTTCCTGTTCTAAATGGATGCGCTTTTCAGAATTGCAGATAATCCCAGCTGAGGAGATGTAAAGCAGATGTGGGCACAGGGAATGTGACCTGTTGTTTGAGCAGGAGCCAGGCTCATGCTGTGACTGCCCTCTGGGAACAGGACCAACACCTGCTGGAGACCTGGGCAAAGTGGGAGATACCCCTAAAAGACCAATAGCAGAATCAGCTCCTTGCTGTGCTTTTATGTATGATCCAAGTGGTGGAAAAGGCAAGAAGGCAAACTCCATGATAGCAGTGATGTAGTCACAGTCCATCACTCCAGTGTGGCAGGGCATGGCAGGAGGAGGCTCATGATCTCAGTGTGCTGCAGTAATGGGAAAACAGTGTGAGAGAGGGAGAACAATTCAGCTAGGGAGTATGATTTCCAGCATTTACCTTGCATAGGTTATCCAGACTTTTCCAGCCCTACATTGTTGAGGTATTACTGTCTTTCTAGTGGTGTGGCTAAGATGTGATGAGCATCTGTGGTTTCTGCAAACTTGCTCAGAAATATCAGTGTATCAGGAAAATGTCTCCATTGAGACTGAGATTTTTGTAGTGAATATGCAAATCTGTCAGTGACAATGATGTCACTGCATTGTTTTGTTTTTGTTGGTTTTTTTTTTTTTTTTAATTTAAGAGGTAAGAAAACCAAGTAGGTTCTGACCAGAAATGTTTTAAGATGTCAGTGTATTGTACATGCCTCCAGCCAAAGCGTTGCAGCCAGCTTAGGGGTAAGGCTGGGGGCAAACAAGTGATGGCACAATTCACCTGGAAACTACCACTGCCCAGGCAGGGGCTGGCACAGAAACACACCATCCTCTGCCTGAAAATCTCCCTGTTGTAAGGTGTGCCCTGCACTGTGTACTGGTCACAGAGGGGAGCTGTGGGGTGTGCTCCTGGGTTGTGGCAGCTCCACTTTGGGATGTGATGGGAGAGTCAGGGATGTGTTGTGAGCAGGGAGCCGGGATCATTGGTAGGTGATGGGAGGTATGGAGGGAGGGTGGGTGTTCCGCTTGCTTTGGGAGCACCACTGGAAACCAAATACTTGAGTAGGTAAGACTGAAACTTGCATTGTTTGTCACAGATCAAATTACTAAGTGTAGGCCATTTGTGTTTCTTGGCACTTTTTAAATGGTTTCTACTATAATGTGTACAACACTCTGCCAGAGGAGCAGGGTATGATGTGCTAGTGAAGGACATGAGGGTTTTTTCTTCCATCTTCCCTATTTTCCATTTTACCAGGGTACAAACCGTGTCCATCACACTGAGGGTGTGGGTGAAGCCAGCCCAGTGGCACAGGGTACAGCACCACTCCTCTGTTGTCCTATGTTATGCTGACTTTGAGGCTGAGAAACTCTTTGTCTGGTTTCTCTAAATAAATGTGCAGCTATTTCCATGTTGCTCCAAACATGTTTGCACTTAGAAAGGAAGAGAAAGGTGAGGAAAAGCTAACTTGAATCTTTTACCTGGAAATAGTATTGCCTAATGCTTATACTTAGAAATCAAAAGTCAGTTACCTGGAGTTTTTACTGGCTTTGGCATAATTTTTATCGACCTCAGAGAAAGCCCTTTTCTATGCTTTCAAGGGCCTTTTTCTAAGATGCATGTAATATTCTTCTGCATATTGTTCACCTCAAAGGGTGTTATAAGAATTAAAGCTCATAAAACATTCTAAGATTTGTTAATACAAATCACCTTAGGAGTGCAAATTAAATTATGTTGCTGTCTACTACTAAAAATTAACCTACAGTTTTAGATATATCTGTTCTGAGATGGATTTAAAGGATAACATAAGGGTGAAAGACATTGTATTCCAGTATTGATCTCCAAGATCATCTGGACCCTGTACCTATTACTCTTCGACTGTGCAGAGTGTTGTGTACTGGTGGCTGTTAAGGAGCAGTGCAGTGATATTTCAAGAGAGGAGGACAGATAATTTGTAAATACACTGGATATCTTGAAGGTGTTTTTCCTGTACTGAAACAATTAAATACTAAAGTGAGAAAAGCACAAATAAAGCTGAAATCTTCCCAAACTGGGCAGGTTCTGGATCCCACAGCTCAAAGTGATCAGTGGATACATTTTCTGTAATTATAGCAGAAAACTCTTTTCAGCTCTGATGGCTCGTTGGATGGGTCAGTGAAGCCTGGGAAGACAAACATACAGTTTGCATGATGAGTGCTAAATCTGAATTGTTTCTGGGGTCAGTGGGGAATGATGTCAGCTTGCGGGGGAGAACATAATTTCTCAGTGACAACAAAGATGAGCAGGTTGTGATCTTTCCCAGCAGTGTCCTTGGGATGGTTCAGGGGAGGCTGTGAAGCATTTTATACTTGTGAGGGAACAGTCAGCTGCCTTTAATTGCTGAGTGCACTCAATCCTTCCAGGGCAGAGGTTTGTATATTTATATCAGCAGCCAGTAACTATAACCTATTCTTGTTCCTTTGGCCAGCAGTAGTTAACCCGTCCTTGGCTAATTAAAGACCGGGAAACCTGGTGGGGGGAGAGAGGATGAAAGGGGACCACACAAACAGAAGTTAGGCTGAAAGAGAGTTAAGCTCTCAGAAAGTTTAAGGATTTTTGTCCCAGCCAAGGGGAATGAGGGCACATTGAAAATGTGCTACTGTCTTCACCTTGTAACAGAAGTACAATGTCTTCAGGAGGTTCTGAGGAGTTTTTGTGATCCCCTCCCAAGCCAATGTGAAGATGAACGCTCAGGGAGGAGCTGCTGTGTTTCTGAAAGCTGGCTGACAGCAGTGCTGTTTTCTGATCCATAGGTCCAATGGATGGCATAGCAATAGCATCTCTGTCCAGGGAGCTGGAATCCTTCCTCGCCTGCCTGCACGCTGCTTGAACTGATCCCAAGCCTTTGTTTTTGGACTGAAGAAACCTGAAAACCTTTCTCTCCTAATTCATGAGCCAGCAGGATGTGGTCGCCGTGCTTTCGGAACGCCTGCTTGTAGCCGCCTACAAAGGCCAAGTGGAGAATGTGGTGCAGCTTATCAACAGGGGTGCCAAGGTAGCAGTTACCAAGGTAACGAGAGAAAAACGCTTTGCAAAAGCCCTGGGAACTAATGTAATGCTTCTAGACCATTGTCTGTGAAAATGCCCTCCTAGCTTCACCAATTTGAATGTGACTGAAGTTAGTGTTCAGATTTCCTTAAAGTTTGCACTTAATAGCTCACGCAAATTTGCAATATAGTGCACGTCTTGTGTTTATACCCTTTGCAGTGGGTGCAGCTGTGATGAACACTTAGCTCTTGCAAACAGTGTGTCGACAGAGGGGAGCAACATTTTTCAAAGCATGCATTGACTTCTGAATGCTGTGTGACCAGATGAATGGAGCGATTCATCACTGTCAAGTGAAGGCGGTTCAGGGCACCCATCTCCCTGGGTGAGGGGATGGGGAAAAGCCACCTCTTGTGGCAGGGTAAAGGGATGCAGAAAGTTTCTTGCTGCTGAAATCTCTTGGTGCAGCAGCCTCACTTACAGCCAACCTCTTCATTGATTTGTTTTATGTAGTCCCTCAGTCAGTTCCAAACTTGGGAGCTGCAAATTGTGTTGCCCATACCTTTGAGAAAAGTCAGAGTCAAAGGATTTCTGCTTAGATACAAGTGAGTTCAAACTGATATTCACCTATTCCTAATGCTCAACATGTTATAAATAATACTATCTTAGAAAAGATGAGATTTAATTGCCTGTTGCAGAGAAGGTTTGATCAGCAGAAAACCTTAAAAAGAACTAGGTAAGTCAAATCTTTAGAACTGTAACATAAAATGTGGGGTGTGCTGTTTTGATGAACTGTTGTTCTCCATTCTATCTACTTTTATTTGTGTTTCCATATTGGTTTTGAACATTACATATATATGGAAGTTCGTATTTACAGATAGAAAGCACATTGGATAAAAAGAGGAAAAGACAGAATGCTTATCTGTCAGTGACAGTTGTTTTCAGTCCCTTCACAGTGTTTGAGTTGTAGATAATACTTCTTTTGAAAGTTGGAGTGATCCAAGCACAACCGGTGTTTGTAAGTTTTGTTTGCCAAAATGAGTAGCCTCTTGCTGGTACATACAAGGCACAGATGTAATAAGCATGAACCGTCCCATGTAGACAGCTCTTGGGTTCTGTTGTCCAAGCAGCTCTGTAGCTGATGAACAACTCTTAAAGGTAGTCAGTAATAGACCAGGAAATACTGACTTAAACATACCTGAATGGCAGCTCAGGGTTTTGTGGTTGTGTTTGCTTTTGTTTGTTTGTTTTTTGTTTTTTTTTTTTTTTAAGATTATGAGCTTTGAGGCTGCTGAGGGACCTCTACTAATTACAATAAAAAACAAATAGTGTAAATTTGACTTTGAAATCCAAAATCAGGTTGATTTGATATATGCAGATTTCCTAGAGTTGACAAGCTTTTCTTTCCTATATGACATAGGTGGCTCCCTTGCTTTGTTGTTCTGCTCTGTGTGGAAAATCAAAGCAAAGCTCATTTGGCAGCAAAATTGTGGCCAGGTGCAAAGTGCTGGTGTTTCTGTGGAGCCATGTTCTTGCCAACCATGCTGGAGAGCTTTGAGCTCTGAGGCCATCCTTGTAGCTCACCAGGTACTACAGCACTGTAGTTACTCTTTCCTAGAAGTTGTGGGTCATCCCTGTGGAGCCCAGAGAGGGAAGATGACAAAAGCTGGCCCTCTTGTCCTTCTGGATGCATCCCAGCACACCGACAGACAGTACAGATGAGGTACTTGGGTAGCCTGGTGACAAGCCCTGCTCAGAAGAGATGAAGTCAGATCTGCAAGACTGTGGAGGAGTGCACACAGAGGAGCAGGGACTGTCTCAGAGCAGCAGGCAAGGCTGTATGTAAGGGGTGTTTGGAAGGCACACAGACTGTTACTCCTCCCACACTGTCAGGCAGAGAGGGCTGAGCTCAGTGCAAACCAAGAGCTGTAAGACCAACCTGGTGCTCTCACCAGAGCCCATCCATTCAAGCTCCATGATGTCCAGGTGTACACAGTGTGGGATTTGCATCTGGCTGTCACCCAGGCAGCCAGCTGCATAGGGAGAGCATGTGCATATTTGCCTATGGCTGTATAAACATACCCTGGAATAGCTTGGCTTGCTAATCTGATGACACACAAAGGCTGGAAGGAGAAAGATCTGTTTAAAGTAAAGCACAAGGTTGTCACAAGAGCAAGGATGTATAAATTAGACTCAAGTGTATTGAAACTGGAAATCTGGAGGGTTTTTTTAGCCATCGCCGCAACAGGTTCTTGTGCAGTCTTCTACTAAGCAGAACAAACACAAAAGAAGAACAACTTTCAGGACAGAGGTTCTTAATTTTATAGTGGAAATTAGATGGCAGAATTTTTGTAGTGCAGTTAAAGAGACCAAGCTTTCAGATAAATGGAAACCCAGAACCCTCTTCTCTCCCAAG
The DNA here is from genome assembly GCF_026979565.1 of Vidua chalybeata. NCBI lineage: Eukaryota > Metazoa > Chordata > Aves > Passeriformes > Viduidae > Vidua > Vidua chalybeata. The sequence goes on along the minus strand of NC_071532.1, from coordinate 77,230,453 downwards.
ATAAAACTCATTGCACAATGAAGCATAAAAAGAAATATATCCATGTGCCTGCCTTAGATCTGGTTTACCTGTATGTCTTCTGCTTTCATTAGTAGTTTTCAGTTTGTTCTGCCTAATTATAAATTACAGGGGTTTGCTTCCAAAAAAGAAAAAAAATGGATTTAGTGCTAGTCAACCAAACTTACTGCAGAATTCTCTGGGTTTTATTGGAAGAATATACATCGAGACAAAGCTCTTTGGAGAGAAAGAAAAAGTTCCCCCATCTCATCAGGCTTTAAATATCTTTCTGATCTGTATCTGTAGGCACAGACCAATTGTTGTGAATAACACAGCAGAGTCACAGATTAAAGTGTCCAGGATCTAGAGATAAATGCTAGAGTTCCTTATTCAAAAAGGATTAATTGAGCATAGCCCAAGAAAAATGAAGGATATTCTCTGTAGCAAACCAATTACTAGTAAACGCCTTGTAGCTGACTTGTCCAGTTCTGGTTTTGTCCTGTATGTAAGGTCATATGATGTGGTTAATTGTTGCTTCAGTAAACAACAATTCAGCTGCAAAGTAGTATTTCATTTTTGCCACTTTTGAGTAGATGATTTCAGAAAAAAAGAGGAAGAATGTGAAAGAAACAAAATCCAATGGAGAATACACATACATATGTCCAGGTGCTGACTTCAGCATTACGGTGAGGATGCACTTGGTTCATTTTGACAGCATTACTAGCAAGGCATCTGTGCACGTGAAGTTGGTATGGAAATGTGCATCTCCTCTGACTCCAGTGAGGGACCCTCAGGCTCATTCCAGATTTGGGGTCTTTTGAAATATGTAAAGAGGAGCTGATGGTGCTAGGTCACACAGCCCCAGGTGATGGCAATCTGACATCAGGGAGCCCACAGAGGGCTGGTGGCACTGTGTGGCACATGCATTGGGCACTCGTTGTGGTGCTGAACCTCTGCCACCAGCCACGTGGGGTTGTGGCCCAGGGCAGGTGTGGTGCTCAGCAGAGGCTTTGTGGCTTTGTTCTTCTCAAAGGGCACCTGCTTGACCAGGGTGCTCTGTCACTGTTCTGCCTGATGTGACAAAGAGATAATTTCCATTTTTACACCTTTTTGTCTGACATTCTTCACAGGTGTGAAATGTGTAGCTGATTCCCTTATGAAAAGGGCAAAAAATACCCTGAACAACCAGTCATACTTGCCAGCTGATCCTACAAGCAGGTACCCTTATCAAGTACTTTGGTGAATAAGCTGCAAAAACTGGAAAACTAAGAACTTAAGCCTTTTCTTCCAAGCAAGAAAGCTAGTCCCTTCTTTCAATTCTTTTTTAGAGCTCTCTTTCAGTGAAATTATTGACAGCTGCATCTTTGGCACAAAAGCCCTGGGACTTATTGCTGAGCTGATGTGCCTTGCTGTCCTCCCAGGATGTTGTTGTCCTTTTCCTGAGGGTATTGGGTTTGCATGGCCAGGTTTTGGTAGAGGGAAGGACTATGGGTGTACTTTCTGTGAGAAGCTGCCAAAAGCTTCCCCAGGTCTGGCAGAGCCACTGCCAGGTGGCCCCAAGATGGATGTGCTGCTGGTCAAGGCTTGGCCAGTCAGAAATGGTGGTAACCCCTCTGGGATAACATATTTAAGAAGGAAAAAAAAAAAAGTTACAGATAAGATGTAATTATAGCCAGGGAACAGCCGTGAGAATATGTGAGAGGAACAACTCTGCAGACACCAAGGTCAGTGGAGGAGGAGGTGCTTCAGATGGTGAAGCTGAGATTCCCCTGCAGCCAGTGGAGGCAGACCCATACTAGAGCAGAGGGATGCCTGAAAGACACCTGTGAATCCATGAGAAACTTGTGCTGGAGCAGGCTCCTGCACTGATCATACCTACAAAATTGAATTCTGCAGAGAATGGATGATCATTCAGAAAGAAAGCCCTAAAGAAATGCAAAAGGTAGTGCTTCTGTTTTCATTCAGTAATTGTTTGATTTAACTTCTGAAGTAGTTCATGTTATGAACACACCATATGGCAACACTTTTGTAATGCTGGGGTACTTCAAGTCTTAACTTCAGAGCATGTTGAGTTCTTTAAAGCAGCCTCTCTTTTTCTTCTTTTTTAAGCAAAGAGAGAAACAAAAAAACAAATGTGTTTTGGTGCTTTCACATTTTTGCACTCCTTCAGTTTGAAAAGCTATTTGTGTCTGTTTTAAACAATAAATAAAGATAAATTAAAAGGGACTAACAAACACTTAGGAACTTGCTGAATGCTTGTTGAGGTCAATGAGAAGCTTTCTGCTGACTTGAGTGAGCAGGTTATTCATGGAGAACAGTCCAACAAATTACCAGCATGAACAATGTGACAGGGCTTGGATTTTGCTTTCAGGCTTTCCAATAAAATGCAGACAGGCATGTTTTTTCTGAGTGCAGAATGGATGAATAAATAACAGTCCTTGTGCATCACAAGAGTAGGGTGAGATGGAGAACTGGATGTACCTGCAGAAAAGTACCTACACATACATAAACACAAGGACAGATCATGCTTATGGTGCTGAGCCCCCCGGTATGGGTTTGGTTGTGCAGTGCATGAACATTGGCAGCAGTGCTGGGAGGATTCTGCTTTAAGTGGTGTGTATCGACAGCTGCCCGTCAGTGTCTGGAAGTTAGAGTGCAGATTTAATGCAAACAAAAATCTACCCTTGCCTTTCACTGCTGAAGTTCGTGTGGCTGTTTGTAGTGCTTGGCTGTGACCCCATACACCCCGCAGCTACAGCAGTGTGCCACGGTGGCTGCAAGTTGCAGCCTTAGTCCAATAGGTCCCATTTATTTTGTCAATAAGTCCGTGACACAGGGCCATTTGTATGATTTGTTGCCTGATGAAGCAATTGTTTACATTTGAATAGAAGTCCAAATTGCTTTTTTTTTTACATATGAATGACTGCTTTATTGGTTCATTAATCCCAAGTTGTAGCAATGTCTCATTTGTATTTGTAATAACCCCCAAAACATTAACAGTTCATATTTGGCAAGGCTCACAAGCTTCTAAGTCAGTAATCTGCATGTGGAACAGTCCCTGGATTTGGTGTTGTGTCCTTGAAGTGAGCATCTAGGAGACACTCTGGTTTGTATGTTTTCTTTCCCCCCAGGTCCCTTGTGTGTATTCAGATAAACCCTCTCTTTACTGCTGCGTTGAGTGCAGAATGTCTTTCTGGAGGAGACACACAGAGACAGTTTTGTCTGTCTGCCTTCATCTCTCTGCACCCTATATATTTTGTGTAGGATGAATTGCTGTGAGAGAAAAACTTGGTGGGTTGGTGGTTTGACTTAAGGAAGGCAAGAGCAGCCCTGACTTGCTGGTGTGGCGTGGACTTGTTCAGTGTTTTTCTCCAAAGCTTGCTCTGCTCCAAATTTGTCATCACAGCATGAGGGGCACCCAAATTGCCTTGTCTCTTCCTCACAGTTTGTTCTGGATTGGTGTGTGTATGTACATCCATACCTGTGTGTATGTGTATTTGTGTGGGGATTTGGTGGTTTTCCAGGTGTTTGCATTACCTGCACTGGAACAAGTGTCCAGCTGTACCACCCATCTCTGCTCTCATTTTGATGTTGCTGGGAAGAAAAAGAAAATCTGGCATTGCTGGTTCTTGCAGGGTTGTGATTAATCTTGAGATGGTCAGTGCTCTTCCAAAAGCCTGAGCCTCTAATCAGTGTAATATGCTGGAATTGATCTTCCTTCCCAGTCTCCTTTCCTGGTTAGTGTCATAGTTTTTGTTTATAGTGTCCCTTTAAAGTAGGAAGAACTCAAGGACTGCATGTGTGCAGAAACTCTGGTTCCTGAAGGACTGTCTTTAGGGTTTTCCAGTAGGTGAGATGACTCTCAACCTATATTTCTGGATAGAGAATCTGAAACACATGAACACTCTGGAATAAAAATGATGCTTTAGTCTTCCAGCTCAACCTTGCCAGCAGGCATAGCTCATGTGACAATTGCCCAGGAAGGTGTATTTGGTGAGGAAAATATGTCCCTTGTATTCAAATAAACTCCTATTCTGCTTTCTTAGCTTACTTTTAACACAGTACCTTTAACTGCATGTCAGCATTTTTTGTAGTGGTTAGAGCTGGTTATCTTATCAGAAAGTTTCCCTGCTGGAAAATATATTCATGTTGTTGACGCTTTCCTTTTAAAGCACATGAGCTGGCTTCAGGTTGGGTTTGTTTGGAATTTTTCCTTCTCCATGCACAGATTGCTATAAATTGTTTTCATGGTGTATTAATAACCTTCCAGGAAGTGAGATAGATGCCTGGATTAGGTGATTAATTTATTGTCATTAAGGAATGTAGAAAGTCAGGACCTGTAAATCTGAATGTGCTGATTCACAGCACATATTCATAATCCAAACATACTGTTCATTGTTGGAAATGATTTGTCAGTTTGGTATTAAAAAAAAATTATTTTATTCTTTTTTTTCTCCTTTCTCTATTTCTTTTTATTCCTCTATTACCTGGGGATTTTATGCCCTCTGCTATTGAGCTAGCTGGAACAGCAGCATACCCCTGGCTCTTCTCCAGGCTGATGGAGAAGGAAGTGTGGTCAGTGCAGGTCAATGCCCTTCGATACAGGGACAGGATTTTAGGGACCTGTGGCCAGATAGAGCCAGAGGCACCCAGGCAGGAGGCTGGATGGTGTCCAGGGGCAGTGGTGACAACAAAAATGAGCCCTTCCCACGCCTTTAGCAGGACAAGAATGGAAGTTTCTCTCACGGGAGTGGACTGCTGCTGCCAGCAGGGGACAACATTCAGGTTTTGAGAGATCCATGTGTCGTAGTGTGAGTGAGGATTTTGTCCTCAGATCTGTCCCTTTAAGTCAATAATGTAGGACAATTGATCAACACTTTGTGTTTCTGAAGCACAGCACAACTAATCAGTAATGGCACAACAAACATTTTGCCCTCAGCCATTCTGTTGATTCCAACAGTGTTTTTCCTTTTTGCACTGAAAAGGCCAAGTTAACAAGGCATTACCAGGTATGTGGGTATGGGGTTTGCTGTATGAAAACAATCTTGTCTTGAGCTTGGTTTATTACATACTTGGAAGTAATTTTCTTAGTGAAGAAGTTGCTTAAAACCTCAGAGAGCCAGTGGTTGCCTTCAGTGTACTTCAAGCCACTAGTCAGACAGCTCTTGAAGTGTTTGCCCCTTCTGTGGTTGATGTGTTAGGGCTGTTTATGTTCCTTTGCAGGATAAATCATTGGGTGGAAAAATAGACAACAGCACTGATAGTGAAGATATATAATAAATACAGGTGAAGAGTCACGTGACTTTTAATGTGACCCTCACAAAATGCCTAGCAGAGAAAACAGCATTCTTTGGGAAGATACTTTGTGAATTTAGCAATTGTTGGAATCCTGTTTCATTTACTGCCATTAAATAACCTGCAGTGAACAGTTTTAGTGTTGTTGTTTCACAGATCTTAAGGTGTTTCACTCACTTTGAGATTTTACTGAGAGAGGGATAAAAATAAGTATGTCTAAAAAAAACTGGCAGATCTTTAGCAAAATGAAGTTGATTGTCATACACATGAAGTTCCTTGGAATGACTACATGCCTTCCATTCCTTTTCAGGGGAGCATCTGTCATGTGCAAGAGCTCAGTAATTCTTATCTCTGTTGCAAAGACAGTGCCCATTACAATATATGAATTAGCCAGTTATTGCAAGTTGGCTGTATAGAGGGAAGGTGAAAGTAGTTGATAGTTCCATGCTCCAGAGGGACAGAAACAAGAGAGTCATGAATTCTGCTTAGGCATGGACACAGAGCCAGATCTGAATCTGTAAGGAAGGACCCTTATATGAATATAGTATCCCTTCTGTAGAGTGTCATCAAGATAAACTGAAATGTTGCAGAAGGTGGAGGAGAAGTTTTCAGCTTTCACAAAACCAAGGTAAAGCCTTTGTCACAATAATACATGCCAGTTGCTACTATTGCAGGTGAGGTACAGACAGAAGAATGATGAAAAGGAGATGAAACTCTTATTTAACTACCATGCATAAAAATTCATCTTAAGGTATTATAATTTTCTTCTCATTCATAGCATGGCCGGACCCCCCTGCATCTTGCTGCCTACAAGGGTCATCTCCACGTTGTCCAGGTTTTGTTGAAGGCAGGTTGTGATCTGGATATTCAGGATGATGTAAGTAGATACAACCTTCTAACTTGGGGTGGAGGGGAAAAGGTGACTTGCAAATTACAGTAGACATTCACTTCTTTGAAGTAGGATTAAATGGAAACAAAACCTGTCTATTTTCTAGTTCAGAGATGGAACCTCTATTAGAGATGCAAAAGTGTATGGGAAACAATGTAAAATGTGGTGGTTTTCAGTGCATAGCTTAGTCCTCTTGTTCAAGCTGTGGAGCTTTATAAGAGCTCTGCTTGTGCCAGGCGGGTGCGAGAGTCGTCATCTGCTGCTTCTGGTAGAAATGCACTAGGAGTTCATTGTGGGAACCCGCTGGAGGACATCAGGTAGGGGACACAACCCATTTTTGGGTTTGCCTGAAGTGGGAGATGCTTTCTGAGTAGAGACATCCCTCAGCGTGCAGAACAGCTGCCCATAGCACAGTGCTGTGCCATGGGGAGATCATCCTGATGGCACTACCCTTCATGTGGGGGTGGTCACATCTCTGAGGTTCTTGTGTGGTGAGGCAGCAGCACAAAAGCCAGCTTTGAATTTAGCACACGGTAGTTTGTGTTCGTTTGGTAAAATACATAAGTTGCTGGAATTTCTTGGGTTTCTGTAAGAGTAGTTCTAATCTAGGACTGGGCTTTAAGGTGCTTTGGAGTGACAGGTAACGTGGTTTTCGTTCCCTCACTGGTGAAAATGTGTGTGTGCTGAAATGTGCAATAGCAGTTGAATAATCATGATTTCTTCAAATTAATTGCTAACTTTTAGCAATTAAAGACTTAAAGAAGTCACGCTGGATGAAGTTTGAAGTAGAGTTGCTTTTGTTCTCCCTGTAATATATAAGGTGGAGAGTCTTCAAAGGCCATAGAGGTCCAAGGGTGTTAGTAGTGGCACCTGTATGACTAGTAGAAGGACCCTGGAAATGTCTAGGTGCCTTTTAAAAATGCCTTTGGGCATTTGTTTGTGTCTAGAGAGTTAAAAGTCTATAGCAACTGGAAAACTGGTTTCTTTCTCTGCGTGAATAGCTGATTCCCTGGGAGACATGAGCAGTCTACCTGACGAGCTTGGCACTGGGGTACTGATGTGGCCAGGTTTCTGCAGGGAAATTTTTTTTTCCAGGAAGAAAATTTGTTCCTGCGCTCTTTATTCTTTCCCTTTGCCCATGTGTGAAATGGAGCAGATTTGCAAGTGCAATGGGAGAATCAGTTTATTCAGATGTATCCTGGCTATGCTTTTTTACTTCTCCCAGCAGAAATGGTTCATTAGGTATTTAAGACAAAATTGTAGATACTTTACGAACACAGCCAGTTTTCCTGAGAAAAGAAAACTGCTGCTTTAAGAAAGCAAGAGTTTCCACTGATTTGGTCAAATTGAGTTTCTGTGGAAACTGTTTTTTGAATAAGTCTGATTCATTTGTTTTAATCATCTCTTTTATTCATAAGTCTATGCTGTTTATTTGTAAATGTGATAGCCATGATAGAAAATCAGTAAATCAGTGTTTAGCATCATTTCAGTTCAGTGAAGAGTCTTGCACTTGTAGAAATACTCAGCTCATAGAAGACTTATTGTCGTATGAGCTTCTCAGGGGCTTTGTTCACAACAATTGGATACTGCTTCTAAATGTGATGATTAATATGGGCATTAAGAATATGCCCATATTAATATGCATACTGGATTCATAGATACTTTTTCTTTAAAATGTATTTTGATGTGTAGCTCTGTATTTAGTAGTAGTAGTAATTTGGTTGGGGTTGAGGAGAGCCTCAGGAGTTTCTGAAATTCAAAGGGTATGTTTGGATTTGTCTTGTAGAAGCAGAAGTCTAAAACTCCAAATGAAGATTTTTGCTTGCAATAGGTATTAACTAAACTATTTCTGCTTTCCTTTTACATAGGTCTTCAAAGAAGGTTCTCTGCTTTTGGCTTCTCTTTGTATAACTCATTTTTACAGTTTATGCCCCACAGAATATGTTTGTAGTCTCTTCTAGTTGCAATCTATTGATTATGCTTTCAGTCACTTTTACTGTGTGCAGTGAAGGCATCTTAGTTTCAAGTGTTGATTAACATCTGTATGTTTCATTGCTGTTTTCCAGGAATACAAATTTAGGTTCAGATATGAAAACACCTGTGAGAGTGGGGAGTATTATATTTAATTGAAAAGCAAATTATTTTGTTGATTTTGGTCTATGGCATTGTTGTGATAGCACACAAAAATCCAAAACGATGACCTACATTTTATTTTTTAAAATAACAAGAGAAACCTAAACACTTCATTTTTGAATTTTGATCAAATTCAAGAACAAGTTTTAATTTGCCAGATGATAAGCAGAAATTTAAAAGCTGCTAATTGTTGTGGAGAGATTAAAATGCTCCCTTTCATGTTCCACAGATATATTCCCTAAACACAGTAAGAGCCTTAAGAATTAGTTGAAGAATGACCTCCAGTGGCCTGGAGTGGGATTATTATGAATTTCAGCCGGTGGAGTCCAGCTCTGTAGAATATGCCACTCCAGGAGCTGACTCCTTCCTTCTCCCTGCCAATACTGACAACTCTTACTGGGATCCCAGTGCCATCTCTGAGTGGTCAATGAGTGTCCATACAGCACACACCTCAGAAATAGTCCAGGAGAAAATTGTCCCGGTGAAGGAAATCAAGGATGAAAAAAATAAGAGAAACCAGAAGAGAAAGGCTAGGAAGGAACCTAGAAGATCAGACAGAGAGAAGGAGGTCAGAACTCTTGTGCATCACCCTGCCCTGCGCCTGACGGCCGTGCCGGTGCATGCTGCGAACCCCTGGTGCGGCGCTGCGGCGTGGCCGAGCTCCCCATAGCGCTGCATGGCTGCATGGCCCGCTTGCGCTCCCTGCTCTGCATCCCCTCTCCTGCCCTGTCTGCACCCCTGGGAATCTAGCTGGGAAAACAAATTGATTTAAAGCAAAGGCTAAAGACCCGAAACTTCCTTTCTAGGAGCTCCAGTTTAAGAAGCAGAAAATTAGTTTCAAATGGAACAATAGCCCAGGGTTCATAATCATTTCTAGCTGAATGGAAATGTGCAAAGTGGCTTATTCCTGTGGTCCCATTTCATTTAGGCTGTAATTTGTTTTGTTCATGATTATTTTTCATGCCTTGATCACTTCTGCTGGTCATGCATCATCATTTATTGTGCAAGAATGAAGTACTTAACTGTGTATGTTAACTGCCTCTCTGTAGCAAAAGAGGAGAGCAGCAGAGAGACACTGAGAAACATGAGAGAATATTCAGTTCCCTTTGTGTACAGTTCCTTGAGGATATCCACATATGCTTGTATGCTCCTGCAAGTATGTAACACTTGGTTGTATTTTAACTTTAGAATATTTTGATACTTCTGCTGTGAATTTAGTGGGTTGATTTTATATTATATGGCTTTACAAGTGCTGTTCAGATTCACCAGTGTAGACCTTAGTGCCTTACTTCTATTAGAGCCTCACTTAAACCTTTTTGGCTTTGGGCCCACATCTGCATTTGGGCAGATTGTTGTTTCTGTCAAGGTCGTGTTTCTGTGACACAGCGCTGGAATTGTCTCTCTTCATTGCTACTGATCTGCAGTCTGTTCCTAAGACATAAATCCCTTGGAAACAGAATCATAAATTGTGCCCAACATAATAGTCTGGACGGTTAATACGCATTTACCGATGTAATTGCTCTCTGAGCCTCTGGAACAGACCCCTAATGCTTTGCTAAAGACAGAATTGTAGTGAGTACTTTCAGAGACATTTATTTCAGTAATTAATAAAAGGTACACAAGTCAGTGATTACACTGCCTGAAAATTCATGCTGTGAAAAAACCACAACTCATCTGTTTTCTTGGACTCCGTGAAAGGCAGGGCAGGGATTTGCTCCACTGCTGATTAGAAGGGAAGGCAGGTTAGAGTGCAGTGGTGCAGGCACTGTTATTTATAGGATGGCTGTGCTCTCCATGGCTGGGTTGCTCAGTGGCTGTCACACAGAAGCCATCACAACCTGGTGGTTCAGCTTCCACAGCACTTTAAGCAGTTTAAGGTAACTGTTTGTGCTGAGGTGTAAGGGAACAGTGGACCAGGTGCTGCCCTGTCCTTCTGGCTGAGGGGTCTGGTGGCAGTAAGGATGGACCCTCACCAGGACAATGATACGTGCCCTCTCTTCACTGGGAGGTGCCTCAGTTGGTGAAACAAGGTTTGAGATATCCTTTGACACTCCCTGTTACATGGATGAGGTGCTTACTTTGTCCAGTCGGGGTGGGGGTTGGACCTTACTCTGGATGCTCGTGTAGGGAAGATGTCACAACCAAAGCCCATACCTTGGGCAGGTGCCATTTGCAGGACTTGTGTCCCTTCACCTAGGTCCAGGGACCAGAATGTATTTTGGGACAAAGCTTAGACATGGCTGAAGCTGTCCCAGTGCTGCTCTGCACCCCAGTGTATGGCCCCCCAGGGCACGGGTTGGGATTACCAAGGGGGACCTGGTCTTACAGCAGTGAGGTGTGGAGCCCACTTTCCAAACAGACAAATGTGTTTGTGTAAAAATTAAATGAAATGCTGTTAGAAGTGGCTGTCATGTCAACAAAGCCCCGAAAGCTGAATAGTCTTTGACCTAATTGCAGTTACTGTGATGGGGACAGGAACAGCCTTGATTTAAACTGTCCTAGTAAGAAGATCCTTAATTACAAACCAAATCCCGTGCAATCCATTTCTGTCCCAAATTTGTCATCTCCACAGTAATTTTCACTACTGTAAAGCAATAGGAACCAATCATTTATTGTTCAGATTCCATCCACTGCAATGGCAGTTGCCATTTTGTTTTAGTCTGTTTTGTAGTATCTTCTGTGGATTTGCTGGTGCACCAATACCACTTGGCAGGGGTAGTTTGGCAGATTACTTTCCACTTCCTGATAGTGAGATAACATGATTTTTGCACTGTCCCACAGGACTCACTACTGCAGTAACAGTAGCTGTGCCATTATCAAAAATCAGATATAAAATTCTTTCTCAGTTTGTTGGTGAGCAGATTTCCATGTAGTCATAGCAACCAGCGACTATTTGACATTTGTACTTGTGAGATGGTATCATTTGGACATTTTCCATAACATTTTGGTTGTCTTTGAATTTGGAACAAATACATAAATTCAGAGCACTTGCCATGTTGTCAATTTTCCAATACTTTTTTTGTTTCCACCTCCTGGAAGCTTTATTGCCTTTGCTAAAATCCTTTAAAATACATTTCCAGTCGCAAGAACAAAAGTTAAAATACCTAACCTCTAGAAACAACAACAAAAAATAGATAGGCTTTTAAAAAGCACCTTCAACACAATTTTTTAAAATCAACTTCATTATTATAAGCCAATTTAATGATTTACCGGTAGGGATTACTGAAAGGTTGTGGTTGGCAATACTCAGTTTTTTATAGATTAATAACTATTTTGGTGTCATTAGCACAAAAGAACCCCACCAAGAGCAATTTTAAAGTCAGCTGCTAATTGCCTTTGAGAACAAATTGTTCAAATAAGCCAGTTATCTAAAGACTTGGACACTCTAGAATAAAAAATACAGAAATTCCTCTAATTTTAGTATTTAATATCATATGCTATTATCTGATAAAGAATTTTATCAGAGAAATTTTGTGTCTATTTAGGACTTGATTTCCTGCAAGATTTTTTAGGACATGTGACATATCTCTGTCCTGCATGTGTTTGTGGTGATCATCATCTAGACAAGCAGAAATGGATTGGATTCCAAATCTGTTTATTCATCCCAAACAAGTCTGTGTGCAGCTTTGAAGCCTGTCTCTGTTCCTGGATTCAGGCTGTGCTTTGGCATTGCTGGTTCAAAGCAGCTTCAAAGGAAAGCCAAGACCAGTTGTTGTGGCAGCAGTGGAGATAGTGCAGCTCATTTTCCATTGATCCGTGTCTTACATCCCTACACACCACTTCATAAATCCTTCTCTTGCCTCTCTTTTATCAGGTTCTTGCCAACATGTACATAAAAACATATAGGTAATCCCTGACGGGCAGGGACAGTGGTTTAACTTTACCTAGTCTTCAGTTTCTGGAAGGATTCTGGAAACTAACCTTGGGCTCTCTAGCTCAGCAAATGAGTTCAGCAGTTGTTAGAGAGGAGATAGATGAGCAGTCAGACAAGATGACCACATCAGCATAATTTCTTTTGGAAAGTTTGCCTTAAAGGAAATAAACTGATGTAGGAGACTTGCTTGTTGCTGCTACATGGTGAGTCAAAGAGAAATGAAAGTCACTTGGACCTCAAGATCACTCAGCTGCTCGAGTGAAGCATGTGGATGGTCCTGCAGTTGTGGTTCTCATCGAAAAGTTGCCTCCACTTTTAGCACTAATTGGTGAATTCATCAGAGGTGCTGAAGAAACCAATCTCATCTCATGCTCCTTATCCTAAGCAGGGCTGATGGAGCAATCAGAGCCAGAGCAGGAGAGCCTTATCCAGTTAGTGTAAGTCCTGGAGGATCATTATGATGAATTACGGCAGCCTGTAATTCCCTTTAGGTCCCTTCAGACACTGCTGACTATTAGACATGTAGAGCCAAATGTATCCAATTCACTGCTTTCTAATACTGCCATGTTTTTGGAATGCTTCAGCGCTGTATATGGGATTGTGATGACTTGCAAATTTCTATAAATGGTTTGTAGCTCTGATACTTTCAAAAACTTAATTAATCTTGGAAACTTTTATGGTAGCTGTTTAGGGGGACTGTTTCCAAAGGCAGCTTGGATTTAAAACAGTATGTGTGTCGAAGATGCAGCCCCTGTGTGTGTTGTCTGCATTTGCATTAAGTCAAAATGAGGTGGGAATTGTACCAATTACTAATTTGCTTCTTTTTGCAGGGTGACCAGACAGCACTGCACCGGGCTGCTGTTGTAGGGAACACCGATGTAATAGCAACTCTGATTCAAGAGGGCTGTGCTTTGGACAGACAAGACAAGGTAACAGACAAAACAAAAGCCCTGTGGAATGGCAGCTTTGGCACTCACTGATGTTAAGGTCTCAGAGAGAAAGTTAACAGTTTATACTCCTTAGTAAGTGTCTGATGCTTCGGGAGTAATTGGAGCAATTACATTGAAAAAAAAAGCTGTAGCATCTCTTTAATACAAATTACTGGTTTAGTTATGCTTCTGTATTAGGCTGATAGTTTTTGGTTTAAGAGTCTGTTCTCAGCTCATTAAGGGATGAATTAAAGGAATGTACAACCATACTACGCCCTACCTAAAGACTGCACAGTTCCCATGCTTATCCCAGAAACTTGAGAATCCCAGGCTGTAAGTTTAATTTAGGAGTAAATGTAACTAATTTCAAGTTCCAGATAAATAGCAATGTTTTTACCCTCTTATAAAAATAAAATAGAAAATAAGCTAGTAGGAAATGAAAATACTTTTAAAAGAGTAGGTTGGTTATACAGCCCCTAACATTCTCCTCTTGTGTGTGTGCTCCTCAGGATGGGAACACTGCTCTTCATGAAGCTTGTTGGCATGGATTCAGTCAGTCTGCCAAAGTGCTTGTTAAAGCAGGAGCCAATGTTCTCGCCAAGAACAAGGTGAGACCCATGGAGGAGGAGCTTTCAGTTCTGGTCTAAGGTGGCTGATTCTCAGAACTGGAGATTTCTGGCCATGGCATTTCTCAGCAGGTGGGGGGCCAGCTCTTAGTGGGATTTTTTTTTTTTCCTTTTTCTTTTCATTTATCACGCCTGGATGGTTCATCCACAGGCATTAGGAAATTCATATTTTGACAGCTGACGCAGGAGAAACTCAATAACACGTTGAATGATACATTAATTACAGCTGAGGAACACTGCCATTCCTGTGGAAATCTCCATGGTGCTCTAATTCATACTGAGGAGATTCATTGTGATTGGTGTGTTTTAAAATGGAAATGAATTGTACTAATAAGAAAAAGGTATTGAAAATCTGCTTTTTTTTTCCAGAAATTAAACAGCCAAAGGAATGTAAGCCACAGAGGGAAACAAAAAAAAGTGCCTTTTGTTACTAAGTTTTTCCTAATATATTAACATAGTCTCTTCCCAGAATCTTTTAATGAACCTGGATTATGTTCCTTTTGGTATTTATAATACCTTGAGAGCCATTTAGAGGAAAGAATAACAAAGTAAAGGGTTTAGTTCCACTCTAATTGTTATAACTGAGGGGCACTTCAATTCAGTAATTCAGAATTTAATGGAATAGTCCAGGAAATGGTGGCAGCAGGCCGTGGTGTGAGCAGAGTCAGGGTTTGGACAGCTGTGCTGCTGGGTTGGTCAGATCACACAGCTGGCACGGTGCCTTGCGTGACAGGAAGAGGGCTTTGGGATTGCTTTAGGGGATCTCTGAGCATTTTTGGTAAATGTGTCTCTAAAACAACAACTGAAAGGGGACTGGGAAAGAAGGGAGACAGCTGGTCAAAGTCTAAGATTCAGAGTAAAAAGGCATGCTGCTTGGGCATAGTGTTTCTGTATGTGCACGTGTGTATAGGCACTATAGAAGCATATATTTGTACAGTTGTGGTGACTTTGTGGTCTGCAATTTCATCATCTTCGATATTATTTTATGTGTATTTCTTCTTTTATATTATTTCAACTACACATTTTTACTTACTGTAACTGCTTCTGCTGTAATGTCCACCTAGATTTTTATCTGCTTTAGTGAACTTCCCATGCTTGACTGTAAGTCTTGTGAACCATTTTGCTCCTGTCCCTGGATACGCTTGTTTATGTATACACATACACTTCTGTATAAAGGTGTGGGCTTAAGATGCAAGTCTGGTTATCCTGCATGCTTGAGTGCTTCAGGGAATCAGAAGATTTAACTTACAATCTAGTTTATGTCAGCTGGAGGCAACCTCTCTGGGAAAGTATGTGCACAAAATAGCTCAGCAGGGTTGATGGCTGAAATATGACTGGCAAACTTAAATACTGCCTGAGCAGCTCCTGTGCTAGTCTTTGATGTCTTACCCTTTGCTTTTTACTCTTTGGGTGGTTTTTAATGGACAAGATATATTCTCAGGAGGTGCTGAAAAGTGTGGGAATCAGGCATGCTTGCACGTGCTTTTACCCCTTGTTTTCAAGAAAAATGAAGAGCTTAAGTCTACTTAATCCCAAAATGGTTTCTCTGTTCTCTCAGCTTTTTGTGTTACTGATGACAAGGCATTATCATTCTGACAGCTTTTCTGGCAGCCAAGGTTGAGTGCTGTGTGCAGGAGCATCCCACAGGCTGATGACTTACACCTGGTTATTGTGTGATTTTGGATGGATGGGACAGAGATATGGGCTGCTCGATTTGCCAAACTTGTGAAGCACCAGAAGATGGGAAGGATTTGACACTGTGTTTTGGGTAGCTGTATTCCTCCTGCACAGTAGTCGCCCTGGAGCTACAGTTTATTTTCATTTAAGTTGGCTTAATAAAACCTTTTCTGCTCTGATAGATCATCCAGTGAGAACAGTTGTAACCTTATTTTTAGATTCTTCATCAGTCTGTACATTTCAGTGAAGATTCCCTGACTGGTACAACTTGGAGCCTCTCTCCCTCTCAGAAGTTGGTGAGAGATTTGTCACCCCACGGGAGATGAGCCAGATGAGCCACTCTGTGAGCTCTGACCCTTGGCACTGTGAATTCTCCCAGAACTGAAGTCCTCACCTGCTGCACAGGACCTCTGCCTTCCCACCAGGGCCAGCTTGCCAAACAATAAATAATAATATATAATAAATAATAAATGATAAAGGCATTACAGAGGCTTTTCAGAGATAAACCTGGGAGGGAAAATATTTACACTTAAACACAATTTAGCTGAGAAGAGAAATGTTCATGTCTGCCACAGCTTAGAGGCTGACACACACTCATATTCAGGTCTATAATATGGAAGTGAAGACCTAAGACCACATCTAAGAGTTGGCTTTTGTAATTTAGAACCTGCAGCTTTGATCTGTGTCTTGAAAGCAAGGGGGACAAATCAAAGGACAAAATCAAGGTGAACAGGCAGTGTAGTAAGCCTGGTAAACCATTTTACCTGAGGTGATTTAATTCCTAGCTCCCAAGAGCCAAAAACCCTGAATGTTTTCAGACCAACAAAAACCAAATGCTGCCAGAAAAACTTGTCAGACCTATAAAATCGTTCACAGTGTTACAAAGACAATACACAAGTCAACATTTCTTTGTTTTCTGTCCACTTATGCACATTTTCTTCTTTGAGGAACCAGAGCATGTGATTCTCTGGGTTTTGGGTGACTTTTTGCCCTGCCTTCCCATCTTGGCTAGAGACTGGTGTGCCTCCTGAACATCAAAGCTTCTTGATAGCCTAAAATCCTGCCCAATGAGAGCACCTACAGACCCAGCCAGAGTTCAAGCTGGTTTGTATTACAATTGTAAGGAGACAGGCATTGTGACCCTGGTCTGCTCAATACCATGCAGCAGTCATGGCTGGGATCAAAGATCCCATGCCATGGCAGTTTGGTTTTTTGTGGCTGTGCATGAGGGAAACACAAGAATTACAGTTCTTCAAATTAAATATTTAACACAGCTGTTTGAGACTAATGAATGAGACAGTTTCTAGAGTTCTTTCTTCCTGTAAACAGATTTGACCAATGCAGATATCATTATACTGTCTTATTTCTGCCTTTATTATATCCCAAGAAAGCCATTGCCAGAATGGAGATTTCAGTCTCTGGGTTCATTCATCTCATATCTTTGGGAAAACAACAGTTTCCCACCCTTGGGTGGATCTTCTTGTGCAAAGATCTGTGAGGTTTTATATTTTAATGCTTATGTCCAATATCTAAATATGGCTTTTATATTTTCCTGTATTTCTCTAAGGCAGGTAACACACCTCTTCACCTGGCTTGCCAGAATAGCCATTCCCAGAGTACTCGTGTTTTGTTACTTGGAGGATCTCGAGCAGACCTCAAAAATAATGTGAGTTTTGGAAATAACATGTTCATTTTTGTGTGACTTTGTTTTAGGTATATTGCTTTAACTTGTAGAAATACTCAGAAAGGCTTTAAGCAATGATTTTTATTATAGATTATATTGGAAAAAAAAACATTATTCAACCATTGTATTCACCATGCACAGGAATGGTTTTGGTAGGATTGAGTGAAGCACTACCTGTACCCATCTCTTGAGCAAGGATAGAAGGAGCCAAATGGGGTTTTGCTGTTGCACAGACAGTGGTGAAAGGCTTCAGATCTGCAGATCATATATACTGTGTCCATCTGTCAAATGTGGTAGAATCAAGGTGGTTTCAGTTTCAGACAGCTTCCCTCCTATTTTAAAATGATTCTGGCATGATAGATAAAGAAAAAAAACAATATACGAAAGGAAGCCTGATATTTTTGCCCTGCTTGAAAACTAGATAATAAAGTGGGCAGAGAAATGGAAACCTGTGGGGTTTTGTGCATCTCCTAGGCTCAGCTGCACAAGTGCCACCCTTCATGGGAATGCTGCTCTGGCTGCCACTCATGTTTTCTACATTATGTGGAACTCTTAAGTTGAGATTCCAAATTGCATTGGGTTGTGGTTCAGAAGAACAGATTTAATGGGAAAATATAACTAACTCAGGATTTGTAGTGCCAGTAAAATAGCATTTTATTTTTCCAGTATTTCTCATCAGTGGTTAAAGAATTCATGCTCTCATCTTGCCTGACCCCAGCTCTTGCTAAACTTTCCCACCCATGATTTTGTACTGCAGAGAAGACAGCATTGCTGTTCTGTGGAGGTGTGTGGTGTTTACTGCTCTTTCTGATTTAATAGGATTATTTCATCCCTGAACATCATGACAAGTACAGGCTTTCTCACAGTGATTACATGCTCAGAGCTTTGTTTCTGTTTGCAGGCAGGAGATACCTGTCTGCATGTGGCTGCTCGTTATAATCACTTGCCCATCATTAGGGTGCTGCTCAGTGCTTTCTGTTCTGTCCATGAAAAGAACCAGGTCAGTGCATGAACCTCATTGTGATTCTGTGGCCTTTGCATATGGCCAGTTGTTGGGAAGAGGAATTCCTACCCAAGAAATCCTGCTTCCCTCTGTGTGTTCCACTGTGCCACCAAATGCCTAAGCTTTTAAGAATAGCCTTAAAGTAATGGCATATCAGTGGTTTATTATTTTGCCATCACATTTGCATTATTTCTTTAAAGCAGTGCTTACTTATGAGGTGATTTAATGATCTTATAGCCATTACAGAGACATTGTGAAGCACAACTCACTGACATTTAGATGCTACTAAAGTGCAAATTCTTCTGGAATACTTTTCTTTGCTGCATTTTGCAGTAGGGGGAATTAAGAGGACATAAAAGTGAAGAAAAAGCATGCTCTAAATTCAAAGCAATGATCAGTCTAGCCTAAGATTAATCATCCATAGTTGTTTTATAGGGAAGTAATTGATTGCTGTACCTATAGCATAGCCTAATTGGGTAGTAGAAGGGAATGAAATTAGTACATGAAAACGTTTTAAATCAGCTAAATAAATATATTATGTGGTGCTTAACCATGTTTTCTCATGTTCCTGGGAAATCTTCCATGTGTAGTTGAGGATCATAAAGATGTTTTCTGAACTGTACATTTAATGTTCTTTCTTTACTATGAGATATTATAGCAAACAAAATGGGTTTCAGCATGTTAAATTTACTATGTAATTTTATTTGGAAATGAGTTTTTAACTTGCAAAATGAGCTACTGAATATTAAAATCGACTGCTGTGAGCCTGGCCCAGAGAGACATCCCTTTCCCTCATTCCCCAGCACTACCTGAAGTATTCCATATTTGCCCATAGAATGATTTGATTTAGGAGTACACCTCATCTGAGTTAGCAACAGGCACTAGTCCTGAGGAAATCTAATTTTATGAAGATATACAAGACCAGGGGGACAGGAGTGCATTATACACACGTGTCCAGTCCCATTTGAATGGTCGCTGGCTCTGTTACCAGTGCCCAAATCTGATCACAGCTGTCTTCACCTCACTGCACCAGGACAAGGGCAGGGCAGTGTGTTAGTGCTGGACCCAGATTGCCTCCTGGCTCTGATCCAAAATCTGTTCTTCCTGAGGAAACCTGTGAAGGGCCTGCCAACCATCTCGCTGCCAGTACTCACCTGAGTATTTCTGAGTAATGTGATACATGACCACCTGCACTCCAAATAATCAAACCTAGGGAAAAAAAAAGAAGAGAAGGTTGTAGTGGGAAAACTTGTTCTACCCTCAGATGTCATATCCATTTACTGCAGGTAGAGCTGGGCTGTCTCCAAGCTGCATCATGTGTCACTTAGTTTAGATAAATCAGATCACCAGCGCCCCAGCTGCATTTCTCAAACCCAGACTGAAGTAGCTCTTTGCCCCCACTCAGTCATTTTTTATTGACCAGGCCTTATTTAAGCTTAGTTATTCCATCAGTAAGTGTAGGTTTTTCTCATCTCTGAGCATCTTTTAAGAAGGTGTGAATGCTGTAGGGTGAGACCCAAGGACTAGTGTCACAAGTTTGTTTTCTGCTTTCTGACTTGCAGGCAGGGGATACTGCACTCCATGTAGCTGCTGCTCTAAATCACAAGAAGGTGGTGAAGCTCTTGCTGGAGGCAGGGGCTGATGCATCCGTTGTCAACAATGTAAGCAGGACACAGAGTTTCTTTGGTATTTTATATTAATGTAGAGTCTCTTCAACATTCCTCATAGGCTTGGTAAAAACTACTTGGTTGTGAAGTGTTGAATTATATCTAGGTAAATTAATGCAATTAGTCACTTTACTCTTGTGCACAGAGTATATACTGAACTTGGTTGGAGAAATTTCATGTTTCCAGTAGCTTGTGTTTTGAAGAAAACGCTGTTTTCTTTTTTCTCTCAGGCAGGCCAGACCCCTCTAGAGGTTGCCAGACAGCACAATAACCCCGAGGTTGCACTCCTGCTCACTAAAGCATCACAGGTACATTACACATCTCTCCCCAACATACACATACACATGGAGCTAAGGCCACTTAATCCTGGGAGACTGCATCCCCTGCTCCTTGTCTTCTCTTGTGAAAGATTCCTACATTTCTGCTGGCATTGTGGGCTAGGCTCAGGTCTATTGACATAGAGCCTTTCAGCCCCGAAGGCGAGCAAGGTGTGCAGATTAAGCCTCAGCATGAAGTGCTGTCAGAGGTCTTTGTGTCCTGGCTGGCAGAGGGTGGAGCAGTCAGAGGCACTTGTTCCCTGCAGTGGCCCAGGGGTTAGAAAGTTGCCCGGTCTCCTGAAGCTCCTGAGTTGTGTCACTCTGCAGCCTGGCCTCAGGCATATCCCATCCCCAGAAGGGTGGTTAGCACTGGAGGATGCTTTGCAACGGGGACAAAATGTTTATGTCCTGTTTGGACTTTGCAGCTGTGTGTGAAATGCTGCAATACTCTTCAGGCCAGAAGGCAGGAGGGCACGAGACCAGGCACAATCCTTGCCCTCCTCCTCCTTGTCACCTCTGCATGGAAAGAGTTGGGCTTGGCTTGGGAACCAGCCCAAGGACAGCAGAGGAGGTGCTCACATTTCTAGGGGACAGCAGAGTGCCCCAACATACTGAACTCAGTGCTGGTGTGTTTTCACAGCCATAAACACCCACGTTGTTTAGCTCATCAGCGTCCATCTGGCAGTGTGCTCTCCTTTATCCGCTGCCTTTCAGACAAGGAAAAGGTCTTCTCTACTACTTGTCTCCTGTGGTAGGAAAGAGCATGACATCACTGAGTAACAGTGTGGTCTGTCTTCAGGTGTCACGTTTTCACCGTGGGAGAAGCCTGAGGAAGAAGAGAGAGAGACTGAAGGAGGAAAGGAGGGCTCAGTCAGTGCCACGGGATGAAGTAGCACAGAGCAAGGTAAAGCCTGGCATTGCCAGCTGGATCTGCTGTAAGGAGGGACAGTCAGGAAAACCCATTATGGACTCAGTCTATTTGGAGCCATCATTGTGCATGGCCCCAGCAGCTGCCCGAGGCAATCTGTCATGCTCTGCTGCTAAAGCATTTCCCCCTCACATGTGCAGAGCAGCTTAAAGCTGGGCAATCCAAGAGGCTCCTTTTCTCCTTTTCCCCATCTCTGCAACTGCTCTGAACTCCCTGTCTTTGCTTCAAGCAGGGCAGTGTCTCAGCTGCTGATGACACACCAAGCAGCGACCAGCCCCCAGAGAGGAAGAACAATCTGAAGGATAAACCCCGGTCAGCCTCACCAGATCCCAAAGGGAAAAGGAGCAAAAAGAAAAAGCCAAAGGAAAAGGTATCAGTAGATTTAAAACAGCAGAGAGAAAGAAGGGATAGCTGTTCAGAAGTAGTGTGGGTCCCTTTGGTGTGTTGGGGCAGCAGCCTCACCATGCTCCTGGGGCAGACATAGTTTTCAGATAAAAGTGATTTTTGCTGTAATTGTCACAATGGATTTGTCCCATTCCCACCAGGAATAGTTTACCAAGGTGCTCATAGAGGCAAAACATTGTGTGTATGTCATGCAGGTTTCAGCACTCTCGGACCCCATCTCCCCAGCCGACCAGCAGACACTCCCTCAGCCCCAGAAGAACGTGCCGAAGCGCAGAAGTAAACACCACTGCTCCTCTCCACCCCCTCCCCACGAGGTCCGAGCCTACCAGCTCTACACGCTCTACCGAGGAAAGGACGGGAAGGTGATGCAGGTGAGCCACTGCCCTCACAGAGGGAGACACTGGGAGCAGCCTGTGGAGCTGGGACACGGGTAATGGATAGAAAATATGCTCCACTAACTGCACTCTCAGGGGCATGAAACTGTGACTTGGGATTGGTTTTCCTTGCTTGGGCTTCAGCTGCATTTTGGCCTGAAGTCTGGCAAACAATAAGCTGTTTTTCTGCCTGCTAGAGAAGATATACTTAAGTAGTTTTGTCTGCAAAGATAAGGGGTAAACAGTGATTGGAAATGACATGAGAAACTTTCATTATATACTTTGGAACATTAAGAGTTCTGACAGGAGAAAGAAATTTTCCAAGGAAAAGCAGTGTGTGAGCACCAAAAGCTTACTACCTAAACCAAGAAGCTGAGTAAGCTCAATAGATTTTGTTCCAATTCTTTCTGGGTTTTGCAATGTGTCTTTGGATATTCTATGTTTACTGAGGGCAGGATTTCTATAAAAACTGGTAAACAAATAAACCTGGAGCTGCCAGGCCGCGTGCATTTATTCCAGTTTGAAGAATAGTATTTTAGTCACTTTATTACACAATTAATTACCAGGAGACATTTATAAGAAAGCATAAAAACAGTCATTAAGTTATCCTGTAGACACTGTAAACATCTGTATTGTTGTTTTCTTAATATTGCCCGCCTGTACTCCTGGAAGTTCTATCCTTTCATTTCCTTAGCTTGTCGCATCCATCCACCCACCCATCAGCTCTCATCAGTCCCTTCCTTAGTTCAGAATTTCAGCAGACTCTGAAGACCATTCAAGTCAGACTTCTAAGGTTTTACTGGCTGTTTACTGCTTTCCAGCCTCTCCATGTAATGTTTGAGAAATTTCCAGACAGGGGCACTATGGAATTATCCTATAGCAGACATCAGGAAGGCTGGGGAACCTTTCATACATTAAAGGGACAAAGGAGCAGAGAGTTGCAGAAGGACTTGGGGAGTAGAGAGGTGCAGAAAGCAGACAGGACTTGTATACAGATCTTATCTATTCAGAGACATTAGCTTAATAGAGCTAGACTCCCATACAGTATTTCCTGAAATACATGACACTCCTCTCTCCTTTTCTTTTTTGCTTGTCTGTCTTCTTTGATGCCCTGAGGCCATGAATAGCAAACATAATTTTTGAAGTAGCTGTACTTCTGAAGCTTTCTTTAGTACTCAGCAGACCACCCACCTGTCCCTGCCAAGGGAATAACCCCCAATTTATGAAACATTGCTGTGGGGCTAAAGAAGAGAGGGAGGCTCCTCTGCAGACAGATTCAGAGCAGCTGCTTTGGGTTACTGGCACAGCCCCTGAAGGAGCCACTTTCTGCCTTCAGGTTACAAAGGAAACTGATGAGGTTTAGCTGTCCTTGCTTAAGGGAGCCTTTTGTGACCATCTCCCTGAGATTTAAATGTGGTCAGTGCAGCTGCCCTTGCAGAGGGGCCAAGGGATGGTGTCACATGAGTCAAAGGCAGGCAGAGGAGTGCCCAGCACCTGAATGCCAGGAGGGTGAGGGCAAACAGAAGCAGCAAGGCCTTGCCATCCAGTACTGAAAAGGGACAGAGCACAGGATTGGCATTAGGTTAAAAAGCAAATGCACAGAACCCACACCCATCCACAAAATCAGATGTTTACAATTGAGAATTACAGCATTGAGACATGGGGTATAGGCCTGTGATGTGGTATTCCCTCAGCTAGCACACAGGGTCTGAGCTCAGTGCTGCTTGTAGCCCCAGTGAAATCAACACTGCTGTTTTAGGGTGTGTCCATACACATCAGATCAATCCCTGTGTAGGCTGTGCTTTTTAACTGACAGCCCATTTGCTGAGCTGCTGTCAGGAGGGTGAGATACACAACATGGGATAGAAGAACCCAAGACTGAAGGAGGCTGTGTTAATGTTCCAAGTGTGCTAAGAGGGTGTAGCAAGTAAATGTTTCATCATCACTCCTTTCAGGCACCCATAAATGGATGTCGTTGTGAGCCCCTGATAAATAAACTGGAGAATCAGCTGGAGGCAACAGTGGAAGAGATAAAAGCTGAGCTTGGGACTGTACAAGATAAAATGAATATTAAGCTGGGCCAGATGGAAAGCAAAACTCAACATCAAGTAAGAACATGACCTGAAGTTCTGCTTGCCTATGATTTAGAAACATATCCTAAACTTAAATAATATTTTCATTGTAATGATTAATTTTTTGCTTCTTGTGTTGTAAAAGCAAACCTGGACTCAAATACTCAAGTCCAGGGAACTGTGACATTCCACTGGGAACTGATACTGCAAACTAGGGTCTTGAGAAAAAACACATTTAATGTGTTAAGTGGCTTCTAGTGCTTCTTTGGACAACGAATCTTAAAGGCTTGAGCCATTAAGAGGGAAAGAAGGCTGGTCTATGACTGGTCATTTCATAATTGTCAAAATCCCTCTTGCTGAATTATGTATGCATTGAGATTCAAGATCCTCTCAATTACTTTTTAATTTAATAGTTATTCATTGGTAATTTTGTGATTGAGCCTCTTTGCAAGCTACATCTAATTGTAGTTGGCAGCATTTCTAGAAACAAAGACTGAAAGACAGACTGTACTCTGATTTACACGGTTCACAGATGGGAGTTTGGTTTCGAACATGATGATCTCAGCTGAATAGTGTTTTCCCCCACAGCTCCGAGTTTTGGACAAGCTCATGGCCGAGCGACTGTCGGCAGAGAGGACAGAGTGCCTTCACCGCCTGCAGCAGCACACGGAGCTGGAAAAGAGTGAGGGGGAGAAGAGGCAGGTAGGGCTTGAAACAGCTACTCCCTCTTAGTCCATCCCCTGGTAGGTCAGCTCAGTTTCATTCCAGCAGGCAGAAAATATCAGAGATGTGTCACATCTGTTAAAACAGGTAAAAGAGCTTCAAAGACCAAATTATTCCTACCCACCATCTTAGTCACTAAACCAAATTTATGAAGTTTTTGCATTAGAAATGAGGAATGTGAAATCCAGTCCCCCTGCTGTAGTTTAATTTGGTGCATCTCTAGTGTGGATCTACAACAGAATACCATTTTTCTAATGTAGTGATTTGCAGAAATTTCTAGCACTAAATTTTTCACAGTTGTGCTTTCAGCTTTTGCTTCATTAGAGGACATACCCAAATAGTAAAAAAGGCTAAGATCTGTGTTGTTCCTTTTCCTTCTCATCCGTTTGGTTGCAGGCCCTGGGAATCTCTCCCTTCTTCTCTATCTGATCTTTCCCCCACCATGTATTAAAAGGCTGAAGTTCTTTCCTCTGATGTTAGCAACATGGCACCATCTCCAAACTGTGTATTACTGCCAATAGGAAAGTACTTTTTTGTATGCTTGTTCAACCAGCACTACAAGAACAACTGCTCCCATGGAGATCCAGCTCTTGCCTTTCCAGCTTCTGCAAAAACTCACCATTTAAAACCTGCTGAGAAATTTGTGTTTCTCCACTCATACAGATGAATTTAAAATACAGTTCATTTTCTCATTATTGATATCCTTCCAAGAATTGAGAAATACACTTTGTGCTAGGAAAATGTCATGAGTGTTTGTAAGACCATTCCAAATCCATGTAAAAAGACTGACAGCTGTGATAATCCTTGCATAGGATACTGATCAAGATACTTGGGTCTAATGTCCACCAAACACTCTTCTCCAAAGAAAAGTACTTACCAAAATAAGGCAGCTTTGATTTTTATTTTATAAGAGATGTTAAGTCTTGTATTGGCTTCTGAACATCTAGACTTGTGTTCCATCTCCTTGTAATCTCCATTTAAGACACAAGATGCTGAAGATACATCACTGAACTGAATTAAGTGATGTCAGCTGTTCCTGCTCAGTTGGGTCTAATTGAAACATCTGAAAAAACAGAATTGGGCTTTACACACTGATTTTTATCCTTGTGCCTAGGAGGGCCTGACCTAAATTCATGATGTCATATGAACAACAAGGTGAAAAGAGCTATTCCTATTTTAAATTATTTAAATGCATCTGCAGCTGACACTTACTAAGCATCTGTGTAATCTGAAAGCTGTTACTGATTTATCATTTAGTGGGGGACTCACCTTTATGACTGAATGAACAGAGAAGCAGAGGTTGGTAATTGTATAAAGCCGTCCCCCATAAGAGTCTAATTTGAATTTCACTCTTAAAAAATGACCATGTGGCGTTCCTTGCACTTAGAAAGCACAATTGACTGTATGATTAAACAAGTCATCCCTGATAGAGTACACAGAGTTGAATTGGAAGTAGTATATTAATATCTAAGAGGTGGTAGCTTGGACTAAAGAGACTGCCTTTCACAAGCTAGTGCATAGTTCTCCACCTTTTTCGATCTGCAGTCCTTTAAATATTCCCAGTGGCAGCATGCACATCTGAACAGGGAGTCTAAGCCCACAGATACCCAGCTTGCTTCTCTTTGTCCCTGCCACATGTTCTCAGCAGCCCAGGAACCATAGGATCTCATCACTGGATTATGTAATTTACAGTCTCTTTCTGATAGATTTCCTTGGTTGATGAGCTGAAGACCTGGTGCTTGTTGAAGATTCAGAATCTGGAGCTCAAGCTTTCTGGAGATTCCAGGTCATCAAGACCAAAATCAACTTTGTCCACTTGTGAGTCTCTCACTGAGACCCTGGATACTGACAACCACCCCAACAGTGCCAAGGACTGTAAAGCCAACCAGCCCGTGCTGCAGTCAGAGGGCTCCCACCAGCATTCTTATATCACACTTCCAAATAGCCTCTTGGAAGATGGGGGAAGGAGCAGAGTCCAGATGCCAGAACAAAGCTTTGGGCAACACTTTTGCATTAAACAAGATGGAGCATTGGGTACAACCACATCAGGTACTTAGCTGTCATATCCCTTCAAGGGCAAGCTCATTAACTGTGGGGTACTTGTATTATTAATACTACATAATTCTGGTGGTGTGCTTTCCTCCCTCCATATGCCTAATGTCTTGGGATTTTAATGCACTTCAAGGCAGCCACTGGGAATATTTTAAGAGGTGGCTGGGTGGAATTCCACTGACTGTTCCTGATGCTTCTACTATGTCTTTGAAGCAAAAGTCCTTTGATGCTTTGAATAACTCTTGGCCTTGGAAGCTTATGAAGAAAAAAAAAAAAAATGTGCAGGATGGCCAGGTGTCCACAGCCAAGCAGAATGCTATCTGAGCTCTGGCTTTTGTAAAATACTATCTATAATTCCCCTAAACACTATGCAAAGTGAACAGGCATGGATACCCCATCAAATAAAAAGGCATATGAGAGATCTTATGGTGCTTGAGTGTGAGCTATTCTGCATTGGAACAGTTCAAAAGCATAGAAATGTATGACCTTTCCAAAATTACTGGGACTTCAAGTTTTGTAGAAGCAGGGAGTTCATAAATACCAGCAGACATAACCTACTTTGGAAATCTAAACTGATAGTTGTTACGTGTCCTTCTGATGAAGTCACAGAATCACTGAATGGTTTGGATTGAAAGGGACGCTAAAGATCATCTTGTTCCAACCCCCTTGCCATGGGTAGGGACACTTTCCACTGTACCAGGCTGCTCAGAGCCACATCCAGCCTGGCCTTGCACACTTCTGAGGATGGGGCAACCACACCTTCTCTGGGCAACCTGTGCCAGTGCCTCACAGTGAAGAATTTTTGGCTAATATTTATGTCCTTTGCCTGTTGTCCATCTGTAGCCCCACAGCTGCAATGCAGCACCTCTCTGCCTGGGCCAGCTTTTCTCCTTTAATGACTTTCTATTACCATCACCTGACTGTGAAGATGTGGTAAACTCCTGTAAGCCTGGACAAGGTACACACAAAACCCCATCATTCATCAAACAATGAGGTCTTCTGAGTGCTACAATAAGTGCCCAGAGCTTTTCTTAATACGCTGTCTATAATTTGTTCTATAGGTACAGAGCAACAGGTAGTAGCTGGTGGACCAGTTTCTTCTTCTGCCCCTGCTCAAGATGTCAGGCCAAAGGACAAAGCTGGGAGTGCCAGCACGTTCCACAGGTTCCAGCAGGAGCTGCCCTGCTCTGAGCTTTCGGGCGCCAAATTAAGACATGTTAAAGTTCAAGCTGCTTTGCAGCCAGTGACTGAACCTGCAAAGACTGAACCACAGAGCAGCTGCTTCATTGACAAAGGAACTCAGACGAAAAGGTCCAGCAAAAGTGGGCAGTCGAGGCACAAAGCTCTGCACCACACCGGGGCACAGCAGGGCCAGGAGCAGCAGCCCTCAGCCCCGCCTGCCCCTCCGCTCAGAGACACCTCCCAGGCCCTGGAGATAA
Organism: Vidua chalybeata; assembly: GCF_026979565.1. Taxonomy (NCBI): domain Eukaryota; kingdom Metazoa; phylum Chordata; class Aves; order Passeriformes; family Viduidae; genus Vidua; species Vidua chalybeata. The sequence continues at coordinate 77,202,369 of NC_071532.1, read as the reverse complement.
CCCAGTACTTCTTCGAGGCCGTTTCCACGCAGATGGAGAAGTGGTACGAGCGGAAGATAGAAGAAGCCCGGTGCCAAGCGAACCAGAGAGCGCAGCAGGACAAAGCTGCACTCAAGGAGCACATCAAATGCTTAGAAGAGGAGCTGAGCAAATTAAGGACTAAACTGCAGAAAGAGAGCTAGCACCTGCAGGCAGCTAACAAGCAACAGGACTCACTGTGGAACCTGCTGTATGGGAATTTGGAATATTGACAGATATTTGTAGTGCCTGTTTCATCCAAACACAACACTCTATTTCAGGAGTAGAAATAACTTTGGAAATTCCCTAACTGAGGAGAGTTCATATGCAAACTATATTGATAACAAAAAGATGCTGCAGATTAGATCCTTTCTTTGTTATTTCCAAGAGTCTGTCAATATTGCACTCTCAGTTTCCAGATGCTGCTTGAAACCAAACTGCATTAGTAACCAAAACTGCTTTCTGAAAAGGGAATTCCCTTACTTCCACACAGGACAGACTAGTGGGTTCTACTGTATGCCACATGTAAACATGTAGTGTTACCAGTACTGAAATAAATCCAGGATGTTTGAAAGTTTTTGACAGAATTACTTAGCAATGAAGGGCTATTGATTCTACTTTAGATACTCCCAGGGCCTCTCTCTAGTCAGTGGAGAGAAGCTAAAGAGCCCACTCCAGTTACAAGCCCAGGTAGCTGACAGATGCAGGCTTCCAGCTGGGAGAGGGCAGGCAACCCTGAAGGGAGGTGCTAAGGCAAATCATCCCATTAGGTACAGAGGCTTCAGCTACCACTTTGCTTTTCTCTTGGTTTTCCATTATTAAAACAAGTGCTAAATCTGATTTGTCTTTTTTTTTTTTTTTAATGGCGTCCTGCTTGCAGGGCTCCTTGTGGTCACAGTGTTGTTGGGGCTCTACTCCAGTAATCCGACTGAGAACTTTTGTTTAGGGCATGGATGGCAAGTATTTTACTCTAACTGTGGTCTATTCTTTAGGTTGAATGTTTATATAAATCTTTTTTTCCTTCAAGCAGGAAATGGCTGAATTGTCTACTATTGAAGAAGCTTGAAAAAGCCCTTTATCTAAGGAAGTGAAAGCTTGGCTCCCTATATTCAAATTTTATTTTTCTGCAGTCAGAATTTTTTCCCATGTACCTTGCCCAGACTGTCTACCTTTTTTCCTCTGAATGATTCCTCCTCTGTTTTTTCCCTTCTGTCTCTAAAAAGGAGACCAGGCCCTGATGACACTACAGGTTTTAGGACAAACAGTCCCACAAAACAACACTCAACATTTTAAAAGTGTTATCATTGTGTTTTGTTATAAAATCAGAACTTTCATTGACCAATGTTGTCCATGCTGACAGACTCCAAATAGTCTCAAGGCACTCTAACTATTGCATCTGCACCCCTTTAGGGTTTCCTCCTTACACGTCTGAGAAGGCTCCATCACATTCTGCTAGAAATGTAAGTTTACTTACTGGATTATAATAGAACTGTTCAAAATCAGTTCCAACACAGGATTGTACTGTTATGCCAAGGAGAAAAATACTTTTTTTCTGTACTAAGGAGCTCTGAAATCAATACAAAATACTTTACAGTGCTGAAGAATGCCATTCACTAATTAAGCTTTTGTCTTCTTAGCAGATGTATAAAGCAAAAGAAGTCATATTATATAACAATATTTTTAAAGTTGCTATTAATACACTATCATGAGAAGAGAAGTGTATCTGTGGGTGTGGAAATACTAGTTTTCTTGCCCTGACTTCTGTAGTCTAATATAGACACTTTGGTATGTTTACAGTTTTGTTTAAGCTACAGTAGGAATGCAGAAGCATGCTATTGAAGTTTTGTATCATCTGGATGAAGTTAATGTTTTGCCAAGCAATTAAAGTAAGTGTTGCTCAGAAACGTGTGGTGTAACATTTTCTAGCCACAGAAAATTGACACAGTCCCCTCACTTAACTCAGAAGGGGGAGCAGAAGATTGGACTTCAACTTCTAAGCTTTTTGTTTGTGGTTATAAAACACGAAAATGGAGTCTGCCATCTTGCAGAGGGAGGCTGCAGGGATTGAGTGCTGTCTATTAGCCAGTGCAGGTGCCCCTTTCAGAAGTTACAGGCGCAGGGCTGAGTTGTGCACAGATCACACACAGGCTCCTGAGCTTGCCCAAGCTCCAGGGAAAGGCTGTGGCTTTAGCTCTACTTCCCATACAGACCACACTGGACCACACTCCTAAGTCCAAGTAATTTAAGTAAATCCAAGTAATTACCAAGTAATCTGAGGCAGTAACCAGGCTGCAGGTTACTAATTTTAGAAGTTCTCTGAAGCCAGTGAGTGTATGGTAAAAGAAAGAAAAGTATTGCCTGTTAATTCCTTTCTATACTGCTCCCTTCTTCAAAACTTTGAAGGACTTTATAATATAAACAGGTGTGATCTACCTTCCTGTCTCTTCAGGTACATTTACTTACCCTCACAGGCTGTACTTGTACTCTTCAAGGCTTCTGGCTGGCAGTTTTATACTTGGCAAGCCCACAGAGCAGTGGACATGAAGGGCAGCAGCACTCAAGAGGCCAGCATCTGTCCAGGGCCCTGCCTGTCAATCCTAGCACTGGAGTACATGCCCACAAGCTGGAAATGTACAAACTGGGAGTCAGAGGGGTAATGCAGGCTCGGGGCTCCAAAAGGAAAGCACCATGGTGGGGCAGCAGGGTAAAGGCTCCTGAACAAGGAACAGAAATCCAAGCACTGGCTGAAGGGGAAGGGAAGCCGACTGTGGTAATGGCCAACACTGGTTATGGCTGTTCAGTCAAAATACCTTTGTAAGCAGCACTTAGTCTTAACACGAAAAATAAATCCCCAACACAAAAATGTTCTGTCGGTCTGCTCTACCAGAAAATGTTAATAAAATGTACATTTTTAATGAAGCATTTTTAGATACGTATTTTTCCACGGACTGATTGAAGCTCAGAGGCTTCAGTCTATACAGATCTGAACCATAGCTCCTGCTCTCAACTGGGGTCATTCCTCCTGTAGCCTGGAATTCTGTCCTGTCCCTTCCCTGGTGCCAGTGGTGATACCTATTTACTGGATTTGCTGCCAGTTTGTGCAGCTCAGCATCTCTGCAGAAAACCAGCTTGAAACAGGGGTGCTCCCCAAGGGAACTACAATAGCAGAGTGGGAGAGGGAGGAGTTCCTGCGTGTCTTGGAATCACAACCTAAAATAGTCAGGCATCGATTTACTGCTACCTGTCTAGTTATGTGGAGAAAATCCCCAGCTCGTGAAGGTATTTTTAAATTATATGGAAAAAAAAGATACACCACAGCTCAAGGAAAGTGAGAACAGTTGCAAGCTAACAATGAGAAGTGAAGTAGTGTAACATTTGAATAAACAAACCACAACTTTTGCAGTTAGTATTTTCTGCCTATAATTCTTCTTTACATATTGACTTTTAAATACTAGTTTGAAGGTACTTGGTAATAAACATCTCTGGGGCTAAAGTCTCCCATTTTCATAAATAAAGACCTTCCCTTTTAAGTTTTATTCAGCTACTATGGAAAATCAACATCTACACACAAAACATTTTTTTAATGTTTGTTCTGGGCCAGTTTATTTATCCCAAATTCTTTTTTTAATCAGAAATTTTGGTGAAAATCCTTGGCACAGTACATGAATTGTGAATATTACCAATTACAGCTACCACAGTAAAAAGCAGACAAAATAATCTGGCATATAGTTTTATTTTCCACTGCACTGGCATTAACACAGCTGTTGTAATTTTTGGTGCTTTCTGCTTTTCCTGCAGCACATGCTACATCATCCATGCAGTTCTTTAATGTCCTTTGTGTCCAAGTGATTTCCACTTCTGAGAGTAGCAAAACTGAGAAATGGATGGGGAAGGGGAAGAAACAGAACTCCCACTGTGGAAGATTCCTCCTTCAAACATTACCAGCTTGCCAGCAAAGCCTGCCATTGTAACCACATTCTGGAAAAAAACACTGTGCCTATTTGCAATAGATAAAAATTAAACTGTCAACAAAACGAAGATCAGGATTTTGCCAGCTTAAGTGTTCTCTGAAGTTCCTGGAGTTGCATGTTGCCTTGAGTAATCATCATCCTGATTGCATCCTGTAAAATAGAATGGAATCTAGTGAACTGTATGTCTGTACACAGTGTGGGTTTTACACAAGCATGCAGACTTTTAATGCATTAAAATACATACAACTCTTACTAGCACTACTGTAATTTACTTCTTTGTGTGACATAACACTGCTGTCTCTGAGATGGTTAAAAACCAGGTAAATAAATGGATTAATTTTCTCCAGTTCCTTAACAATGTACTTGGTTGTGGCTTTGTTTTAAAACTCAGTTTTTAACAGGATTCAACCCCCTAATAATGTTTTCTTTATGCCTGTGTGTGTACTGCCTTTGCAAGCCAGTAGTGAGAACAGCAGAGGAGCATTATGGAGATGGGTTTTACACAGCAGGTGCGGGCTTCTCTCAACATTATCTAAGGGCTCTAAGGCTTTGTCTGGATAGTTCAGCCACCAGTTCCTTGGGTGCTGGCTAGAAGAGGGAATGAACTAGGCAGCAGAGGACAGGAGATGTACAAGAAATGTGGAGGTTTCTGCATTTCACACTGGCTTCACATCCTTAACCATCCCATCTGATTGTATGCTGCTTGAATATAAGTGAAATTAAAGCAAAAAAAAAACAAATATATAAAAAGTTTGTGTTACTAAGTTTGTGTTAGTTACCATATATATATATATATATATATACACGGTTTTCCTGATCTATGATTTTAGTAAGTAGAGTATTTGTTGTTTAGGTTTTTAATTCCAGATTATTCTCTGGAAATTTGAGAAACATTACTGCCGCTAAGAGGGGGGATAATATTTAGAGATGCTGGATTATTTCTTCGCATAAATGAGGAAACAGTAACAGGGGACTTCTCACCAGTCTGGAAGCGACACCTACAAAACAAACCCCCGAGACACAGGACAGGACAGTGCGGTGACCGTGCCCGAGGGCAGGCGATCAGAGTGGCGGGTTCCCCATCCTCACCTCTTCTGTAGCATCCTTATTTCTCTTGAATTCCTCCCTGGCCCAGTCCTTTAAGTAGCGGCGATCCTGCTCAGCAGGGACCTCCCGGATAGCCCGCAGGATCTTGCGGTACAACTGAAGGACCTGCTGCCGCCTCAGGAACTGGCAAAGGAGAGAGGGAAGTCTGCCCGCTGCCCCAGGACAGTGCTGCGAGCTGCGCCCTCGGCGCTTTGCTTCGAGGGGTATTTAAACAACCACCGAGTTCCCCATCGTTTCCACAGGACGCCGCTCGCCCGATCCCCGCTCACCTGCTTGAGGGTGAGCGCGCCCGGGGGGAGCCTCCCCGCCGCCATGACGCGGCTCCGCCCCTGCCCCGCCACGGGGCCGCCCAGCCCGCCCCGCGCGGGCGGGGCCAAGGCCGCCATTTCCTGCGCCGCCGCAGCGTTCGCGGCCGCCGTGCGGCCCGCTCGGTTTGTTTAAACTTTGACCGATTCAAGGCGCAGACGTCGTAATTACAAAGAGCGGTACCTCTGTTTATTGGTATAGACGATACAAGATGCATAGCCTTTGCAATGAAAAATCACGTCCGTGCTCCGAGACACCGGATTTATGAAACATCCCCAACGCCTGCCTCGGACAGGGACAAACTTCACAGTGTAAAGTGGTAAGGCAGGGATCAGCATATGGCATGACTCAGAAAACTCCCTGCTGCTATAGTCAGGCAAAAATCGGCAATAATTAAAAAAGATGTGTTAAAACCGCAGAATAGTTTGAAGTACCTTTTTTTTTTTTTTGGTTGATTAAAACCATCTGCCTCTCCTGCTCCCCACTCTTTCCTTCCCAGAGGCACCTCCACACAGGTGCTGCTGAAAAAGGCTTTATTTGTAAGACACTTCAACTTCTAATGCAGAAATGCCTTCCCAGGAACAAGACTGGTTTTACTTACGGCAGGGAGGGAGCAGCAAGAATAGCATTACCTCTGTTAATATTACAAATTACTTTTTTTTTTTTTTTTAAGGTAATAAGTTATTACAAGAGAAGTTGAGAGAAGTTTTACGTTTCTTGTGGGAATAGCAGGAGACAGTCTCACCATTGCATAATTGTCCTCTGACACAAGTGGGAGGATGCACCCAAACCATTCTGTTCTTACAGTCTCTGCCCCAGGGCAGCTCCCGCAGGATAATTCCAGTTAGGAGGAGCTTTATGACCCCCCAATGAAATGCAGTTTCTTGTATTTCAGCAGTTCAGCAGCAGCAATCGGGTCCTGACCTTGTCCACAAAGTCTAAAGAGTGTCAGAGGCAGTCACCAGCTCAAACCACTGCCTGAGGGCATCGCTCAGAGTTTCTGGGAGCGCGTTCACATCTCTAAGGATCATGTAGAATGGGAATGGGAATTCCTCCATGTAAGATCTGATTTCAGGCAATTCTCCAGGTCCTTTGAATATAGGTACTTTAATGTCCAAAATAGAATCCTGTAAAAAAAGTGCTGACGTTACTACTAAATGACACACATATTCTGTGATCACTGATAGAATTTACCTTATTTTCTAAGTACTTATAATTCTTCCCTGTTAGATTAAAAGTTAATAAAATACTTCTAAGATTAAAAGCTTTAAGTGTTCAATGGTATATCAGAGCAGAAGCTGAACATTCATCAGTTAAATGCTTTTGCCCTTTTATATAAAAGTGTACTAATCCATTAATTATAGGTTAGAAGAGACTAAGCCTAAGCTTCTGCAACACCAAATTCTGTAAATAAATTCTGTCTTAGCATTTTATGATTTGAGTTTACCATTGGCACTTTAGTTTTATTAATTTGATGCCTTCCCAAGAGAGTCTGTAAGCTCTTTAGTGCTGAGTTCAACTCATATTTGTGCAGTGCTCTAACGGAAGATTCTTTGGCAGTTTCACAGTATTTCAACAAATACTACGAAGACAAAAATCAGATTAAACTCCAGATTTGTTTCTTGTAAAATAACTTCTTAGTTGCTCAGTGTAGTAGCTCAGAAATTAATAAACGTTATGGAAAATACCTTTTTTCCCCAGAAAATAAAGCTTATGAAAAACACCCAGAATTTTCGCTTGACACTACAGCCAAGTTTCATCAGAACCTTTCAGCTGTTTGTCAGCAGGAGAACTGTTAGTTTTTCAACACTAAATATAGCAGATGAGTTTTGTATGCAAAAATAAAGATGCAGGAAGTAAACACGAACCACAAAATTAGAGTCTTTACCACGTAATTCTCTATCAGGTTTATGTTTGCTCACTTACTGCACTACACAGCCTTCCTGAAACACTCCCATATATTTCAGCTTCCCATCCAAGGATATCTTTTCTTCTCCCATTACCAGATGCAGGACTCGGCTTTCCCAAGTGAGGCACTAAATAACTCTCACATACTCCCTTCTGTCTAATGTTTAATCTCATACTGGCTCCAGCTGTCATGTCAATTGGGGACTGCTGTCAGAAATTATCAAGTTGAATCAGAGCTGAGATGGAACAAAGCATCTCTCAAACTCCAAATCTGTCAACCTGCCAGCTGCTTCCCTGGTGGCCAAGAGCTACAAGCATTCTGTTTGAAGACGGGAGCTCTTAGCCTTTCTGTGGCATGGAAGTCGAGATTTTTTTTTTTTTTTAATACAAAAGATAAAAAGCACAGTAGGGAGAAATGGTAGATCTGACAGACGTGGAAAACTGCACTTGGGTTCAGTATCTCTGACCTCTACAAAAGATAAGGTAGCTGTATGGCACTATAAAAGACAAGAAAAAGATTTGTATCGCTTTCTCATTCACTGCAGTTGAATACTTCTCCCTTGTTCACTTACCCGGGAATTAGGGTTGTCCAACACTACGAAAATAACAAAGATATTGGCATTCCGAGCTGCTTGAACTGCTGCTGTCACCCGTTCCTTGCCTTCCAAGAAAAGGCCTCTTCCATCAGATACAATCAAAAGCAGCTGTGCTGTTTCTGAGCACAAAGAACATTTAAAATTCCAGTAAGTTCAGAGTAAAACGTTTAAAAGGCAAAAATCCCTATTTTGCTGTTTGACCTGTGGGTATAATGGAAAAAGGAGTATTCCTAAGGAAATTAACTCTTAATCAAATAGAATTCTGTCAAGTCAGTCCAGTTAGTCTGAAGTAAACCTCCTGAAACATCAGACATAGCACCAATGCTGGGTTCCCCAGCACCAACCATTTCTCAAGACATGTTACTTGACCAAAGTTGCCCCTAGAGTCAGATACATGCCTCTAGAGGTACATTCTAAGTTATGTATCTGTCATCCCTTAATTACACGTAAAATCACAGTAATTACAGTCAGGAATGTAAACCCCAATTGTTACAGAGGGATGCAGAACACACTTCTGCCCCAAATGTGACAGGGCTTTGTCTTTTTACAGGAAGAGGTGATGGATCCTACAGCCTTTTCTCTTGCCAGCTCCCTAATCCTAAGGAGCTGATTGCTGCTGCATCCCTGGCTAGTTTAACAGAACTGGATGCTGCTCCCCCTCAGAATATTGCGACACCGTGGCCACCCTGTGGCAAAGGAGCTGTGAATTATAAATCCCAGACTGTCCAGTTCTTGGAGTACTTCAACAACAAGAACTTACAGGTGCCACCACGACAAGCTTTTAACTATCACAGAGCAATCTTTTAGACTAACTATGGGGCAGACATGAGGCAAGCAGTTTTCCAGCTTTTCTTGGAAATTCAAGCAGCTCGTGACCTAAAGTTGCAGGACAGTGAAGGGCAGGTAGGAGGCAAATTCCCTCCTCAGAGCAGTGTGCTTCTGAATACCTAGAGACCTCAAGCTCTCAAGGAGGATAAGAAGTGTCTAGAGAGTCAGGGTCCTTAGGGAGCTGGACAATGCTCCAAGCTGGCACTGTCTATGCCTTAACACAGTCTGCAGTCAGGAGGTAAAGGGAGACACGTAAGGCGTGCCTTTTTAACAAGTCTTACACAAAATTTTAGTGAATTATTGACAAATATGAAGTAGGTGTCACCTGGGATTGAGCTAAATTTCAACCAAACATTGCTTTTAACAAAGCAAAAGCCAAAGCCCTAATGCAAGTGATGTTTCAGTCCTAGGAATCTTCCTGGCAGGATCCTAATTCAGGACTGTAGTGAGCATTCCACTGCCATGGCAACAAGCACAGTAACACAAAAAAACTCACCCGGATTAATATTTTGCGACAACTGCTGTGCTGCAGCAAACATATTTGCTGATGATTCTAGAAACTGCAGAGGAAATAGATAAGAAAATCAAATTATCTCATAATAAAAATAATAAACTTTAAAATATAAATATGTCTAAAGAACACCTTTCTCTATGTTAAATTCTAAGACAGTCTGACCACTTAACACAGATACAGTTCTTAGCATTTTCCTGTATTAACTCCTGCTTTAAATTTATTAAGTACTTTTGAACTAAACAATCTTCAGAGAGCCTTCAAACAGAATTTATTTTTTTCCCAGTACTAGCAAAGCCATCAACACAGTACGCTGCTAATGAGTGTACTGTGCTAATGAGAATAATGGCATCATTAAAAATATACATCTTATTTCTAAGTTGAACTTCTATGGCTTCAGCTTAAAACAAAAGTATCTGGTTTAATACTCCCCATTAAGAACATCAACAGTACCCAAAATAACTTTTTAGGTCTCAATACAGAGAAAGGTGAATGCTTAAAAGTGGTATACATCAGAACTAAAAGTGAGAACATGTGTTACAAAACTATGACCGTTTTATTTCTTTGTTATCTAACCTACTATCAGACTCTCAAATACAAAAAACGAGTAAGTGTTACAAAGTGATCATAAAACCGTGAAGCTGCTGATATCTTGTCTGGAAAAGATTAGCAAACCTGATGCCCTTGAGGCATTCTTGTGTACCTGGGCTATTTTTGTTTTCTTCTGCTGAAACTTGCAAAGACGCAATATCCGTGTCCCTGACTGGTCACTGAACTGCTCGTGGAACGGGTGCAGCAGCTGAACAGTCTCGCCAAAGCTTCAGAAAAGAGAAAATTACAGCATGAAACTGGTATTTACATTCTGCTCTGAAGTACTGAAGAAAAGTCAAGATTTCAAATAAACTCACCTACACACAGCAATTTGTCCCACTTCTAGAAGAGTCAGAGCGTTTCCAATAACTGCCAGGGATTCATATGCAAGCTATTAAAGAAAAAAGTTGCATCAAAAATAGCAAGGTCAATACTCAAAGTCCAGTATTAAATATGAAGAATTTTACTGAAATTATTTTTCATCATCTAGAAAGATAATTGAAGAGACTGCCTATCCTTTTGCCTGTCTTATGTAAGACAGACAGTGCAATAAAGATACACTAGTTCTGCTTGAGGGCTGCAGCTGATTGATTTAGACACACCACTTTAGGTAGGCTAATTAAAATAAATAAGTAACTGTTCAGAAGGAAACACACCATTTTAATTAATAAAAACTCTACAAGTGGGCTATGATGAATGGATATTTAGTGCTCCAATGAACTGCTAGGTAAGGAAGTTTTGACTTTTTGTAGACCACAAAAAGTAGTTTTACAGGGGATATGTACATCTCTAACAAACTTAACAGCTCATCCTTTCAGCTGGTTTTCAGTGGTCGTTTGTTAATAAATCTCTTAGGCATGAAGTGACAAGAGTTCAAGCTCATGGACTGGAAAAATAGGTGCTTTGGAATTAGCAGACTTTCCAGCAGCCACCAGCCCTGTGTGAAATAAGTCAGCAACTGCCATACACATCAATGACAGGTGGTTTCTCCACACTCCTCCCAAGGTTTTATTTTACCTGTTTAGAGTGATTGTCAATCATACTAGAGGAATCATCAATAGCCAGGCAAATCTGGTACTGTCGTTTGCTGGGCTTGGTCCTTCGCAGCCAGATCTTGTCTTTTCGGAACTGACTGGCAATGTACGGGATCACTTTGCGCATGTTCAGTCTCTTCCCAGTTCTGTAGTCTCCTCTGAAAGTCGAGAAAAAAGACATAGTGACGGGGGTTATCAGCAAGTATCTCATTCTGGAAATCCATAGCCTATGCAGCATATACATAAAATAATTTTTTTTAAATACAGCAAATCCAATATTAGTAGTTTTAATACTAATATTTCATTATAGATAAAAATATTGCCCACATTTTTAATGTAAGATAGATATTCATTGGTTTTAAAAGAAGTTTATATCTAGATACCTAAAATGGAAGGCACACTTTGAATTTACATTCCACCAGTTTGAAACAAGTCTGTATTTCTTTAAAAAATAATCCTTTAATGTTGTGAACAACGTAAACCATTTTGACATTTAACATAATCTTTGACTTAACTTCAAATGGTGATGTTCATTAATCACCTGTTGCACAGGAAAAAAAAATAAAGTAGGAGGCAATATCCTCAGGATGGGTGCCGACTACTATATCATATTTGCATTTCATAAAATAACCTGATGTTCCTATACAAGGAAATTGAAGGCATTTGCAAACGGGAATAACTACTGTAATGCAAGAACAATGTAAAGCTGCAGTTTTACAGAGGTTAAAGTGCCCCAAACCCATGAGTTTAAAGAAATCAGAAGCCTCAGAAAGACCCAACTTACTTCAACTTGGCAGCCTGAGTGGGTTCCAGGATGAGTCGCAGCTGTTCACAAAGCTGCTGTGATAGAGGAGCTGTCAGTACTAAATACTTCTGCCACAGCTGTGCTGCTTCCTTCTCCTACAACATCACACAAAGAAATTAAAGTGAATTATGAAAGAACAAAACAAGATGGGCAGCACTGTCTGAAGAAAGAAAGCAAACCTCAGTGCATGAAGGGGAAGGCAGTAACCAGCTAAAACTGAGGGTGTCTCACATGACAATCTGCATTCACATTCAAAACAAGATCTGAAACACCACCCTGCTTCAAGAATAATGTAGTATGTTTTTCAAAATAAGTTAAATGTAACAACATAAATAGTATCTCTATCATGTGATTTTGAGTATTTAGATTCTAGCTTGCTTGGATTCCTCAATGTTTTAGCAGTAAAAGAAGATGAAATAATGCAATGAAGGATTCTTATGACAGTTTTATGTTCAAATGAGGTCACAAACCTCCTCTGGAGTTCCAGGCTGTTGTGTCTGCCAAGCTTCCAATTGCCTTTCAAGTTCCTTTCTAAGCTCTTCAGGATCTCTAATGATGTGCTAGAAGTGGAGTTATGAGTTTTATGAGACAGGAAAATAAGTTTACACATCTGGTGATCCCCAAAGTATAGCAAACTATAAAGAAAGTAAAATGCATTGCTCTCATTCTTCTAAACAAAAAAAAAATACCCTAATACCTAAATTAAGATTCTAAATAGCCATGTTTTTTAATAGTTTCTATGTACATGAAGGATAAATACTCCCCACAAATATCTCCATATGTGATTTAATCAGTATAGAAACAAAGCTAGGAACATCTATGACACTGACACTGAATACAATAAAATACAAAATTTCAAGATAAATCAATGAAATGATCTTGACAAACACCAGACTTATTGACAGTATAATGGAGACCAAACTATTGAACACTACACCTAACTAGTATCTTTGAAAGCATAGTATAATTCACTTAATTATATTTTTTTACAAGCTTTGTTCAAACCACTTGAAGATTGAATGACATCATCCTCCTTAGCTGGCACCAAATATTATTTGATAAGGACACCCAAGCTTCCTGATACTTCTTTTACTCTCACTATGCTTTCAGTGACAGTCTCTGTCCCTGACTTACAAACCCCCAGTTTGGCCAAACAGCAATACATGGTCTGTATAACCTGCAGGCTTACAGACTAAGGAAAATAAGCCCATGACTCCAAACTCAAAAGTTCCAGTAACTTCTCACTGGTAACTTCTGTCCCACTGGTCACCTACTGCACATTTCAGGAAGGGAGAGAGAACAGACACGGAGGGGATGTCTCTCATCTTCCTTCTGCTGAAAGGTGAGAAGCTGCACTTTTCCCCCAGCTGCCTCTTTCCTGTCCCCTTTACATGGTGCTGCAAGAGCTCCCTCTCCTGTTCCACATTTTGCATGCCAATTGGAAAAAACCTACAAACCACAATTATTCTGACAACAGGAGAACACTTGCATTCAGCAGCCTTTTTCCAAAAAGCTGCAATACTTGGCATTAAGATAGAAATACCCAGTGCAGCTGGCACACAATCCTTTCTGTGTTATGCATAGAAACAGTAAAATAGGACCCTCCAAGTGTGTACTTAGGACACCATACTGTAAGAATGAAAGGCCAATCCTAAAAAAACCCAGACACTGAAAATATTTGTATTTTATCAACTGGTTATCCACCACCAACTGCTTCTATGCCATAGGTCTTTATGATAAAATGTGCTTTTTCACAGAAGTTTGCACTGGAAAACCATGTTACAGGAAGCTCTAGGATCTTCTAGGCCTTGGTATTTTTTGAATTGAGACATTCATAAAAAGCTCAAAAAGGTTCTACAATACCTACAATCAGCTGTTATGAAGAAGTACTCTATTAATGGATAATGACTGAATTGGCTGAAAAAAAGTAATTCTAGTCTTTTGCATTCACAGAGTTTCATTAACACAGCTCAAGTAAAACCATCTGTTTCTCCTGCTGTAGATGAAAGAAGACAGACTGGGTATCCTACCTGGGGAATGTCCATCAGAAACTGGTGGGCTGTGTGTATGGTCGAGTCCTTGCTTCTCTCTGGCTTCTCTTCAGCCACCTTTAGTAGTTTTTCTGGTGCAGAGTCATTGACATCCTCTGAGTCAAAAGTCTGGAGCTCTGGCTCCAAGTCACCTGGTCCTAGAACCACAAAACTAATTACTTAGTGGAGACTTTGTGGATCACACATAATACAAGAAACAATGTTGTATCTTGACTCTTTCACACAGCATCTCATAGGCTTTGTAGTGCAGCTGATACTTTCTTTCAAAATAAAATTAAACATTCTTGCCAAATTTTAAGACATTTAATTCTAGGAATGGGATGAATACATCTTGCAACTCACTGGAACAGAAAACCATGCATTTCCTAATGCAAATTATTTTTCTGTCTTATAAACTTCTTGCCAGATAAAGTAATAGTTAGCAGATATTTAACATCTGAGAGTTCCACTGGTGAAGTACATTTATTGACTCTCATAGCCTCTATGACAGAATGATAGGAGGTATAAAGTAATTTGAGAAGTCAGAAAATCATCATTAAAAATTGTAATCTTTGTTTATCTTTTATTCTCTGATTTTTAATAGAACAGTTTTCTATAAATCAAAAATCAATTTACAAATAAAGAAATGGACTAGAGAGTTTATTACTGTTTCTACTGTACTACAATGTTTAACAACTCATTTCTTAAAAATTATTCTAAAAGAGAAAAAAAAGACATTGTAGGACATGTTTCAAAGACTAGTTTTTCAGAACACAGAGTTAGAGAATCATGTGGAAAAACAAGTAGACTGATTACATGCACACCTCTACCACAAATAGAGAGTCTAGCAAGAGCTCTAAGTGATTAAAGCTCGAGGGAGTGGGAGGCAAGAATGTAGGCTTGTAAAACTCGTCTCCCCTCTCCAGCCATCCTTTGTGTTGTTCAAGAAGAAAACTGTACAAAATTCCAAGCTATGATGTCATTTACTTAGAGTAATCAAAATGACAATTTCTATTGCAATTGGCAAGAGATACTTCTACCTAGCTTTCTTTTTTTTTGAAGCTGGGGGGGATATGTGGCTGACAAGTCAGACCTATCTTGTCTACCAACTTCTTCTGTTAGCTGCTCAGTTTTGTTTCCACTTAAGAAAGAAGGCAGTGAGAGTTTGGTGCTACCTCACCAAATGTTGTTCAGACCAGCTCCTCTACTTCTTGCTGGTTTGTTTTTTTGGGGATTTTTTTTCCAGAAGTTATGCATAAAGCAGTTGAGTTATGTGGTGCTGATGGTGGTGACACTGGAATGCATTGTTAAATGCCAATTAATTAAGTGAATTGGCACTGTGTTGAACAGCAGGGAAGTGTTTGCTTTTTATTTCATCAAAGTGGTGGATAAAGATTAGAAATCATTAACTTGAAAGAAAGCAGCAAACCCCTCTGTCACTCAATCAATTTAGCAAAGGCTAATGCTGGTTACTAGGCAGAAGTAAGAATACTGCTGCAGAGAAATCAATTTAGAGCAGGCATATAGCCTTATAAAACATATCCACTATGCAAATCTAAATACTTACATATACATCTAAAGATCCATATCAGCATGCATTTAGAATGCTTTTCAAGTTAATGTACCTGGAGGTTTAGTGGCAGAAGACTTCTTTTTTTCTGGCTTCAGCTCTTCAGTGTCAACTGCTCTTAGATCCTCATCCTGCATTTCTGTTTCCATTGCTGCATCTTCACAGTCTCCTTCTTCCTTTTCTTCAGGAGGCATAATAGGTTTCTCTTGCTCCTTACTAGCTACATCTGCACAAAGACAACAATACTTGTCAAGAGGAAAGTGGAAGGAGAAGTAGTCATGTGAGTCAAGTGCATCATGAGGCCACTGTATATCAGTATCAGTGAACTTAAGAGATCTGAGGCTCAAACCCCTGTTCTGTCTTTCACTCTGCTGTGCTGTGTCATGTCAGTAAGCTATTGCCTTGATTAGCTGAAGCAAGATTTGAAGAGAATAGATTGTAAAGATAAAATCCATTTTTTAAGTCAAAATCAGTATTTTCAGAAGTGCTATTGTTAGTTTGAATCTGACTGCCAAAGAGTAGCATTTATTGTAGTGAAATGGTGTGGCACCTTTAACCAAAGCATAACTTTAAAAAGCAAACAGGGAAAACTACAGCAAATACAAGTGTTTCAGGATTTGATTCTGCAATGACAACTCTTTACCCCCAGAAATACCACTGTACCATATGTCTGTGCATCATAGTGTTCAGAGCCTTGTTTAATATGTTCAAATGCATCAGCCTCCTCCACGTTTTGTTTAGGCTGAATTGTATCCTGCTTTGCATCACTGCTGGATTCCATGGTTCTCAGTCGCTTGTGGATGCGTTCATTGTGATCTCCCATCGAGCGCTCATTGTCTGCCTGGCCAGGTTTCCTCTTGAAACTCTGGAAAGGAACACATTAACACCATGAACTTCAAGAGAGGTGTAACCCACCACTAATGAGAACAGTGCTCTAACAAGGAGAAACTGAGTCCTGACTATTTGCTGGTTAATATTAAGACATTTAAACAAAGATGTAAAATAAGAGATGAACCTGTGTATTTTTCATGCTTTGCTTCTGAGAAGCCATCCGGGCCATGCGTGTGGATTCATGGCCTTCTGACTGATTTGCACTTGAAGCTCCAGTTCCACTTTCCTGAAAGAAAAAAAATGAATTTCAAGTGTAACTAAAAATAGAAACTACTGTAAACAAACTACAGATGTTAAACTGCAATGCTTTGCTACATTCTGTTCTGTATGACCAATGGCTCATAATTGCAAGTATAATTCTTATGGATAGCAGACAAGCCACTTCTACAGTTCAACAATTATCCTAAACTTACCTTTATAGCACTGAAAATGCAGGGTATCTACATGGTCTTTAAGGTTTTTTTCAGTAAACTGATAACTGGTATAAACTAAGGTCTTATACACAGTTCTTAAAACCTATGGCAGCAGTTCCCTGATTTCAACTTGAAAACATATTCACAAATTTAGCATTTTTTAACTCAGACACTTCCATATAATTTACCTCTTTAGACTCATCTCTTTCTGATGCCTCTCCAGCCAGCTCAACAGCACTGTCACTCTGCAGATTTTCTTGCCCAGTCTGCCCTTGTGTTTCATGCTCCATTCTTTCCTCAGCCTCAGGGATCTCTTCATCCATCTCTGAATTATCTTTATCCTCCTCTTCCTGAAATAACATCAGATTATGTTAACATTCTAAAAAACATTGAGAACTGATAACTGTGTTATTGAAAAGTGCTTAAAGAAAATACAGTTACAAGACACAGTCAGGATGGCTTAACAAAGGGAAAGGCCTGTTTAACTGGATATGATGAGGTCACTGGCCTAGCAGATGAAGGGAAGGCAGTGGATGCAGTTTCTCTGGATTTTTAGTAAGGCTTTTGATAGTGTCCCTCACAGCATCCTTTTGGACAAGTTGTCCAGCTGTGGGATGAGTGGATTCACAGTGTGCTGGGTGGATTCTAGGGCTAAAATAGTTGTAGTGAATGGGATTTCATCTGGTGACAGTCACCATTGCTGTTCCTTGGGTTTCAGCTCCAGGACTAGTCCTGTTCAATGTATTTATCAATGAGCTGGATAAGGGAATTGAATGCTCCATTAGCAAGTTTGCTGATACAAGTTGGGAGGTGCTGTGGACTCTCTTGAAGGACAAAGGCCCCTTGCAAAGGAATTTGATTGATTGGGGTAGTGGACCATGATTAAGGGGATGAAATTTAACAGGTCCAAATGCTGGATTCTGCACGTAGGACAAAGTAACACTGGACTCAAGCATAGACTGGAAAGAGGAATGGTTGGAGAGCAGCCCTGCAAAGGGATCTGGGGATGCTGGCCCACAGCAGGCTCGGTGTGAGTGAGCCCTGAGCCCTGGCAGCCCAGAGGGCAATCCCCTTCCTGGGGTGCATCAAACCCAGGAACACCAGCTGCTCAAAAGAGGTGCTGAATCCGTTGTATTCAGCATTGGTGCAGCCTCACCTGAGTGCTGTGGGCAGTTCTGGGCCCCACAAGTTAAGAAGGATGTGAAGGTCCTTAAATGTGGCCAGAGGGCAACAAAGGTGGTGCAAAAGCTGGAAGCAATGTCCTATAAAGAGTGGCTAAGGAACTTGGGCTTGTCTAGTTTGGAGAGAAGGAGGCTGAAGGGTGGCCCCATTGCTCTCTGCAACTTCCTGAGGAAGGGACATAGAGAGGTGCTGAACTCTTCTCCCTGGTACCCAGTGACAGGATGCATGGGAATGGTCATTAGGACTTTACTATCACTTCTTTACTGAGAGGGTGGTCAAACACTGGAAAAGGCTTCCTACAGAGGTGGCCAATGCCCCAAAACTGTCACTGTTTAAGAGGCATTTGGGCAATGTGCTTAATATTATGCTTAAATTTTTGGTCAGCCCTGAAGTGGTCAGGCAGTTGGACGAGATGATCTCTGTAGGCCCCTTACAACTGAAATAGTCTGTTCCATTCTAACACAAGGCAGCAGGAGGAGGAGGCAGCAGGAACACAGATAGCAGAAACACATGTTTAATAAGCCTAGTTCTTGTTATCTTGATGAAGACTGTACTAACATTGTATCTATTCAATGTCAAATTTGTTGCAGAGTATCACAGAGCACATCCATTTCTTAAATCTTGTATAAGGCAATTAAAGAAATTCACACTTTTATTTATTACACTGTACCTGAGGTTGAAGGCCTTGGTCTTCATTAGGGATTCCCTTATCTTCAGAAGATTCATTTTTTTTCTCATCAGGTGGTTGTGACTCTTCTTCTTCTTCTTCTTCTTCTTCTGCATCCTCAGTGTTCCCTGCCTTTTCTTCTTGATCATGAGCATCTTTGTCTCCTTCATCTTCCTTCTCCTCTTTGTCTTCAGAAATGCCTTCTTCAGTTGCTTTTGCATCTTGATCATCTTTTTCTGTCTCACCAGTATCCTCTTCATTCTGGTCTTCTCTCTTCTCTGCCTCATTTAAATCTACAGGTTTCTCATCTATTTCAAAATCATTCTCTTCTTCTGGATTAAAAAAAAAAATCAGAAAGGTATATAAAACTTTCAGTGAAGAATAGAGACAGTGAATATTACAGATATTTGGAATAAAACTGCCCAGCCTATCAAAAACCCAGAAAATACTGAGTTCTGTACACAGAATCTGTGTTTTCTATAGCCAGATAATTCCTTTAAGTCACAGTTGATTTCTATCTAGCAGTACAGCAGGATGAATTCCTAGTAACTTCCTTTAACCTAATATTCCTGAGCGTCAACTGACTTTTAAGAGTACAAATATTTGAAGGTATGGTAGAAAAAAAATGAAACCACAAAAGCAACTGGACAATTAAATAAGGAGATTCCAGCCTAAGTTAGGCTGTATCACTTGGAAAACATGAGAAAGCATGCTCCACAGTGTGCATGAAAGGGAAGCAAAGGAAAATGTTGTGATGCTGACTTCTTGTCTGGCCTGCATTTGGTATGTTGGTATTTTGATGCACAAATGAATTTGCATCTTCTTGGTGGTTATACAGAATCCTACCACCATGTCTCTTCTTTCTGCAGACAAAAGGGTTCCTGATCTGATTGTCCCCCCAACTTCCATATGGCTTTCATCTAGGAATCTGTAGAGATTTTCAGCTGTACCTTCATCCTCCTCATCATCACTCTTCTCATTACTTTCCAGATTCAAATTATCAGGAAGGTCCAAAGGTTCAACTTCAGGCTCCTTTTCTTGCTGGCCATGATAAGGATCTACTTCATTCTCATCATACTCACGCTGTCAGCAAAAGAATGGGGGAAAAAATAACAGGCATGGATTAAGTGGGAGGATAGGCAAAGGTAAGAAACAAGATACTACTGTATTCTCTAGGACAAAGAAATACTGGATACAGTGTTACATTCTGATCAGTTAAAAGTGGATTTCCAGTGGTACACATACTCATGCATGAAGAGCAGAAACATTAATTTCAGCAAATGCATTTACATAAATTGGTGGTACTTACAACCAGCATGTTTTGTGTTCAAAAGCCAATTTTCCTAGCTGAAACACTCTACAGAGAATATGCACTCTTGGAGATGCTAAATGTACTCTTGCATACTAAGGTGTTTCTGTTGCTAAATACAGCAGAATTAGAGTTTAAAGCTTTGTCCATCAAACATCAATTCAGTGTAAAGCCTGTTTTGGCAACCATTACAGGTTCAGGGTACTGAAAAAAAAATCCTTTCTGGAATATGAATCAGAAAATGAATGTGTATTATAATGGATACAGTATGGTTTACTTTTATCTCGGAAATGAACTAACTTTTTTTTCAGGGCATTTCATGATTAAAAAAAAAAAAAAGCATTTAAAATTCTCAGAAACACATAGTATGAGCAACAGAGTGTGGTTTAACAGCAAGATACTCCATGTAGTCCAAATAATTTTTACCTCATCAATTTGTTCATGGATTTTCTCTTTATTTCCACTGTCCTCTTCCTGTTGCTCTTTTTCCTCATTCTTGGGAGGCTGTTTTTTATTATCCTTGTTTCCTGTCCCCAGATTGTCATCTTTTGCAACGAGCTCTGAATCCTCCTATTAATAAATCCAAAAGAAACTCAATTATTTTATCCTAAAAAAAAAAAAAAACCACAAAAAAAAAAAAAAAAACCACAAAAAAAAAAAAAACCACAAAAAAAACCCAACAAAAAAGACAACACTCAACTGAACTTACTCCCTGAAATTATCCCCTTCTAAGGCAAAGAGCTATGAGAGGCAATTCCCATTCTAGGTCACATTAAGTTAGCAGAGTTCAATTCCTTTGATACTTTTTTCTCCCACCCTGTTCCTTATTACCTCATCCATTCCTGGTCCAGTTTCTTCTGTTTTACTACTAGCATCTTCATCATCATCATCATCATCTTCATCATCCCCCCAGAGCCTTTCATCTAGTTTATCATCAGCTTCAGCATTATCAAGATTTCCCATCTGCTTATCCAGTTCCTCCTCTTCATCTGAATTTTCCTCATCTTCTGTGTACAGTTCAGAATGTGTTTCAGTACAGAAGAAAGAAAGCTAATGTTTTTGTTAACTTTAGAAGCAAATAAGCAATCATACTTTGAACCTTAATTTTATCACCCCATTCAGTTAATTGATATATGTTGAAAAGGACACACATGCACATGTTATAGGAAAGCTTCAACCATTACTGGACTGATCTATAACTTTTCTTGTAAGTTTGCCATAGTGGAAGAACCAAACCTTTTTTCTCCCGTTCTCCATCATGCATCTTTCCTTCAAAGTCTTCAGACATTTCAATTGCATTGTCTTCTCCTTCAATATCTGGTTTAGAATCTTGATCCTCTTTCTCCTTCTCTTCCCCTTTTTGAAAACTGTCTTCTATCTAAATCATTGGTAAAGCAAAAAATTACAATGGATCTTGCCTATATATTAAAAGCTTCACAAACACACACAAACATATTGTGATATTAAAAGTATCACAACAATATTTATAAACTGATATGCAAAGATAAAAGCCAACATAAATAGTAGACTGAAGATAATTTCATGTTTCTTTTTACCTAAGACATCCACATCATGGATTTCAAGAGCTTTTTCAGCTTTGCTTCAATTAAACATCAACCCCAATTAAAAGATCAACCCCAAACACTTGCCTGATCTTCACTTTCTATTTTGTCGCTCACATCCTTCTTGCCTTCTCCTTCTCCAATACCACCATCCTCATAGTCATGGAACTCTGTTGCTCCCTCTCCTGCTTCATCTTCAAGTAACTCTTTTGGCAGACAAAATCCCTGCAAAGGTGAACAGAAACTCAAAATCTTCCTCAGTAGCAAGTACATTTTTCAGCTTACTTTCTACTCAAGACTTTTATGCACTAACTATATGCTTGCCATATATCCACTGTTACCTCTAATAACTTACCTTCAGAGCAAGCTCTGTAAAAATGCTGGTTAGAACAGAAAGCAGTTTCCCAGTACTCCTGTGAGATGCCAGTGAAATGGTGAGGTAGAACAGGATGAGGTCTGAATATTTGCAGAGCATGGGCTTTAGACGCACCAGCAAATAGCAGCACTGGTTGAAGAACTACAGTTAAAACAAAAAACCAGCTGTCAGTCATTACTTGTACTCACTGACATGCTCCTCAGAGAGGCTCATGACAGTGACTGAAAACAGATGCTCAAAGCAGAAATACCAGCAGGTGAGTTTAGGTACAATTTCTAATGTTTCTGGAGCATTTTGTAGATTTTTCACAAAAACTCTGTCTTCTCACTACAGGAATGTCTGGCTTTTGCACTACAGAAGACTACTTTTATTTGTCCAGTTTCTCACATACTTCTAAGGCACTGGGCAAGAAGAAGCAATATTTAACCATATTTAACCAGCAAAGTAGTTACAATTCCAAATCTCTCAAGACTCCTAAGCCAAAAAATTCATGAAAATAAAAATTTTACCTTATGTTTATATGAAGTGCAGTCTTCCCTATAAGATTTCAGGATCTCCAGGAGTTCTGAAACACCTAAAATTGCCCTCTGCACATGTAAAGCCTCCAAATCAGCAGAAAGATCTTCATCCAAAAGTTTAGTTATATGTCCAGCTTTAATCACATCAAGTAAGGCTGCATCCTCTTTGTTTGAAACACATTTAAAAAATGGAGATCAAGTCAGGCATTTCTAAAAACGTTACAGCTAGCAATCTAGAAATAGCCACCCTACTGTTTAAATACACAATTTCTATTAAAATAGCAATTTCCTTGTGTATTGGTGACTCTGACACACACTATTTAAGAAATTAAGGTTTGCATGGTTTAAACTCTTCTGCTCCCCACTCAAGTATATTGACAAACTTACCATTTTCCTCCGAAGATTTTTCTTCCTCTTTCCCACCTTCCTGTTTTCTCTCTACCAAGCACTGAACAGCATACAGAACAGCACGGATAACAGTTTCCACTTTTGTTGAGAATTGCTCCACAAACTCTTCATCTGACTGCTGATTTCCTTTTGAACCATAACACAGGCAGTTTTACATGCTTGTAAACATCAGATTACAGGTTCCTATGTTTCCTTTATGCAAGGACAATGACAGCACTATGCAACTTTTACTACACAGTTCTACCAAAATCTCCTTGCTAATCCTGACCTACAACTACTACACAGGATCCATCACTAACAGAGATGGCAAAAAAATTATACTTCACAAATAAAGTCTGGAATAAATTTTACAAGTTTTAATTTCATGAAGTTTTTGGATATCAGAAGGAACACAGGGCCACCTTCAGCAATAACCAAACTGATAAATTCTTGTGTCTTTACCAACATTACAAATCAGGTGGACAAAAATGGTCCTTACCAATGCAATTTGACACGGAAGCAAGAAGCTGTGTTTTCCAGGCTGTGAAGTGTGAAGATGTATTATTAACTTCTTCTTGTATATACTTTAGGCTCTTGATTAGGGTCATCTGATTTGCAGCTTCCATGTCTTGCCCATTTGGAAGAAACAGGGACTCTATGCTTTGTAACTGGGCTGAGACTTCCAGCAAACAACTCACAGCTGATATGCAAACTTCAAAGTCTCTCCTGCAACAGAAATACCATAATACTAAAAGAAGAACAAACAGTCCAACTTAAGATTAAACCTTTTCTTGGACATGGATAAGGGAGAAGCAGCATACCTCCATCCTGAATTTATTAAATAAAAGATTTGACAAAAAGCTTATATTCACACTGTTTGGAGCAGGGAGAAAATTAGAAGATTGTTATTAAATAGGCTAAAAATGTATTTTAAAATGAAAATTTCTTCATTAAATTTATATTTTAAATTCACCTCATTAGCTAAGGAGCTATGGGGATAAAATCCTGAGAGACCAAAGACAAAGTAGGAAGCTGAGACAGAAATTTTTTTCACTTGTCAAGAGAGTGGGAGAAGACATACATTTCTTTAAAGAGTCAGGCACTGCATTTTGCAAAAAAAATGAACATGAAAATGTTTGAATAGCATCTGAACCCATTTTTCAATATATGCATAGGTGAAAATTTTCAAAATTACTTCACACATATTATGTGAACATAATGAAGAGATGTCCATGTGTAGAACTCACCAGGAATAAAAGGAGGTCTCACATGACTGTTGTCTTATTCTGTCCACCTCTGCTTTCATGGCCTTCACATGTGCTATCATTGCAGTCAATTGTGTAGCTACCTGCAGCCACAACTGATCCTTATTTCGCATCCTGCATCCAGGAGGCAATTGCTCAGCTGCTACTGGAGACAAGTGTTTTAGATCTGAGGGGATCAGGTCAGGTATTCCCGCAAGAACATTTCCCATTTCAGGGACTGGACCCTGAGGAACGTTGGGTTTGACATCGGTCCTTTCACTGTCGTTGCACCTGGCTGACTCTTCTTTTGGGCAGCACTGGATGAACCAAGAGAGCTCCTCGAGAACCATCACACACTGCATGCAAAGTTGCTGCAGTCTGTCTGTCCAGCGTTGAATACTGTCTTGAGGAGGAAATGCTGCATTGTATTCTCTGTCAGCAGTCAACCTAGAATCTATCTCTTGTATACAACTCAGGAGTTTCCTAGTTTAGAAGAAAGAAAGTGAAGTTATAACCACTGAGTTTTATGTTGTACTTCCTTTTTAAAAGCTCTACCTTTAACTAAATTAATTAAAAAAAAAATTAGATAATAACTTCTCCTGGAAAAACTAAAACAATCTTTTTTTTTTAAAAAAAAGGTTGGTTAATTAGTGATTTTTTCCCTCCCTGAATTATGAAATGCTACAAAGCCCTGGAAATCTGATTTGCTATGAAAGTCATAGTAATGCAGATAAATGTCCTGTAAGTTTTGTTGTTCCTGTGACTGTAAAGCTGAGCAGTTTGTTTAGTTGGGATTTTCTGTTTATTCTTTTTTTTTTTCAAGTTTCCTGGGGTTAGAATAAATTTTGCACCAGTAATCTCCAGTCCAGAATTCCTTCTCTGTACAAAGGTACTAGCTCCTAACCTGAATTCTACAAGTTTTATGGACTACAGTGTGCTAAGCACAAATATGCTCAACAAAGGTGGCATTTGCTAATTTTTGCTCCGATGACTAAAGCAATGAAATGAAAGATCACATAGAGTAAGAAAGATTCTTACACATGTTTCCTTTTACAGTTTTGACACAACATCCAGTATTGTCCCACCTTTCTAGAATTTTTCTTTGTAAGCTGTTGGTGCTTTATTTATTTTGGCTCAAAATATCATCCAGATAATTTATTTGCTCCAGGTCAAGCCAACAACTTGAATGTAAACAACATTAACTTAGGCCAATACCAAATGAGAGAGATATAACAACCTGTAAGTTTAATGGTTTAACTGTGTAATTAACTACAGAAATTAGTTCACATATATGCCTTACTTGTTCTACAAAATTATTTTGATTTTAAAATACTGGCTGCAGTGATAGGCTAAACTTAAATCTTTTCTATCTAGGCTTAATTGAGGGGAGGAGAAATATAGGGAAGCAGAGGAAAAAGTTGTTATTTTCTGCCTTATTTTCTGTCTTTCTTGAACTGATTTGCTCTCTGTCAAAACTTCTTTCCAACATTTCAGTGCTGGAAGATAGAAAATACCTGAGTAAGATCCACTGTTCCGTCACCGCAGTAAGAGATCGCCTCTGTCTCACGAGCATCTGCATGAGGTGTGCAGTGAACCCTTTGCAGCGTTCAATGCTGCCTAGTCCAATATCCTAAACAAAACAGAGACAGATAAAGAGGGAGGGAACAGTTAGATCAATGAGAAAACAGCAGACTCTGTGCCTCCATTTCACTGAGCAGGCTGAAAGATTATGGCTTAATTGAGCAAGTCTTAATATGCAGACTAGAGTTTCAACTACTAAAGCTTCTGCATCTTCCATATATCCTGCATACAAATTTGCCTTTCAAGTAACTTCTGCAACAGTCACTCACATTACATTTCACTCCACTGCAGCAATTCTTATCAGGAATTCGGTTCCAGTATTAAATCTACCTTACATAAAAAATGATTAAAAGCTGAAGAGTTACCAGCCTACATTCATGACCAATGCTACAACCATTCGTTTTAGTAGATATACTGACAATTACTTTCACTCTTTTCACTATAAGTGGTCACATCTTAAAGCTTGGAATAAATGGTCACAACACAGAGCAGTCACATTTCACATTCCACTATTTGTATCCAGTATCAGGTGTGACTTTGATAAGATCATGTTGTAAAACAAGAGGTAAAGCATAGTGAGAGGAAGAACATCTGGAAAAGGTGCTTTTTTTTTGAAATTCTGGAAAAGTGGTTCTGGTTTGGCAGAGCTCATTTGTCTGTTCTGCTGGTTTTAGACCAATCTTTAAAGGAAGAAATATATTAGCACTTTTTGTGCTGGACATAGACTCCCATTACGCCCAATCATAAACATCAACTGATTTCTTCAAGAACACTGAGTAACACTGGGATTATTTTCCTTACAAGTTTGGATTCAGCATTTCATGAGTTTCTTCATGCACAAAAATTAGGCAATTAGGGATCTGCTGGGATGAAAGACACTGCACATTGAACAGATCATTAACTTCTTTCCCTAAACTTATTTTGTCCCTACAAAAAGGGAAAGCTACGGAAGTGTCATATTCATTATCATATTACACAACACAGCATTATCTCCCATTACTTTTTTACTACTGGAAATTTCAGTCCAAGCTGGTAAAATGAAGTTAAGAGAACTAATATTCTGGTTTTACTTTGCTGGTTTTACCTTGGCAGGTGCTAACAAGGCTGTCTGGAGCCGAGAGTGACGTGCAAGTGACCGATAGAAGTACTTCTGGCATCCATCCCAGGCTGAAGAAATCTCTGCCAGCAACCTGGCAGAGCACAAGCAAGTATGGTATTAAAAAGTACCTCAGCATGCTGGAGCCACCAGGTCAGCTCTTCAGCACAACCATTTTGCCTGAAATTTGTTGTTTTGAAAATGCATCGATCTTGCAATTCTTCATTTTCTCTAAAAATATTCTAGTTTTAAGAATTAAAAACATTTAATTTAAAAAATAAATTCTAAGGAAACCCTAAGGCAATTGCAGCAAGATCTCTATTTTTGAATACCATTCAATGCTTTAGTAGTGATATTGTTTTTCTTCCCCTCCATGTAGCTAAATCCAGCTTCATACAGAAGCCTTTCTTTTCACCCTGATACATAAACTAAATGCTTACATCACAGGACAAAAACCAGCATGTCTCAATGACAAAAAAGCACTTGTTGACAGAAAAACAATTTAAAAAAAATCTGAAAAAACATCTTTGCCCTAGGAAAGCTTTTCCAGTAATGCCCACTTTGAAGTACATGTATTTTCTACTGAAATATCCCATTATTTAATGAAGACAAAACAATGAAGAAATCCCTGAAAATCATAGCTCACCTTCAATAAAATCATTAGCAGTTTACGCTCTAATGTACTGCTAGCAAAGCATCCCAGGCAAGGCTGGACAGTGGAGGGCTAACTGAAATCTAATTCATGGAAAGAATGAAACTGAGGGTACAGCTGGTAAAGTGCAAAAATAGAAAAAAAAAAAAGAAAAAACTCCCAAATCCTTGCTCAACTGTACATACCAAACTGAGATGTAATGGGAGGAAGGGAATATGCAAAATCCTAAATTAATTATTACCCAGAAATCCCAGTGTAAATCAACACGCCATAAATTCTATGTATTACAGCTGCAATTCACACAATCTGAGGGTAAGAAGTCCTGTGTACATACGTGGCATCCAGTTCATGGGTACAATCCACTGCAGCCAATGCACTACACAGGTCCAGTGGGCGGAGGTAGAGAACTTCCTGGCAGTCTTTTGAACGGGACCAAGAGAGACCTTTCCGGTACGACAGACCTGGAACAGTATTTCAGCACACATCCTTTGGTGCCCTCATTTCTTGTATGAAAAATGTCACTCACGCAGTTGGTAGTAAGACATCACATGTTCTTATTTGGACAAATCTTTGAACATGCTACAAGTTTTGTAATGTAAGAACACATTGTAGCTGTGCTATCTTGAGCTGAACATAGTTGAACAACACAGCTGAAGTAAGGCTAACATAAACCTGTGTACATTAAGGACTTTTCACTGTCCCGTGTCTTTTAAGAAAGCTGAGTTAGAGATAATTTTTAAGACATGAAAAGGCTGATGAATGAGGAGGGTAAAGGTGTTACCTTACATCAGATTATGGTGGGTTTAGATATATTGGCAAAGATAGTAAAATGCTCAAGAACTGTACTTTTAAACCAAGCCCATTTTTAGTGGAAGCTCACCTGTTTTAGCAAGGCTTTTAAAGAGATCTGACAAAGCCCGTTGCTTTTGCATCTGAATATGCTTTGCCTCTGATTTCTGCTTCTCCTTAGTTGCTGTCTGATCAAATGTTAAACTTTGCAGTTCAGCTACAGAAACAATAATACCACCTGTATAGAAGACAGCAGACAAAGGTATGAGATGGAAATTTTAATGTACACAAAGCAGCTCTAAGAAGACAATTACATATCTGCACTTTTTCCTGATTTGTTACATTTATGTTATAGAGGTCAACTCTGGTATGGAAATCACAAGAAAACCTAACCTGTGAACTGGTCGAGATTTTCCACCAGGTTTAAGAATGTATCATTTTCTGTAACTGCGGTACACATTTTCTTCATTTTCTTTGTCAGCTTAGACAGACAATACTGAAGAGATTCTGTATGAAATGTAATGACACCCTGACATTCTGGGAGTGCTCTCTGAAAAAAAATGGAAGAAAATGATACACAAATACTCAAAGCTCTCGTTTAATCCCTAGGAGTAAATCACTTTTAAAAGAGGGCTAAATTCTGCATTCATCTGAAACCCCAAAACATGTTCATGTGATTCTTTCATCAGTTCAGGAGCAACACTTGAGAAAAATCATAACACATGTATGTCAGGCAGACATTAGTTTTGAAAACAGTCCAGCAAATGAAAGATGCTGTGATCTTACTGTCTTAGGTATTTGTCATTACCTCTATGAAAAAGGTAATCACTGCTTCAGGTCAGCTTCCTCTGCCTTCCCAGTTTAAAGACATTAACCTAAACCACTAATATCCCCAGGGTGTCAGGTAAGAACACTCTTACTTACTTTCCAATAGACATGAATTTTGTTTTTAAAGAACAAAAAAAAACAGTGTGCAAGCAGAAATTATTAAATAACAGAATTAATTCCCCAGCATATTCAAAGATTTTCAATTTTTTTTCAATTTTAATTGTTTGAATGTATCTTCTTTAAGGAATGAATACAACATGGAACTTAAAAGGGTTATTTGTTTCACTTCTTGAACTATCAGTAAAAGGCTTACAAATCATTGACCAACAAACAAAACACTCAATCAAACACATTAGATTTGCATTAAATTTCCGCCTCCTTGCTATACCCTCCTGTACAGGACATGAGCAAGATCAGCCCTGCTCCTGGTCTGAAGAAACTGAACAAAGCTGAGGGTAACTCAGCATTTCCCACTCCCCACCAAATTCTGATGGGTTATGATTGTCTCCTTGCATCTTGTTAATAAAAACTAATAATATGAATAGGAATCTCTTTCAGGAAGAAAATTAGCTGACTTCCTCTCTGAGCTGGGCAAATTATTTAGAGACATACTAAACAGACTCTGTGGAGCAGGATTTACCATGCATCAGCTTGTCCAAGGCCAACGTTCAACAGTCCACAAACTGTCAGTCAACAGCAAACATATGACAATATAGTGCATTCCCTCTTCAGTATCCAAGCCAAAAGTGATTTAGTATTTAATCAGAGCTCATATACACACAAATCCTACAGCTACATCATTATTTGTTTGGGTCCTTGCTTAGGAAAAAAATGGGTAATAATAATTTCAACTCCCAGGCTATTTTACTTCACTAGTAGGGAAGTAACAAATTGCTGCAGACAATATGTAAGCAAATGGGAGATGAAATGTGTAACAGCCTCATCTCTGGGTATCAGAGCACAGACATAGTGCCAGATCAGTACAGACCATGCTTGTCACTCCATGCTGCATTCCCACCCATCTGCAGTGTTGCATAACACTGAACACAAGTAAGACCAAAAAAGTTTATGATCTATTCAACAGATCTGACACTTACATAAGATTTTCCTGCATAAATCGGTGAAAAGCAATGTACAGACAAGAATAGAGAAACTGTTCTTCCCACACTTAGAATAACTAATTCAGTCACCTTGGTAACATCTGTTCTAGCAGACAGAACCTTTCTCAATGTGTTGTTTAGCCTCTGAATTTTGGTTTCTTTGTCGTCAGATTCTTCTTGCTTTTGCATGCAGTCCAGCTGCTCTTCCTTACCAATTTCCACCAAGGCAGGCTGACATGGCTCATCCAGAACAACTTCAAACTTCTTCATGAATTTAAAGAGAGTTCTAATTACCAAATGAAAGCAAAGAAGTTACTGGGTTTTGTAATCCTGGAAATCTCTCAGCTGCTGGAAATAAATGTTTTCACTGTGTTATGAGCAGAAGAAAAATTTCTGCATTCAAATGTAATATCATAGAGCAATCAATCTAGAAGGAAGGTTTCAAAAGAGGGAGCTTTATTTTAAGTTCTGACTTACCTGCGTATTTTTTCAACTGATTGCTTTATAGCCCAGAAGCTGACATCATTCCACCTGGAAATCTTCACAAATTCCTATTAGGAAAATAAATTATCAATGGGATTACATATGTAAATGAAATTAAGTATTTCCACATCAAAGAGGATCTTTAAATCTAATCAGCTACGATGAACTGGTAGCCTTAAAATGCAAAGCACTTTAATAAGTGAGCAAATTATTGCACAGGCATCTTATACATATTTGCACTGCATAAAAAACTGCTGCATAGCTAGATGTTGTGAAATGAACAGGGACTTCATCCCTGGGTAGAAACCTTCATGGATAAATGGGACTGATCAAACATTAAAGCTTTCAATCAACCCCTCCCCCACCTCAAGAATTAATTCTTGCCAAAGAAAATGTTACGTTTAGTAGGGATTTCAGTGGCCAACAGAACTATTATAGACAAATTCAAATAATATCTGCCCCACTGTTCCTTTGATTAGACCAATACATTGTCTGAGCCAAGTTTCCTTTTACCTTAAGTTCCTTTTCTATGGGCTGACGAAGTTCAGTGATTTTGGCCTCAACACACTCTGAAAACTGCTTATAGTAATTGTATAGATTCCACAGGATGCTGCACAGAACATCTAGAAGGGAGAAGGGACAGATAATAACGATAATCATCATCATGATCCTTCTTTTACAAGAGGGCATTTTTCAGTATCATTACAATAAATACACCCCAGCTCTTTTTGGAATCTTAGCAACACCGAATGATGGGGTAAATTGGCCAACAGGAAAACAGTAACACAGCCCTATTGGCTTGTTTTTCTGAGCTCAGGGACCTGTTTGGAAAGTCTGGAACACTTGATTGCAAGATTGCTGTACAGATAACTCATCAGAGGTAATGCTAACAACTTACCCTTTTCTGCTACTTGAGGCATCAGCAAGACATGGCAGTGGAAAACCAACAGTACTTGGAGCCGTGCATGGAACTCTCCTAGAGTAGAGCCTTCAATGAAAGCCTGTAATGTGCTGACCAGTGTTTTCAGATCCATTTGCTCAGTTCCTGAACATTGCACCAGAAATTTAGAAAGAAAGTGAGAGAAAACAAACAAACAAAAAAAAATCTGCTTGAAAATTGTTGTTTGGTCTTTATAACTTTCAATTAAATATTGTGTTTCAATTAGGAAAAGTTCAAAACAGAATAGAAAGGGGCAGAGAGGGGAAGAATTCTGATTTAATAATAAGTAAAACTAACAAATGCCATGCTGGAAGAAAGGAAAGGGAACAAGAAGGCATTAAGATAGTGACTGAAAAGGTCAGTTATATGTTGAATTTCAGAATCCACTGAGTACTTTCAGAATACTTGCTATTCTCTATGAATGAATGGCTTTTTCAGTCATGATAAGCAACAGCACAAATAAGTCACTGCCAGTTCCTTAACTCCTCAAAGTCATGAGGACAGAAATAGATCAGAAGAATCTGGTAGAGAATACAGTGTCTTTAGAGTATTATCTGTGGAAGAAGACATGTTGTCCTCTTGGAGATGTAATATAACTGAAGGATCTGAAGCTCATCAAGTGCATTAAGTAGTCATGAGATTGGAAACTTGGCCTCAAGCCAGAGGATACTGCTTTCATCTTTACAATTCCATTAAATTTGGGGGAGGCAAGGAGCTGCCCCTCATTCCCCTATTTTATGTAACATGAACACATGCAGACAGATTTGCTAAGAACAGTATGGACCAAAACCTACTTACTCTAAGAATTCTTTAGGCTTTATACAGAATGTTAAAAGCAGTTCAGCTGGGATATGAATTATGCTTTCTGCAGCTAAAAAAATGAGGTGCCTTTTCCATTTGCAGATGGAGGCCTCCTACCCTCCAAATCTGTTTGAAATGTTTGTATATGCATGACATACAGCTATCACAATTCTATGTTCTGTTAAGAGGCTTTTTACAGACATCTTTTCTTTAGGCTCTATGAGACACAAGTGGTTTCAGAAATATATACAAGGTTCACTCCACATGGAAAACTCTATACAGTCATGGAATTTACTGTAGTACAAAGAACTATACCTGAAAGTGCATTGTCATATTCTGGCATTTAGGACCTTAATCATACATCCTTAGTAATACTAGAACTGCAGCCTATTTATTTTAAGGCAAGCACTTACCTTCTGTGTTTGCCTCTGTCTGTTCTTGAACATACTTCTCAATCATCTGATAGATTGAGAACCAGTGCTTTGTGGATTTCTCCACATGCTGCTTCATAATATTGTCCAAACTTACTGACCAGCAACTAGAAACAGTAAGAAAAGGGAGAGATAAATCAAAAATATCATGGGTACTTTGGGTTCAAAACAACCAAAATTTGTTTTCTGTTTCTATTAAACTAATGGAAAATTTAGCAGGATGAAAGAATCTGCACATAAGCTTAATATATACAATCAACTTTTGAGGATCACTGTTTTGCTCATATTATTAAATATGAGAGAAGAAAAGAAGAGAGGATAAAGCAAAATCCATCAGAGGCCAGTTCAAAAGTTTATTTTCTCAGAAACTGAGGTAGACTCGTGAATTCCTGATTGTGACATACTGTGGCTATAAAAATTTTACATGGTCTTACACAGGAGACTGGACAATAATTTTTAAGGACAATTTAATTATGGTTATTAAACAGACAAAACCCTGCAGGCTCAGGAAACCCTAGGATGAAAACATCAGACCACTAGTAAAATATTGTTTCTATTTCTCCTGAGGCAAATACATAGAGTCACCACAGCCTGGACATGCTCATTCTGATCCACTACAGCTCCTCATTGGTGGTCTCTTTCCCCCACGTATTTTCACCACGACAGATACACAGAAGCACGTTCCAAAATTAAGGCAATTCTGTATTGGAATGTGCCTCCATGTGGAGATGAAAGCTGACAGTATCTAAAGAAAAGCAGCAATGGAAGGACAATTCTTACTTCAACTCCAATCTACGCCACTGAATAATCAGTTGTGTGACCAGATCAAGATGCTTCCGCAGGGACAAGGCCCGACTAGCGTTCTCCTCCCAGTCCTAGGAAAGAAAAGTTCCCCTTTACACAAAGCCAGAAATTAGTCACTGCCTGGCAAAACTCATTGCATTACTCTGGGTTACTGGGTTCTTGCTCTTTAAACTCTCAGCAAGTTCACTTTCCCAAATCCTGACAAGCAGACAGCTTTTATGTACTGTGCTTGTAACATGGAACCAAATATAGGTAAAGAAATATAAAAGAGAAAAATGAACTTTCCCTTAGTCTTCTTCTTACCTGTGCTTTTGCAAGAAGAATTTCCAAGCCATTCAGAAACTTTGAGAGAGGACTAGAAAGTGGAAAACTCCGGATTCTGTCCATCACAACTAACAGCTGCAAAACAAAACCAAAAACATTCAGCCCTTAGTAACTGCACTTCAACAGAAAAAGCCATGAAATGGAGTTAATTTCTAGGAGCATAACTGACCCTCACAAGAGATAAGATTTTTTTTCTATTTTACACATTTTTAAATTGCTTTCTTAATTTAGTATAAGCTCACTAGGAGTTCAGTAAGGCCAACACACCTAGGGAAGGGAGCAAAAATGACCTAATGCAAAGAGTTCCTATGGAATCTGAATTTCTACATTACCCCAAGAAATGTAACCTGAAGACAACATACATGCCATAAGAGGGACTAAAAATAATTATTCCAAGGCATTATGAAAGAAAGAACTTCAGAAAAAAACTGAGTAGAAGCAGCAAAACCTCAGGGATCTTTGAGCTATGGCAGACTGAAGATAGCTTAAAACTCTAAGTTCTGACTTGGCAGAATTCCACTTAACATTTCATGATTAAAATTGAATGGCTATAATGCACACAGCAATACCTATACCTTTCATGAATAAACAGGTATGACTTCAAAACATCTGCATAAGTAATACAACATCTAGGCAAGCATATCAATGTGTATGCACAAATCTATAAACATATTCACACATAAATGCAATCCTAAAATGCTCCAGTTTGTTGAGGTGTTTTTACCTGCACAAGTACAGGATGCTCTGGCCACTCCTGCAGTAGCCCATTTATTTCTTTAGCAAAATTGTCAAGTACAGGTTGGCACTGTCGGACTTGCTGAATATTGGGGTGCTGATAGAAGTCATATGGGCCATCTTGCTGCAGCACAAGATCTGAAGTCACCTCCTCAAAAAAGGTGTTGTGAAGAAGAGTGCTCAGCAGAAGTTGGCTTCCCAAAAGACTGTCATTCATTTCAGCACCTAGGAAGCAAGTAAGGAAGACATCACACATGCTATTAGTTCTTCTTTTCAGTTGAATAGGTAAAGTTAGGTTTTTTTTTCCTCCTGTATTCCAATCCTTAGCGTGTTATCTTTTACAAGGATATAAGGCTATGACACTGGAACAACGAATGGAGAATGGAACATGAGACATACTTAGAGTTTATATTCTCTATTTTATCAGACTTTTCTATGAAAGTATGAGCATCGTAAAGACAGGCTGTAATCCTGTCAGAAGAACACAGTTCCTCTCTATAAAAATTTACATCAAAGAGATACTACCATAAAGCAAGGCTCTATGAAAAAGTAATCCAACACTCAAAAAAACTCCCACGTACATTACGGCTCAGGTGCAAACACAAAAATAAGGTACTGTAGAAACAACAGTCCTTATCTGCTTCATCTTGCCTTTATCAGATCAGAACTGAAATACATAGCTGTGCTTTAACAAGTGATGATTCTGAGTTCTCACACATTGTTTAGAAAATTTACACATCAAGTTTTTGCAAATTCAGGGTGGAAAAAAACCCCGTGATACTTTTTTTCTTTTTACTTTATAGACATAAGCTAAATTTAAAACAATTCTTTAATGAATTTCATTGCAAAATTTACTTCTGAGGAATTTCTTCAAGTGCTTTATCTTCCACAAAACTATGCAGATTCTGTGATCAAAATTTCACTCAGTAGTCAATAAATTTTTAAACTGTGTTGGTCTTCTGTATTACCGAAAGGAATCAAAAAAATGCAGAGAAGAATAAAAAAAATCAAAGCATTTCACAAGACAATTCTGAACATGGAACAAATTCTCTGTGAAAAGAATTTTCTGCTTTGTGCATTTTCCCCATAACAGGTGTGTTTCATGACCTGTAATGTGATTACTTTGAAACAAATCTTTACAAATCTAACCCAGCATATCTGAAATATTGCTAGCAGTCTTACCAATTAAAGGATAGAATTGTGACACCAGGCATGCACCAGTCTGATAGCAGGAAACAAATGTACTGAAATAATGCTTGGCTTGATGAGAAGGCAGACTCTGTTGATACCACAGGGATCGAGCAAAGTTTAAGCACAACTGCTGATGAACCTTCATTACTGTTTGCATAGAGCTCTTGGACAAAAGGGCTCTGTCAACTTTCAGCTGGTCTTCCACTGGATCTTCAGTTTCCATTTTTTCTTCTAGGCTTGGCTGAGCTGTGATATCTTCAAAGTCCTGCAAATTACATGATAACCAAAACTAAATTTTAATTTCTTCCTTTAATGCCTCCTCTCCCTATCTCCTCTTTTGCTTTTTTTTGGCATTACAACGACTTGCTAATGATTTGCAGCTGGTACCATACAGACAGACTGCCAGTCTGAAACTGAACACAGAACATTCCAGGGCGAAACTACAGCAGGCAAGAGTGCAGTACAGTGATCCCTGAGCTGCTGCCAACTAAACTCCTTTGCAGAAAAAGCACCAGCAGCTGTGTCTGCTGATAAACCACCTCAGCACTGTGTGGTTGCTTGAGGACCTGAACAGCTCTGTCCCAGCTGCTTTTTTTAATTGAGGAGATCAGCCTTCTCCACTCATAGTAGAACCTCAGATGACCTTACTTGCTAGATAAATAAAATTCCAGCTTCTTACAAGTAACTATATTATCATTAAGTTATATAATTTGGGATTATTCACCCAAATCACAGTACAGTTCAAGCCTGGAAATTAATCCCCACAACATTTTTCAACCAGAAGGTAAAATAAACCACAGGCACATAACTGAATACCTATCAAAATCTACCCCAATTTGGCTTTTGGTTGAAGGAAAAACTGCTTCATTCCTCATGTCATTTACAGCATTTATTTTCAGGAGCAACTTCAGATGTAAGTTTTGTTTTTCTTAAGAGAGTTACAGCTATTACCTTTTCATGAAAAGGAAATCTCCTCCTAAATTCTTCTTCTTCCTCTTCTTCCTCGCTCTGTCCTTTCCCATGACTCTTACTTCTGTATCTGTACAGGCTGCGTTCCATCGCCTCCTGCTCTTGGGCACGGCGCTCCTGTTCATCCCATTCATTTACAACCGCCTAAGGAAACACAAAGCAAGATGCTTCTACACAGTTTAACATCTAAAATCATCTCCTATTCCATCAGTGGGGCAGCATCTATTATGCTTGCCTTTTCCCTCCTCTGTGGTTTACAACAGTAGAAATCAAAGCCACCTAACATTTGTGAACTGCCCTCTTAACAAGCTAATGAGGAAAATGCAAAGACTTGACCAAGTTCTAGTCTCCTTTCTTAAACATTTAATAAAGAAACTCTCAACAAACTTTGCATTGGGGTGGGTTTTTTTTGTGTGTGTCCACATTTGGGTTTTGTTGTTTGGGGCTTTTCTTACATAAATAAAATCTTCGCTAATTATTACAGGCTATTGTTTCATGCCTTGATAAATTCAAACAAGTTAATCCAGTATAATAGATTATCTTTTACAATTAATTGGGAAAAATTAGAAGATTTTAAAGAACATCATACTAAGAATTATCAAGATAAGGATCTCTAAAGATCATCTAATCCAACCTCTCTGCCATGGGCAGGGACATCGTCCACTAGACCAGGTTGCTCAAAGCCCCATCCAATCACTCTCAAACACTTTCAGGGTTGCAGCATCCACAACTTCTATGGACAACCAGTTCCTGGATCTCACCATACACATTTCTAAACAATTATTTTCATACTCAATCTAGATTTACCCTCTCTCAGTTTAAAACTGCTATGCCTTGTTCTACAAGACTTCGTAAAAAGTCTCCTTCCCTCCTTTTTATAAACTGAAAAGCCACAACAAGGTCTCCTCAGAGACATCTCTTCCCCCAGCAGAACAACCCCAACTCTGTCAGCCTTTCTTCACAAGAGGGGTGGTTCCAGCCCTGTGATGTTTTCTGTGGCCCTCCTCTAGAGCTCTTTTAGCAGATCCACATCTTCCACAGGGGACAAGCTCAGAGCAAGGCTCCCAGTTATGGACATCCAGAGCTTACCCGACACAGATGTCTGAAGAGCTGCAGAGATTTCTGGTCCATTTCTCCTCTGGATAGTACATGGCATCGAAGATACAACAAAGCATTCACCAGGAGCTGCTCCAGAGTTGGGGAAGGCTGCTCAGCTCCCTCAGATCCTCCCTCAGAGTGCTTCAGAGAGAACTTTTTAAGTCCATTAAGTACCCCAACTGAATTCACTGAGCATAAAATTTCTGCCCGAGCAAAGTAAGTGGGAAAGGCACGGTCAACAGAAGGAAATGCCAACAAAGAAGTGAGGAGGTTGCTGAGATCAGCTGGGCACACAGAGCTCTGCAGCACTGCACTCGCTTCAGAAGCCACTAATCGCATGCCGTGCTGCAGCTGCAGGATGGCAGCTTGGAGGGGAATGATGGCATCAGGGAACACAGCATACTCCTCTGCCAGGTGTTTTCTAAACTGATGGTGTGATTGTTGCCATGATGCCTCTTCATTTAACAGGTTCTGTATAGCCTGCAGTGATTTAGGTCTCTCTCCACGGAGGAACTGCAGGAGGCGGGCTAGAAGGTCTTGGACTGAGGAAATCCGTGCTATGCTGCTGATGTACTGGTGAGCCTCCTGGTATAAGCAATCATACAGTGGAGCTGGAGGCCTGAAGGCCTTCCTTCTAGAAAGACTGCTTATTTGCTCCTTCAACCTTTGCATTCTTTCATGCAACAGCCTGTTAAGAAATGACATTGACCGGTTTAGACATGGAATATTTTTTATACGAACTCGTTTAAATAGATCTAACATAGCAGTTAGATACAGGAAAAGATTAATCAGAAAGTACTCTGCTATTTTGTGTGAAACAGCAAATAAGGAAAAAACAAGGGACAGCCTTTTAGCCCACAGGTGTAGATTTCCTCTCTCCCTGCCACTTCAACAAACTTCAAGTACTTTTTTCTTGCTACCTGACAGCTCTGTGAACATTAAGAAAAAAAATAATATCGTATTATCACAAGCAATTGGTAAAACTCAGCCATTCAGAACCTGCTTTCAATTATTATCATTCTCTTTAAGCAGAAGCATGGAACTACCAGATTGTCTATGTGTACAATAATGAAGTCAAAAATTCCTATTGAAAGTGGAAAATAATGAATTATAGACAGTTTTTATCTTCATGTACACAGAACAGACCTGGAAGGCTGCAGAAAGGAGAAAGCTCTCTTGGCTTAAAATTTCCTCCTGATAAAAAAGATGTACAAAAAGCCTCAAACAAAGTAACAGTGGCTACAGATTCTGAATTACAACAGTGTACTCTATGTGGTAAGAAATTTAAATCAGCCACAGCAACACAGGCAAAGGCTATTGCTAAAATATACATATATAGATTTCTCCCCAGTAATATCAGCTGAAGAACTTTGCAAAATAGCACTGGCACGTTTAATGGCCTTGAGAAACTACAGTGATAGATAATTCATCTCATTTCAACTGATTGATAATACTGTCACATTTTAAGGAAAGTACTGTAATTTAAATGTATGGCATTGTTTTTCTTCTGGGCACAGTTTCAACTTCATCAATATATGACGGCCACTGCTTTAATTGTTCTATTTTCAGCAGTACAAAGTGTAGACACAACTCCTTACTGCAAGTAAGGAGCACAGCTGCTTTTTTTCTACCACCTCAATATGTAGATTGATACTTTAAAACCAGCAATTAGTTTCTACAGAAAGAGAGAAAAATTGTAAAGCTTCAGAGCCTGAGCACACAAAGATGACATGTCCACTCTAAAAGAGGTGGGTTCAGTGCCTGGGTGTTACCTGATATGGGGATGAATATAGTTGCTGACTGTTTCATCTTCAATACTTTTTCCTGTATGCAGCTGGGATGAAAAATCATGTGTTTTCCATTCACACTCCAGCTGGTATAACTAAAAAGGAAAGAATAAACCATTCACAGCAATTCTGATTTTAGTAACCAAGGAGGTACATCAACTTCTTGGACATTAAAAGAAGTTCTAACTGTATAGTTTAAAAATCATGACCAAGCCAAACTCGTCTGCATTGATTTTATACATAACAAAGGTAAAAGCCAACTTGGCTTCATACTCACCTCTTCTTTTGAGTATTTGAGCTTGTATTCTCTTTTAACAGCTGGATCAAACCTGGTCTGTGGAATCCACATCTGGATCTGCACCAAGCCAATGCTCACCCAGAGGCTTCCTCGCCAAGCTGTCTCTGGTAACTCCTGAAGCCCTTCTCCATAGAACTGATGCAAGCAAGTGAGCAGAAGAAACAGGAATTCTTTAGGAAGTAATTCCTGATCAGTGATGCTTTCAAGTATCTTGAGAAGGTACTCATATGCAACAGGATCCTTGAGGTAGAGCTTCTCACAGCACTCCAAAAATTCTTCTTGAAGATCCATTGGAATCAGCTCTACCAGGGCAGAGAGCTGTCTGCCCAGCATTATTCCTTGCAGTCTAGCATCTGTGTGTCTGGAGAAAAAGGAATGAGAGAACATTTACACACAGTAAGCAACCTTCTGTAACATGCTTGATTTAAATAACATGTATGTGGAAGAGAGGTCTTAGTACCTAAAATCTGCTATTGAAGAGACAGCCAGGTTGGTCCACAGTACTGTGCTGACTTTGTGAAGCTGCTGTGCTCTCTCCATCCATTCTCCCAGTGTTACGTGGGATGATGACAAGACAGGAAGCCCACTCACATCCCACTGACTTGTCTTGCTGCTGCTAGTCAGAATTTCAAAGAAGCACTTTGAGAAAACAGCTCGGGTCAAAATGCCTGGGCCCTAAATCAAGAGATTAAGAGTTAGATTGTTCAGATGCAATTTGCTCTGACTATGCTAGAACTTACAATATTGCTTTAGAAAACTTGAATTAGTCAAAAGGAGCACTCAGCCTGGAGTTTGATTAGGTCAGAAGAGACAAACCTTCATAGACTGGTTCACGTGGGATTTAGAGAAGTTGTTTTCCTCTGTTGTAGGCAGTGGCCTCCAAGTCAACCAGTAATCTGGGTCTGTGGTGAAAGTACTGCTCCAAAAGGATGCTAACACAGCATTAACTAGCTGAGATGACAGAAGAGACACTTCTTCAGGGGATATCTAAGGAGAAACAAAAACCTAGAGGTGAGAATAATGTACAGGGAGCAAAAGAGAATTAAGCACACATATGTACAAAGAAAATATGATCGTTTTTCAGTAGGGATAGTACTACTGGATCTCTCCAAGATTCTTTCAAATTCACACAGCATTTGCTTGCATCTCCTCAATGAAGAGTAAACTTCCTGAGGTCAGCACTGTCTCCTGTCTGTGAAATATGCAGCATGTTTACAGAGCAAGTTGTTAGAATACAGCCTGTAGTCCATGACTCTGCAACCTTTTGTTACAATACACAATACAACTTTTGTTACAATACACAATACATGCAGAGGCATGAAACAGGTAAAGCCATCCAATACTCTGCTCTGAAGCATTTAAGGTGAACTTGTGTTTTACTGTGCTTTGTGGGAACACAACCACTGCATCATAAATATTAAGCAGAGTTATTAAATGTTCTACAGAAAATCTATTAAGTAGCTTTATTAGTCTGTTTGATTTGCAACAGAACTAAAAAAATTTAGAGGCATAGAAACAGAGGAAAGCATTTTTTCAGCATAAAATTACTTTTGAATACATAGATACAACCAGGCTGGTACCTGCCATCCAAACAATTTCCCCTTAGGTCACAGATGGATGTATGGAACAATACTACCAAACAAAATTGTACAAAACTGTTTTATTTAAGACTTTGTTGTCTTTTATCTTTCAAGATTGTGTTTTAATTACATTTTCTCAAGGCTCACAGTTAATAACCTTTCTTGTTAAAAGGAGGAACAGCTTTTGTCAGGCAGACATAGAAAAACTACATGTCAAAAATCTTAGTGATACACATATTTTGAAGAACCTTTGAAAACTTCAGGAAGATTAAATAAACTAAAGATCTGACTTAATTAAATTAAAATAAAACTTGTTCTTACTTCATTAAGGTGTAACAAGTGCCACAGTCCAGAGAGCTGGTGAGAAGCTGCTGGTGTCAACTTCAGAGAAAAAGCTATGAACTGAGCTAGATCTGAACAGACACTTAAGTCTTGACTGCAGTTCTTCCTGTAGCAGGCAAAAAAAAATACAAACTAAGCAGTGCTTAAGCAGGGCACATGAAATAAATCACCTGGATGTTGGAATTCCAACCATCAGAGTTCCAACTCTTGGATAGTAAAACAAATTAAGAATGGCAAGCAAAGTCACCAAAAGGTTAAAATGACAGTGTTTCAAATGTTGGGGAAGAACACACACTCAAATAATACTCAAAACACTTGAATCCTTCAAAGCTAACAAAATCTAAACACAAGAAAAAGAGAGAAAAGTGTAATCTCCTGTAGCTAGAAGCTCCATGTTGAGCAAAACACACAAAACATTTGGGGATAAACCATTTTCTAGTGTTATAGCTTTTGTGAAAAGTCAGAACATTGCTGAATTCAAGAGTGAACCAGTGATTCTAAGAGTCTTGTCACACAAAAAAATTACTTTCACTGAAATGCATAAATGAATAGCTTTCTTTTAAGGAATGGTAAAATAAAATAAATAAAACCAAATACACTTGGCCCCTTAAAACACCACTAACACTTCTTAAATTAATGTTGATTTAAACTATGATTCTATGTGTGTATAGTTTACACTAAAGGAAGCATGCATGCTAAACTACTTCCTTTGTTTCCAGGTCTAATTCAGTTTTCCTGCAGTAGCCCCCAGCAATACAATATAAACATCCCCTGTTGATTCCTGATACACACATATTTGTGTGCAGCACAGATATATAAGCACATACACACAGGTGTATATAAATTACAAATACATACATACAGGTTTACGTGCAGATGTAAAGCACCAAAGTTACAGCTTCTAGCTAGGGATTTGGAATATCACACAAGGAATATAGGAGTTCTTTCTCCAAACTTCTTCTTACCTTCTTCCACAAGCCTTGGCCACATAATCTGCTGTTAATTTGTACTGCCAGAGCACCCCTATGTATTCCATTGCAGGCCACAGCTGAACCTGACTGCAGAGCTGGTTTAGCAGGGCAGGGTCTAACTGCTTGGCAATGGTGTCTTCAGGAAGCCTTTCTTCTGAATAACTATATGTGACTCCTCCTGCTTTCAGCTGTGAATGCACAGCTTTCAAAAATATCTGTAGCTGACCTGTTTGACAGAATGAAAGAGGCACATAAATGCATGTACTATGCTTCTTGTCAGTGAACATTTAACATCCTTTCCATCTGTGTACAAAAGAATGGAGATGGCAGAAATCATCCTGCTGGGCTTTTCACAAGTGTCACCTACCCAGACTAACATCTTCTACATGATTGGCTCTTATTATCAGGCCATCAGCTTGCAGCAATGCTTTCTTCATCTTCACTCCTGTAGCAGCAATTTTCACACAGCACATTTTTTCCTGCCATCTACTTTCTCCACAGGCCAATCTTAGCTCCAAGATGTTCAGTGGTTTGCTGAGAGCTTTTAACTGGGAAAAACATTCCATGCCCAGTTTATCCTGCAAACATGAGATGGACAATTTGTTTCAGCAGTGCTAACAAAACCACAAACAAGATTTGGGGCTGCAGACAGAACTAAGATTTCAAATTCACGTGCACACAACTGAAGTACAAGTATATATAACCAGCCTGCAACAACAGCTTAAAAATAATCTTTTAGTAGCCTGACTCAATTCAGCAGGAAGACTGAAACTGAAACAGGTGGCTACAATTCCTCCTTGTCAAGTTAGGGTTTTTCCCCTTCATGAAGAACCTACATAAATCATGTAGACAAATAGTACTTCAACTGGGCAACTTATCTAAATCAAGGGCAATAAATACACAAAATGATAAAAAAATACCAGGAGCTACTGTCCCTTATAAGAAATTACAGTTTACAACTGCAATTTAAATACATTTGGAGGCTTAGATATATTAGATACATTTGGATGTCTAAATACATTTGGATCTTTACAAATTCTTAGTAAGCACTGAATGCTCTTCAGTGCATAAAGTCTCATAAAGTAACTATGTGCATTTTTTGATAGTTGAGAATCCTTGAGAGAGAAGGTCATAAAAACCTAGGTCTAAGTACCAGTGACCAACACAACTGCATATGACTACTTGTACACTCCTTTTAAACAGGGACTTGTATTCTTTAGAAAATTTACTGCATTTTTTTAAATTGAATTACAACAAATTCTGAAATATATGGAGAGCAAACTCCAAAACTGTCAAATTTAAGAGGCCTTGTTTTGGGAAGTCATAAGGCAGCCCCACCCTGTGCTGTATAAAAGGAAGTGCACAGGCTGTTCTAAATACACCTGTGTTCACTGAATAAGGAAGTGGCATATTGATATTCACAAGCCTCCAAAACACAGCAAGGAGTAATATTTTTATGCTCAGGCACTTGTTATTAAGTAAATATTTTCTATACATAGCATAATTAATAGTAGAAATGCTATATCTGGATAACTGATATATTTATCAAAAGATATGTACATTAACATGTGCTGAAATTCTCTTTTTAATCAATCTAAAAAACATAAAAGAATTGTGTTTTTGCTGTCCTGAAAAGCAAGTGCTGTAAATATATTAAAGCCTATCTGGCCATTGCTGGAAATATAAATCCCTTGCAAACATAATATTGATACCTTAAAAGGAAGGGGTCTTCCTAGAGACTTCTGTAGTATCTTCATATTGGCTGAAATACCAGCAGGATTGACCAAGCAGTTCTGAATCTGCTGTGAAACGGATTGAATTTCCCTGGAAATCCTTACAGAGGGAAAAATAAAAAAGGGGAGGGACAGATGGGAGAAAAAAAGCCCACAGTTAACAGAAGTTTGAGAAACGAGGCAAAAGGAAGTCTCTCTCTCATCCTTTCACTAAAGGGGTAAAAATTCTAGATGATCATTTGAGCAAGCAGAAACACAATGCTAGGAAACACAGATTTTGAAAATGAACCATGTTGTTATTTGCATCACTAATGGAACACGACTTGGGACACTAATCTAAACAGTGCTTAGCAGCTATAACACTACAGAAAAGAGTAATTTATACAGCCATTTAACAGAAACAAAACAAAAGCCACCAAACAAAGCTACTCACTTGTTCTG
Organism: Vidua chalybeata; assembly: GCF_026979565.1. Taxonomy (NCBI): domain Eukaryota; kingdom Metazoa; phylum Chordata; class Aves; order Passeriformes; family Viduidae; genus Vidua; species Vidua chalybeata. Next base: position 77,157,571 of record NC_071532.1, on the reverse strand, counting down.
GTCTGATCCAATAAGCATCTGAGGAATTCTGTCAATCAGGTGTTTCATAACCCAGTGCCAGTGCAGAGCCAGGAGTGACAACCCTGGTGAATCCACTGTGACAGAGTCGGAGACGGCCCAGAACCGGTCCCGCCACAGTGAGCAGCACAAAACCTAGGAACCAGCCAGGGAGCTTACAGTGTTACCACTGCCACAGGTTACACAACACTTCCTACTTCAAGCAGGAGAAAAAGCAAACCCACTGTCACTTGTATTAATTTCAGAGTCCCACAATGTTTTGTATTTAGTGCTACACAACCAGAACTCAACTACAGGTTCTCTAAAAATACCATACCAGCGAGGGGAACTACAGCAGCCAAAACCAACAATCCCTGCACCAAGTCTACAATGTCAAGATTTCAGCAAAATTATATTTATGGTCTGAAAAGGGAGAGGGAGAAGTGAACCACTTCTGTGGCCTGCAGGTCAGATGTCCAGGTTCAGACATTCTTATCACAGCTAGAAATGGATACTCTGTGTATCATCAGTGGAGAGAAACAGGCACTCCTACAGCACAGTTCATGCCATCCTAAGCAAGAAGTAGAGGGCACAAATAGAGCCACTGAAACAAACATGATCATTTGCCTACTGTTAGGCATATTCTGAATACAAACAGAAGCACTGCACTTCATGTCATGGTCCCTGAAACTAAAAATAGTGTTCTGCACACAATCTCATTTCATCTAACTTCCATAAATGTACTGTGGAAAGTCTACTCACATCATGTGTGTCATCATCACTTAAGGCCACCTGAGTAGACTTCACCCAGTGAAGTGCAAATGCATCCCAAAGTTCAAAGAAAGCAGCAAGGTTGACCACGACTCCATGAGGAAGACAGTTGTAACTTCCTGGATCTGAGGTTTGGGGAAGAGGAAAAGAAAGGCAGAGACTGAATATTCCTGCCACATCACATGACACATATGGGTCAACTTCTGATCACTAGAACCTCTCTTATGATTGAAAAAAACCCCGCAACCTGAAAAGATCCAAGAAATGAAACAATAAATGTAGCCCTTCATTATTTTCACAATTCTGTTACCTCCATGCATTTTATATATATATTAAAAAACCAATCACTAGGATTCCCTGCTCAACTGCTTCTATGCAGCATGCTAACCTCATCACTAAATTTTACCCTTTGTTTCAGAAGTAAAACTTCCTACTTACATAAAACAAAAACACATCTGAAGAATTTGGTTATTCTTGTTAACTAAAGACAGAACGCTATTCCACTTTCTCTCCACTGTTATCCTAAAGTTTGGTTAATTAAGATAAAAATCATATTCACTGATTACCTCAGAGGCAGGACATAAACAGGGTAGCCTAAGGTATATCTAATTAAGGAATAATGTGTTAGATACCACACTAGTCCTCATTTGACTGCTTTACATTCACATATTCTTTCTTCGCATACCATGTTTAAAGTACACATTTCACAGCAATGCAAATTAACCATATTTCAAATTGACTACAGAACCAAAAGGAACAGCAAAAATCAACCCACTTTTGTGGAAATCTAGAGACATTCTTAAGACACTGTTTCTTGGCTTCTTGCTGGCAATCAAACTCTTCTCAAGGTAACTCCTCTTTTCTCGGTCAAGAAATAACACTGCCCTGAAGTAAAAATAAAGTTGTTATCAATCCAGTACTGTTTTAAACCTTGGCCTTATGAGAATGGTGAACTACAACATGGCATTTGAACCGCAAAGTGACAGAATATATTCAGTGTATTATGGAAGTATGAGGTGCAACACAACTAATTGCTTGAATATGGTTTCTGTAGAAGCAAGCTCACAAGGAGCAGATTCCTGACTTCACCAGGAAGGAAAAACCAGTGAGCTACTAAACAGATGCAACATCACAGCCTGTAGGATATGTAAGCAGTTGCTTTCTTACACTTTAACTTCAAAATCTGTGTCCTTTTTAATCTCATTAGGAAAAACAGTCAAAATCCAAAAACAGAACAACTATTTAAGTTTTGTCAGTGATCTCACACTGCTGCTTCTGCCTCTTTATTGCTTTATCCCACAGTTCTGATTTGTCCTTGAAGTACTGCAGCCTGTATGGAATGCTGGGAGCTCTGGTCCTATATTAAGTGATTGTGTTTAGCATGCATCTACAGAAAACAGAAGCAAAGAATTTAAATACCAGTATAAAAACCTGTGCTTGATATTTTACACCACACGTATCAAAACCTAAGATCACACTTGGCAGACATCTCAAGTGTTTACTCAGCACTGGTTACAGGCACTGGGCACTCTTTACAAGGGTTTTTTTGTAACCCACCGATTTGCTGCAGACTTCAAAAGCATAAGAAGCTGGTCTGTGTGTTCCATTTCTGTATCAAAGTTCATCGAATTTCTAATGATCTCCAAAAACTGCATATTCCATCTTGGGTCCAGAGGCATCACATGTTCATCTGGAAAGGCAGACAAGACAGGACAGCAGTGAAACATCACTCAGTTCTTTTCTTGGTCCCCCTGCCTAAGCCAGAACATTAGGGAAAGAAAGAAGCAGTCTAGGAGGAAGGCAGTCAAACTCTCCCACTCCAGATATCCAAACAGAAAAGCATGAAAGCTGACTGCAGGTTCTGTAAAATGGAACAGTGACAATTAAACAGGGGTTAGAGCTTAGAAACTCAAGTCTGGCTCACAGTCCAGGCAAGACACCCAGGATCATCCATAAATGTCCCAGTGTCACTGCATGCAGCTTTCATACACCTAACAAGCTTGGAAAAGAAGCCACAGGTCTGAGCTCCCCACAAAACACCAAAGGAAAATTACAGGCCAAGCCATGGGTTTCAGATGGGCTAACACAAATCCTGAGGAGAGAAAGACTAGGGTGCCTAAACCATCAAGTCAGAAAGGCAGTGAATATTTGAATCACTCTTCAGAACATCACTCTGAGCTGTAGGAATACATCTGAGTCACAGATACACAGCCAGGACTCATGGGCAGAGCACTCATCTCTAACTTGAATAGTATGAATGCATTTAATTGCCATATTTGCTGTTCTAGACAGCAAGAATGTTTGTATTTTTTGTCACCTCTTTTGTTTTGTTTGTTGTACTTTATTTTATGACAAAGGCAACATACATTTACAATTTAGCCTTTGTTTTGCTACATACATTTCCTAAGAAGGGTTGCAGTGTGTTCAGAGAACAAATAAAGGAAGCAATGTCTTACATCCATCTTTTTCAGGGGTACCTGTCATAGTTGGCTGTAGCAACTTGATCATGTTGCTGACTCCAGATGAGAGAGGACTGGCATAAAAACATCCAAGGGCTACAGCACCTGCTTCCAGCTGAATCCGCACTGAATCTGCAGGAGAGGAGGGGAGAACATGGGCATAAAAGAGTGTTTAGTACAAATCAAGAAAAATAGCTTCAACTGAGCCAGCACAAGCAGACTGAATCAAATCTGTGCATGCACTTTGGATATGCTGGTTGGTCATATTTTGTATTAGCTCCAAAAGGTCTTAAAAGCACCAGAATGTCACAGCTGAAGACATAAATCCTATAAGGAGTTCTAGTTGAGCTGGTGATACAACATGTATGCTATTAAAATATGGTTTGTAAAAATCCATGAATCTATACCTTCAAATCTTCCTCTCAATACATCTATTTTTTTTCTTTTTTGGGGGAGGTATTTTCTTTACAATAAGAAAAAAAAAAGAGCACACTTTTCATTAAAGTAATTTTTTACATATTTTCTACTTCACAGACCTATCTGCCTGAAAAAACAGTAAAATAAAGAGGAAGCAATTAATATAGGGACAGCATAGTCAGACTTCAGGCCATAGAAGAAAGCTAAATGTGTGAATTATTTGGACTAATGGCTGCCTAAATGCTCCATGAGTTTAATGCAACTAATTCTGTAATTAAGTGAATAGGTCATCTCAGCTATTATCCTGAGTGTTCAGAAAATCTCAGTTCTGCAGTTTCTTGGCTTTCTAAGCATTTGTATTTTAACACCAGATACACAGAAGGCATTTCACTGCTTTCACCATCACTTAAAAAATAGTGAAAAGGCATATTTGCTTATATAGATGAAAAACTGATCCAAAAATAACTAATTCAGAAGTAGCAGTAGTTACATACATGGTTGAATAATAAAGCATAATGTTTAGCCCAAATCTCCTTATTTCCCTAACATGCACAACCTGTTTCTGTCCCTCCCTGGAGCCTCCATGCCCCTGAATTAGTGTGGATAGTTGAGAGTCTTCATAACTCATGATTTGGAATGGTCTGGATGTTTTCATAGAAGACTTAGGATTTGCAAAAACATAACAATTCAGCCCTTAGACAAAACAAAGTTAAATGATTACATACCAAGCACCTGTGGCAGATTTTTGGCTAAGGAGTTAAGCCATTTAACCCTTAATTTCCAGTCTTGATTGGTTGCCTTTTCTATGAACAATTTCACTGAAGCCTGGAGAACTTCCATTTCGTCCAGCCAGTTTGCATCTATCTCAACAGCACTGAACTTGAGACTCTCAGGATTAGTGGACTGCATAACTTTCTTAAGATCTTGCAGAGTCACTGGTAATGTCCTGAAACAAAGAAGTACAGCAATCAAGGGCTCAAACTGCCAGGTCCAGGAAAAAAAATATTTTTCAAGTCAAGCTATGCAACCATCTTCAGGCATCAGTGCAGCAATGCAATGATCTTTCCTTCATTATTTGTTTTAAAACCAGTTTCCAACTTCAAATCAGTTGGCAGTGTCTACTATTAGGAGCTCACTGTTGCCAGAAATCCATGCACTATCCCAAGAGAATATGCACAGAATTTCACTGAGAAATTCTAATTGATTTGTGCACCAGAATGATATGCAAAGTTAAACTAAAAAAGACAAAGATAGGAAAAGAAGTGTCATTGAATAAAAAATAAACAACAAAACCAAACAAAAATAGCAAACAACACAGCATATTGCTAAGAGTTTACAATTTCAACTTTTTATTTTAGTACAAACTTCCACAGCTTGTGGTTTCACTGGAAGCAACCTACAGGACCTATCTGTATACCTATAGTCCAGAGTAGGTTATTAAGCAAAGAAGGCAGAAACAAAGTTTCTGCACCAGTGTTGTGAAAATTAACAGCTATATTGCACAAGAAATCATTAGAAAATTCTTTCATATGCCCCCTGCACAGGGGCCTCTGCTTCTTTCAGACAGCTCTGTCTGAAGAAGGAAAGTTGTGTTTTTACCTGAAGCTACTGGACCTAAAATTACTGATGAATAATTGATTACATGCAAACTGGAAATCCAGAGAATCATTGGTATACTTTAAACTAGTTCAATGCTCAGGTTTATTAAAGCTTAGAAGGAAACAGAAGGAAGAAATTTTGGGGCTCTTATTACCTACTAAACACAGTGTTTGCATTCACATTTTCAGCTAAACAACTCTCAAAATGAGTCAAATGCACTTATTGAAGATTAAGAAGTTAAGTATTTTGAATGTATTTGGAAGACTTAAGAATAAAGCAGTAAATAATTGAACTTTCATTGGTTGTATGGAAAGGTAACAGGAACACAGAGTATGACAATCTCAATCTCTACCTGCACAATTTGATGAAGACAGGATTTTGCAATAAGCAATGACATGTCATGAATAGTTCACATATATTGTTTCTCATTTACTAGACCAAAAAAAAAAAGTTTCCTGCCTACCTGCAATTTCTGAGGTTTAGCCTATGCAGACAATACATCAGGACCTGTCCATCACTCCGGACTGTGGAAAGGAGTGAGTCTTCAGCTGCAAACAGACCCGAAGGCAGGGAGTCTGGCCACAGTCCCACTGCTAGCAAGGACTCACCCCAGGTGTCAGGGGAAGCCAGAGAGGAAGCATGCCTCGTAACCAATTCTAACACAAGCTACAACAAACAACCAAAAAGCAGTTTAGAGTTACATTCAAACATATAACCTGTATTCAAGCACCATAGCTCAGAAAACTCTTTAATTACCTGTATTTATTATGAAATTATTATAGACCAAATCTTCTACAAACACCATATAACATACACAATAGAAGTACCAAAACATTCCTACCAGAAGGGAAATAACACACTGTGTAGTTTCAAACAGGAAGTGAATGTGTCTACAGATGACAGTGTGCACAGTGTTACAGGCTACAGATGCACCAGTATGAATATCCCAAAATCTCAGCTGAAGCTGTTACAAACTACAAGCCTCAGAGTCTAAACAGGATATTGTTTGCTTCATCTCTCCAAGAGCACCATCTTCATCAGTCTCTGTCTCAGGCACTTAAGAAACACTAGCCTCATGAAGTTACATTTTTCACTTATCTAGATGATCTAAGAAAAGCTTCCAAATGTAGGATTTTTACCTTTTGGTTAATCTGCAGTTGTTGTGAGCGGCCATAAACTTCCCAACAAGCTCTGTAAAAAGACTTTGCTAATCCAAAGCCTCTTTGTATTTGTTGCACAATTAATACAGCAGCCTGAAGCAAAGGTGACAAAGATGACACAGAACCTGAAAGATACACAGCAATTAGAGCGATACGAATATTTAGAAACTGTCAGCCCTTTAATCTGAAAAACACCACTTTAACACCACAACTTCCCAAGGTTAATAAGAAAATCTGACAAGACTGTAAATAACAGATGACCAGCTGAATAAGACACCAAACAGCTGTGATGACAAACTCAGCTGCAAAATACAACTTTTGCAAACCCTCTATTTTGCTGATTTTCACTTTGAATACACTGGCTTCCTGATAGCAAGGGACAATGTGCAAGTATCTGATGTCTCCTTACAAAGCACTGTAATGAGCCCATGTTGCTAAATAATAGTGAACAGATTTTTTTTTACCTGCTATTGCTGCCTTGGTTTCTGAATGCACAGCCAGAAGTGCATCATAGACACTATCTCCAACTAAACCCAAACCATGCAGGAGTAACTTCAAATCCAGACTGTCCAATATATTTCCATCATTCTCCCCAGGAATGTAAATTTCAATCCCACGATTCCGCATGGCTCTGGATATTTCCCCATGAACTGGATCCATAGAAAGAAAGAGCCTGTTGGATATCAGAAATGAATAATTCAGGTTGTAAGGGGCCTACAATCATCCATTTCAACTTCCTTAAATTCTTAAGATGTAACTTAGGTCCTTAAACTATCACTCTGGAACTACCAAATCTGCTTCTCCATTAAGTAAATTCATCTTCTTAAAAATGGGGACACAATATCTATAAAAATCCAGAGACAGCTACTGAATTTAAATGAGAAATCTGTATGAATAGTTATACTTTGCAATTAGACACAGATATTCCACATGGCTTCTAACTCCTCATTATCTGAGTTATGTCTGTTTTATCATTTGCCCACTTACAAAGTGGGCAATGATAAAATTTAGACTATGCCTCTGAGCTATAAAGATTTTTAGAAGTCTTAGCAAGAGCTTCAAATAAATCTGTGCTATTTAAAAACCGAAGTATCCAACATTCAAGTAGTTAATGCTATAAATAGACACCTCTTAAAAGCAAGGAGGAAAAAGGACTTCTGAGATACAATGTAGTGGAAACAGGTTTCTGAAAAATCAAGAATGTTTCCAATTCAGAGGAACCAGATCAGTCCAAATATCCTCATTATGAGTTTGTAACAGGTAGGAATGATACAGAATCCTGTTCCATTCTCCTCCCATCTTCCCCAGACTACTTCAGGTCTGAGAGAAGACTGTCTATTTGGGTGGTTTGCTGGGGCTTTTTAAAGTCCTGTCACTGCAGGAAACTCAAATTTATATATGGGATGGAAAAAGTTGGGAAGAAAGTTATTATGCCCATATACCAGCTTTCATAACCAGCATATCTCAAGGCTTCACCATCCTCAATGCATGTATCCTCAATTTCATCACAGTGAAACAGTGAAGTGCTGAAGTCCTAAATTAGAAATGCAAAATGAAGGCATAGGCACACTGCTATAAATTTTCCTGTGTAATAGTTTGTGTTGCAACAGGGATATAAAGCAAAGCCTCTTAAGCTTTCTTTTATATGCTCACCACAGTGTAGTTTTCTTCCCTGCTAGAGTGTGTCACTACACTACATGGCAAACTGAACAGCATTCAAAATATCAGAAGACTAGCTCACTGATGACATTTTTATGCTAAACTTGCTATTTGATAAAGGGGCAAAAAAAAAAAAAAAAAAAAAAGGAGAACCAAAAAGCAGAAATAAGTACCTGAAGTTTGGATGAGGAGCTATTGTAGGAATTGTGCCATCTATGACACCTCTCTCACTCATGGTCAGAACACCTCCTGGCTCTAGCAAAGCATTCAAGCGGTCCAGCACAGAAGGGCTACATTCAAAACAAATTCATATTGTCATAAAAAGGTACCAAATTGATCCCTTGCTGATCTGAAATCAAAACAGTACCACCCTTAAGCAAAACCCAAACAGCTAATTACTCTATAAGGTAACAGGAAAACTGTCAAGTGTGAAGCTGTCTGAGAAGGAATTTTTTTCCAGAAAATCTAACTTACTGCTCCTGTGTATTATCAAATGCAAAATATTCAGTTGTGAACCACTCAGTAAGAGGCAAAGTCAGTCAGGGAAGTCAAAGGGTTCACTGAAACAAGGCCACTACAATCTCTTACTTGCAGAAATTAACATTGTCCATTAGGAGCCAGTCTCCAGATTGCAGGGCCTGAACCAACATCCCATCTACCCACTCAAAAGTGCCATGGCTGTTGCAGTCGGCAGCCTGGGCGTGCTGCAGCTTGAAACGCCGGAACTCTTCTACCAGGTGAGCAAACTCTGAAAGGAAATACATCTTACACTGAGACTTACATTAATGCAGTAGCTTCCAGCACCATTCAAGAAAAATAGTAGTTATTTTGTTACTAGACATATATGCTTCCTACTTTTTAGGGGAACATAACAGCAGCTCTTCAGTAACCTCCCATAAGCAAAATCCACGTGAACAGAAAAGGTTTGCAAGCACAAAGAAATATAAAACAGATTGACACTTTACTCCCTAAACAGGTACTTTTCTGCATCACTTCTCCCCCATTAGATGAAATTTGGTGAGTATTGATGCCTTATTTTAAACAGTGATTAAAAAGAAAAAAAAAAAAAAGAAGGAAAACCAACATACATACCTGCCTTTGTGTAAGAATTTATTTTGTTGTTTAGTCGCTGGGTAAGTACAAGTATTCCCTCCAGTTTGCTCACTAATTCAGCTGTAACACCTCCACCTCCTTCCCCCAGGGATTTGGGTTTGTAATTCAGGATGAAATTGCTCCAAGCACGCAGCACGAGTTCAGCATCATCTGCAAAAAGTTCTGCCAGGAGCAGACTATCCCTTACGAGTGTGCTCACAGCACTCTCCACCTTTTCCAAGAGGCGCTGCCACGGCCTGTTGATATCAACCTGCAAACCGGCCATTAGGGAGTTAGCTCATGCACAACACCGTGGTGCCAAGGCTCCATTTACAAACACTGAACTCACAGCAGACTGGCCACTATTAGGTAGGAAGGAGAAATTCTGCCATATTACTAAAACAGTATTTACCTGCTCAAATCCACCCAGGAGTTCAGTTGTATCCATTGCGCTGTTCATCGCCATGATCTTCAGCCGATGGCCGGTGAGATGGGCCAACAGCTCCACCAGACTGGTTTTGCCAACAGCTGCTGGGCCCACCAGGATCACCATCCAGCTCATGTGCACACACTTCATTATAGACTCCAGGGACTGCAGTGAATGGTGCAGAAGTGAGAGAGTTCTGCCAGAATGAGGAATATAGCTGCCACGAGAAAGAACTGAATAACCGATCTGAAAGGGATGACAGACAGGCAAATGGAGTTTAGCTGTGCAAGGTGCTTCCCTCCCTATCTCGTCACAAAATCCCTTGTCAACAGCTTACCTGAACGTTATATGGATTGATGTGAAACTCCCTGGTTCCTGTATACACATCGGCCTCCTGGCCAAAAACGTCTCTGTATACAGAAATAACCTGGAACAGTTAAAACAGCAAAGAGAGACTTATCAGTTCAAGTTATCCAAAGATTCACTTCTAAAGGCTTACAGCTGAAGTAACTTCTCCTCTCAGCTCCACAGCTGTACAACAGTAACTAACACTGTAAATCACAAGCTCATTTAAGTCGAAGTGCAGCAAACAGTGTGAGTGTGAGCTGCCCACAGCAACCCTTTCATTTATCATGGTTTCCTGAGACATGAAATACTGTAAGCAATGTTTCTCTTTAACAAAATAGTGGGATAGAATTTACTTCATAAATAAGTTCTTTCTTTAGTAACACAGAAAAATATAACAATGTCACAAGAAGGGGACAGTAAACTCATGAGGAAATAGCCAGTCACATACAGCCAGTAACTTCAGTTTTACAATCTGACTTTCCAGTTTAATACCATTTAAATGGTGTGAAATTAAACAAAAGCACAGGATTTCTAAGCAAGAGAGGGATAAGTAGGTAGCAAACATTACTTAATGCAAATTCACGCAAGACTATTATGTGTTTTAATTTAAGTCTTTGTTATTCTACTTGCCTTCATTTACATCAGCTGTCTGCTTTTATATTAATTAAATTGATATTTCAAATAGCAAGGGGAGCAGGTATCTACAGCAAGTCCCAAAACTCCAAACAAACCTATTTTTCATTTTTAAGAGGTAAGTGTCTATGAATGAATTGCAAGGAATCTTCAAAGTGGAGATCTATACTTGGATTTCTATAAATATATCCTGGCCATCTGAAGAGAAAGGAAGAAGAACAATGGCTCACCTTTTCTTTGTCTTCTCTGGTTCTCATTCTTTCTCCATATACCAAAAACACATGCTGGCCTGGATCATAACATCCTGGTGACTGGTCAACAAGCATAAGCTGGCACCAGCGGAAAAGATCACGTAAGTTGAACTCCCAGGGTCCTCCTTTCTGTCCCCACTTTTTTTCAGCCATTACTTCTTTTTCAATCTGGAAAAAGAAAAATAGTAATTAAAAAATTTTTTTTTATTCTATCCACAAGCTGGTCTTCAAATATTTTTTTTAAATGTTGATTGAATTTCTGCCTTTGGCACTGCTTAGAAGACAAAGACAACTGAAAGAGGCGGTTGAATTTACTTTGCTGAAGATATGTTAGGAACTGAAGCTTGATTTAGTTTGTCTCTACTGTTTCTCTTAACACTCAGCTCAATTTTGCAGTTCACTCTTGCACTCTAATGAATGAATATGTAGTAAGATGTTGACACAAGAGATTTTACCTAAGGTCACAGAATACTACTTTCTCCTGTGTATATATGTTCTATCTTCTATGAAAAACAGTGCCTTGTCAAATATCAACAAAGCATCTGATTGTCATGGTACAAGAATTCAGGTTTAGCGGTGTTCTTTTCTTTCCTCTGTATATATTTCCATCCCTCTTTTTTTTACCCCTGCACTTCTCTATAAAAATGCTTGGAAATAAAACATTATACTTAATTTTTTTCTAATCTTACTGCATTCTGCCTACTTCTACAGAAAAGAAATTAAAATATGTTTACCTTGTTATTGAAAGCAACCATTTTAGCAATAATAGTTTTATCAATAGCAGGAAACAATGTATTCCCAATAAACTTCATATCTTCTGCTGACAGTGGATCAACATACACCTACAAAATCAAGAGAATTCAGAGTGTTTATAAAGGCAGAAACCTATAAGACAGGATCATGATGTAGTTGAAATCAAACAAGTAAGCTTGCCTGTGTAAATCTATTAAGAAAGGACTTGGGGAGACCCTTTCTTCCACCTCCTTGTCTGTACGGATTCTGGCATCCAAAAATCTTAGTCGTCTTGTGCTGTACATGAAAATTCATTCCCAATTCTGGAACATAAATCTCAGCTCTGTGGTCAAAGCACGCATTAAGCCCCTCTAACACAGACTGAGAAGCCAGATTCAACTGGAGGAAAGAAATAAAGATACAGTATTAATGCTCCACAAAACATTTTTGCATATGCTCTAGTCTAATAGTCTGAGATTTATAGAAGGTAAAATTCCATTTCATTGCTGTTCTAGAATTAACACAAGTTATTACCACCAGCTAGACTGGTATTATACTGGAGCAACTAACACTTCCTTATGTTCACTTGTTATTTGTACTATGTTTTTTCACTGTGATAACATAACAATTCTCCATTTTAAAACCTGCATTTTCAAGACTTTTTTCCTGAATTTATGTTCATACATTTGTGGCACTCAGAACATTCTGTTTGTTTGTTTGTTTAAATTAAGGCAGTCTCAGCTATTTAATTTCAGTGGTTGTTTGAAGTGGCATTCTTCTCAATAGTGGGGGGGGGTGGGGAAAGGAGGCATACAGGAGGCTAAAGAACTGAAGATTTTGCACTCTGCAGTAATTAGAATACATATTGCCAAGAAGGCAGATCTGTGCACACACATGCTTGAAAGCACTTGCTACATGGTACATGAAAAAACCTGCAGTGGCAGGAAAGCTTATACTGGCAAGATGGAACTCTTCCCCATCTCAATTAAATCAGTAACCAACACAGTATATTAGTCCCCAGAAGGACACCTTCTATTTCAGTGAAACTATATCCATAAAGAACACTTGTACCAAAACTTCTGTTGACATTCTTCCCTAAAAACTTTCAAATGTAAAATCAAACCTATCCTTGGTTTTCTGCAATAATTTAAGCTGGGATTCAATCCTTGTTCTCTTGTCTCAAGGAAGTCTAGACATCACTGCCTCCATGAAGGGAGGTCGTCAGCACTCAAAGCTATTTATTCCACAAGCCAAATCACCAAATCTGCTCTTCTAAAACATTCCACTTTATTTGTCCCCAGACCTGAATTTACCTCATCTAAGACAATCCAGTGTCCAGCCTTTAATGCTGCTAACAGCGGTCCATCACGCCAGGCAAATTCTCCTCCCTTCCCACCTTCAACAGGCAAGTCTGTCCCAAACAAGTCTGTCACATCCTTTGGGAGTAAAGAACAGAACAGGGGAGTTGAGGAATTACAAAATTTAACAGAAGTTCATAGACAGCATTTGTTAACTTTACTTAACATTTTCTCCCTTCCCTTTTAACACCTACACTTTAGATCTAATTAAAAATGTTCAGCAATTGCAAAATGCTGAAAGCTTTTCCATTATAGGACTCCAGTGACCAGGTGCAATATTTAACAACAAAAATTTAAATTGGGACAGAAAAGCTAAAAAGCCTTAATGCCTTTTTCTAGTAATGTTGCAGAAGCTAAGAAAAACACAGTAGACAAAGATATGCATGGCTTCACCTGAAAAGAACAGAAATATCTGGGAATTAGCATTCACTCACAGAAGCTTACTGCTGTCTGCTTCCCCCTCCCATTCAGTTTTGAGACCATTGAGACCAAGAAGGAAAAACTGACATTTCAGACACAGTGCCAAAGTTAAGGAGAACTGCACTTTAAAAGTTATACAAAGCTTCTACCCTGCCATAAACACCAAGTAATGAAGATAATATTTTATTCTACCGTTTGCTCAGACAGGTTGATTCGAACAAGACAGTTCCCTGAGGCTTTTGCCAGGGCAGCAACTAGGCTGGTCTTGCCCACTCCTGGTGAGCCCTCCAACAAAATAGGTTTGTTAAGTTGTAGGGCTCTTAACAGTCTTTGTGCATTCACTGCTGTAGTCCCAGCATTTAAAGCATAATCTGTCATGTTGTTCCTCTGGAGAACAGGGCCTAAAATCAAGGAAAGATAAACCAGAAAACAATTAAAGAATTAAAGAATGTTTATGCTGGAGGTGCTGACAGTGTGCCTCTGAATGAGCTTACTCTGTCTGTAAATTGCTGATCTCAGTACAGCAAGCAATGGAGATCCAGCTCGTGTGCTGTTTTTGGAGATGTGGCACATACACTTTGTTTGACCCATAGCTGCATCTCAGCCCATCTCCACATATTTATACTGAATTTTGCAAAACAAGCATATGGACGTAGGATTTATTTTGCCATGAAACCTCAATACCTCCTGGTTCATGACTTAAACTAGAGATCTATTCCTGAACAAACACAAATGTGTTCTTGCACTTCAGTCATGTGGATCTAAAACTCAGAAGCAGCTCTTGAAAAAATTTACACTGAGGGATACAGTCCAGTTATGCTCCAGATTAATCTGTTCCATACACTGCCAGCTTTGTGAAGGAACATCCTCTTAATTAAAAGTTTGCTTCTTCTTTACTGTTATTATGGCATACAGTAGAGAGAGAGAGCACAGTTTGTCTGCCAAATTCCAGCCAGTATAGCTCCTTGGACATCTCTCCCCCACATGTGTAATACTGCATTACTCATGTATACAAGATATTAATCACCAATGTATCCTACACAAACTGATACCTGTTTAGTAGGAAAGGGATCCAAAGAGATTCCTTTTGTGAACTAATCAGCAGAGGGGAACTAAGCAATTTACAAAAAAGCTTTACTTTGTACAATTTTATGCATGACTAAGACAATCCATGAATGCCAGGAAGTTCAAATATGAACAATTAATACAGCATTAGGAACACACAGGTCCACGTGCTGAAAACTAACCAGCTGAGTTAGAAAGCTCAGAGTCATCACTTTTTAGTCCTGTTGTGGTATTTTAAGGGTAAGAAGCAGTGTTTTGCTAGCTCCATTTGCATTTTTTTGTCCCATGAGGAACTGAAATGCAGATTTAATGATTTGGCCAAAATTGCAGCAAATATTTGAAAGCCTAGAGCAAGGCATGGCATTAACCTCCATTCTGTTCAGCTTTGTACTCAGGACCCCTGGTTTCCATGCTTTGCACAAGGGCCAGGATGGGCTGCAGCTTTAGTTAGTGGAAGTTAACAGGCATTCTGAGCATGCAGAAGTGACAGAAAATCACAACTCAAAAAAAGCTTTGTTACACCAAATGTCTATGAAAATTAGGCAATTAAGAAGTAATGAAAAAAGGGAATGAACAGATGTGTCTTAATAAATGTGACTGAATTGTAATCTATACACTTGGAGGCAGAAAAGGGATTTTTCTAAAGCTTAAGAACCAATAAATTGTTCTATGATGGTTCAGGTATCCTACTTAGATTTAGTGAATAACAAAACTACTGAAAATATAAATCACTGGATAAATGTCCACCCACTCCCACAGTCTCTTGCCTCTTGGAATAAAAAACGGGTGAATTCCCATGAAGTTGTCCATCCATACAAACTCTTTTTCCTTTGTTCTGTCATAAATCTTTAGTTCATTCTTCTGACAATCAGTCAGCTCAAAGAATTGACTCATTTTCTCACGTAAGAATGCCAGGCATTTCTCACGAGCTAATAAAGCCGTATCAGCTGAGCAGGAAGTTGTACCTGTAATTAGGAAAGTAAAGTGTGCTTCAAAACATAACTAGGCACATCCATCTTATGACAAGAAACTCATCTCTTCATGTGCATGCAGGTTTATATTTTATTTCAATGTTTTCAGTGCTTCCAGTACTATTTACCATGGACAGATTTTTCTGTGAGCAACAGAACTAAGGACACCGTATTTCCAACCCCCTTTCTTCTACTGTCACAATCAATCTGATCCCTTGCCATAGGCCCCCCAAGCCTTCTCTTCTGGCATTTCTTGTGCCTTCCACTTTTCCTCCTCTCCCTTACCTACTGTTTATCAGCTGGGCCAGCAGCCAAACACACAGATATGCATTCTCAGCTATGTGCATGGTGCAGGCCAGCACAGACAGACGCTGACACGTGCACTGGGGGATAGGGAGCATAGTATGTGCTCAAGTACTGTATCAGCTCACTAAAACCACATCAACTCAAAACACACAGGTTTTCTTAATTTGTATGCTAGCCTTTGTAATATTATTAATCCCTCTAATTTACTTTAGCTTGCTCTATTACTCAAACTCTTGTTACTGAAACACAGAAAAGGCACATGATATACAGAAGGTTGTCAAATGGAAGTGAAAACATCTCCTAGAAGAGACCCATGCTGCCCCAAAGCATTTTGTTTGCATTTGACTAAAAATATTAAAACAAATACACAGTTTCATATTTTTTCCTACCAAATGAGCACTGAAGACTTACCTGATCCTATTCCATCAATATACACCAAACATGCAGCATGGATAAAAGACATCCCTGGAGAAATGTTAAGGTGGCTGCATCCTTTGGCAGAACTCGACTCATCCTCTGCCATGACATTCATAAAATTAACCCAGGCCAAGATGTCTCGCACACTGAGAATACACTGGCGACCAAACTCTTGATTAGTCAGCCATTCAACAAAGTCCATCATGAGTTCTGCTATGTCTGCCCCTAAAAAAAAAATAATTAAAAAAACAAACAAAAAAACCCCATCAAATAAATTTGAGTTACCATTTTTTAGGTCACATCTACTACACTGTTGTAAAAACATCTTCAAAGTAGGTACAACTGCATGAGCAATGTGGATGGGTACTCTATATCCTAGAAACAGAATAAGAGAAGAGAAAGCTCCTGCCTGAGCTGTTGTTACAAATCCTTTTAAATTCAGGTAGCAAGACAGCATCAAGTGACTAATACTAATAGTGAAGCTGCTGGCGGAAAATGAAGTACCAGTTCTTTCAACACTCTATATTAAAACCAAGCTGGGACACTGAAGGGCTGGGGATAGTTCAACTACCTGGATGGTGAAGTAAACACAACCTTGAATTTACTTCTGGCTAGACATATAAGATATACAGTGAAGGAAGAAGGAAGTCTGGAATATATCACACTGTCTTCAGGGAGAAACGTAGCAGAAAAAGGGTGACAGTGGTGTAACAGGCTGAGGAAAGGTTGGCAGCCTCCAAACTCCTTATTTTCTTAGCAATATTTGAACACCAACACACAGAAATACCTACCCTCATGGTTTACTGCACCCAGAGACAGTCCTGGATGAAGATTGTGTTTTACAATCTGTATCAAATCATCGCGGCCATTGCTCTGTGGACACCATATTTCTGTAAATCTGTTGCGCAGCGCAGGGGAAAGCTGCAAACAAGCAGAGTGACAGATCAATTGAAGATTCTTTACAACATCTTCCCTAAAGGTCAGTTAACAACAGCCTTGTAGTCACTGTGCTTGTAAACAATAAATAAAATGAACAAGATAGATCTTTCCCTCTAATTTTGACAGAGACACTTTGTAAGAAAATCTTTGAAAGAAGGATTTTTAAGTCGTCTAGTAGTGGCATCAATGCAGGAAATGGGTGATATAGAAAGTTCAAAAGAATATGGGAAGAAACTAAGCTGGTTTGCAAGCACTAAAGCTCCACTTTATTTTAGGACACCAAGTATCAAACAACAGCTCTGTAATCTCCCTTTGCTTACAGAGGCAAACCACCACATGGAAATTTGCCTTCAATTACAACTCATTTCTCTAATTCCTCTCTTCCTTGGCTGAATTGGTCAAACAAAAATGAGTAGCACAAATGCAATCCAGAAGTAAATCCTGTTTAAACACATGGCTTCAATGAAGGGGAGGGGGGGGGGTCTCTACTTCAGAAACCACTTTAAATGGAGTACCCATCTTCTTTTGAGTAAAAGAGCTCCTGGTTCTTTTTTATAAACCTAGCTTCCAACACTGCTTAAAAGTTGTAGTGTTTTGTTGTCTTATGGGTGTTTTTAAACATGTTTTAAATTACTTAATTCTCAACTTCAGAAACAATTTTTTTTCATTTAATGAAAAAGCTTTTTTGGGATGTGATGTTCATTATTCACTAAGAAACACAAGATGACCATCACTTTCTGAATAGCATTAAGGAGAAAAATCTGATATGCAACTTTGCACTACCCCAGAGACCTGCATTTACTTGCTTCACAAGTCACAGTTCCTGTACTTGAATATTCTATATATCAAGCCTAACTAGAGTATTTTTAGAGGCCTGAAGCTTCCTTTGACATTTTGCTGAATATTCATTTACAGTGCCAAGTGGCAGAAAACAGATTCACCCCGATCCTCCTTTAGAGTGACAAAGCAGATGCCAACTAGAAAGCACGGGATGCCAGAATTGGCATGATGCATTTTGCATCAACCACTTAATGGTCAGTATGACCAGAAGATGCATGCTGTATTTCCAGATATTTTGGCATTTACCTCTTTTTTCCCAAAGTCCCCTCCTGGGTTCATGGTCGCAAGGATACGGAATTTCTTTCCTGCAACTAATAGCTCTACTTCATTCTCCTCATCATCTTGGCCACCTTTTTCAGCAAGTACCAATGTCTTTTCAGCTTCAAGAACACTAGAGAGAAGGTAAAAAAATATTGCTTAAATTTTGTTCCACACTTCAAAAGATCACTTAAAAATGAAAATCATATTAATTGGCCTGGATAAACTTACCTTTACCCAATATAATGGGTAACAGAAAAGACTAAAATGAGGGATACTGCTGCAAACAGATAATGAAGTTGAATTTATATTTTAGTTGTTCTGGGGGTTTTCTTTACACACATACGAAAGAGGGGAATAACTTGATTTTGTTCCTGGGATTTGACAAAATACATAATTTCAAGAACTCACTGGCAGGTGGAAAACATTACTCCTGCAGATGGTAAACTAGAGAGCTTACTTTCAAGTTTTATTTGTACCATTGTCCTTTTCAGCAAGAGAGCAGCTCACCTAAGCCAGGAAACAAAAGTGCCTAAAAGAAGTCAGATTTACCCCACCCATGTCTGGATAATGAACAGACACACTGAGGATGCTTTGTACTACTACATTTCAGACATACCTGTTGAGCCGCTCTAGCACAGAATCATCAGCTAAAGAAATCTCATCAAGGAGGAAAAAACCCTCCTCCTTCATTGCTAAAACAAGAGGTCCATCACACCACTCAAAGAGTCTAGAACCATCAGATTCCTCCTAAAAAAAATGGAAAAGAATGTGAGAAGTTGTAACTGCTACTTTTTTCTTCCATGGTGACACCACCCAAGGTATTAGTGGTGCAAGACAAACCTGCTCCTTGGACCTCTGCCTGACTGGTCGCAGCCCTCCCAGGAAGTCTGATGTCTCCATGTGCAGGTGGCAATTCACTGAGTACAGCTTCTGATTTGCTAATGCTGCAAAGATCTGACAAATGGTGGTTTTACCACACCTGCAAACAAGTAATTTAATTAAAAAGGATGAATTAAAAAAAGAAGCAAAACCAAACAATCCGCTCACTTTGGACAGGATTCACACTTTCATTGAAGAGCTATGAGGCAAAGGCCCAGCATGCAAATTTTCTTCTGCTCCTTTCCTTGAAAGAAATGTATGCAAAGTGAAGCCATTTTTGGCACAAGTGTTGCTGACTTGCACCAGAGGCCTTTAATTAAATTTAAATCAATAGCTGCATTGATGGATTTCTGCATGTTCAAAGTCAAATTTATTTCAGCTTGCCCTTACAGATACTCAACCAGCCTAACATTTCACTGAACTGGAAATGCCACATGTCTAGACCAAGCCTAAGTTTGAGGGAATAAACTGCTGAGTATCTAGTTTTCATTTACTACTCAAGTAAATTTTCCTTCTCTCTTTTCTTGCATTTTTCTTTCCTTCTCTTCCATAAAAATTTACTCTACAAATTTATAACCAGCCCAAGAGCAGACATGGAAGTATCTACTTCCATGACCTCCACTACAGCATATGAGGTGGAGAAATGGTAGCAAGACTGTATTCAAGCTCATAAAACATGCAAATTGAATGTGCTCTCTAAGAGAAAAATGTCACAACACCCCAAAAGCAGCCACTCCTGAGGCACAGTGAGATTCTACAGGGCACCCTGTAAGCTGGGGACAGAAGTCAGTTCACTTTTATTTTACTACTTTTATATAACTTCTATGTAGTTACACAATGCAGATATACCCATCAAAGATACAGGTTAAAAGAGATGCATCTGCTTCCTCTCAGAAAGGAACTGTGAAAAACAGCAGCTGCAAGTCTGCCATGAGACAGGCTCAAATGTCCCAGCCCAAAGCAGCACTGAAGCTCCCACAATCATTTTGTCTCCAGCTCAGCAGCTGGCGCAGCACTACCAAAAACATCATAAAAAGATTACCCAGTGTCTCCCACCAGCAGTACTGGTTCACCAAACTCCAGGGCTCGTCCCACCAACGTGGCAAGTCTCCTCATCCCTTGAGTCCAGACAACATGGCTAAAATCTCTGTCCATCACCGACATCCACGTGGAAGACTTAGCTGCACAACACAAAGCAATCCATCAGCTTCAGTCACATCTAGAGATCTACCAGTGAGACCCCTCTAGGAAACTCACCCAGTAGCTTTTTGACACTTTCCCCTGAGAAGAGAGACTCAGGATGTATTTTTTTCTTGAAGTGTTTTTCAATGACATTTTGAATAACATCCACCTCCTCCTGTTTCCTGACTCTGCCTGCCAGAAGCATAAAACCTACAAAACAGAGAAAGAGAGAAAGCAATTACTACCTGGGTAATCAGCAACAAAAATTCACACTTAAGAAATGGGGCTGGAAAGCAATTCTACAGACACTCAAAAAAGCTGGGGCAGCAGAGCTCACCATCATTTGCTAAGTGCTGAAGCCAGTCATAATCCTTCTGCAGCTGCTCTGCCAGCCTGTACCTTTCAGCCCAGCGGAACAGATCCCGCAGGGTAATGAATCCGTGCTTCCCAGCAAACACCGTCGAACCTCTGCGGTAAGACTGCCACAAGAACCAAAGTGAGCTACTTCTTCATCAACCTGTCCAAATACTTCAAGCAAAGCTAATCACCCCTCTCTGCAGTGACATTGCAACAATTGCAAACATTGCAAAAACAAAATTTTATGAACAACTACAAAAAAAAAGTCCAGTAGAATCACAACGTCTAAATATTAACTCCTTTTAGGCAGGTATTTGATAAGCACCAGGAATGAAATAATTTAGATAATAATAATTAAAAAAAACCCCTAAGAATAAAATAGGTACCTGGAATAAAACAAAATCCAGTTTGTGCTGCAGTAATTGCTTTTAAATACAAGGTAGTTTTACATACTAAGTGTCAAATGTCTGTTGAATATGGGAGTATCCAAACATATCCAAAATTGCTGCTTAAAACTAATACCAAATTTCACATGACCCAAAGACCTCTACAAATCCAATCCTGTGCTTTGGCTCCACAGCAAGGAGCCACATTAAATCCCAAGGTGTCTAGTTTTTTGGTTTGTTTTTTGGGTTTTTGGAGGTTTTTTTTTTGGCTCCTAGCTTTCTCTCAAATCTGACATCACCTTCCCTAGTCTTAGTCTTAACTACTGAAAATCAGTACCTTGGTGGGTTGTCTCAATGGTTTAGGATTTTAAATATCCTTCAGCCAACAATACCTCCCCCCCAAGGGAATTGCTATTACTTTGTGCATGTTATTTTGAAGTACCTTTGCATTTCTTATACTAAAAGAAAAAAGACTCTCATACTTGCAGGTCTAACATGACTTTGACAAGCTTGCTGCAGTAAGAAGGTGGCAAACTGCATCGCTTGTGCAGGATGGTTTCCAGTTCAGCACTTGGCAGTTCATCAAAATGCAGCTCCACAAAACGATTTCTGAAGGCTCTGGACAAAACCTAAAATATGAGACCACACCACTGTTTGAACTTTTTCCTTTGATATTGCTCATAGACCTTCCCCTACACATCCAAAGGAAATTAGGATAGTGTCATAGCATACAAATTAACACATACACATCAACATTGAAACAAAGCATAAGAGACAATCTGGATGAGGACAAAAGCTTTAAAATGGACTGAGTGTTTTAAGGGCATAGGCAGCTAAGCATTACAAAGCCACCAGCTCACTCTCCCTACAATGGGAGTATTGGAAGGGTAAAAGTGATAAAACTTTTAGGCTGAGACAGTTTCATAGGCAAAGCAAAAGGTGCATGTGCAAGCAAAGCAAAATTAGCAATTCATTCATCACATCAATAGGCAGCCATTCAGCCATCTCCAGGAAGTAAGGGCTTCATCACACACCAGAGTTACTTAGGGAAACAAACACTGAACTCCCCCTCTTCCTCCTTCTCCCCCCCAGTTTTGACTGATGAGCACAATATCATATGACATGGAACATCCCTTTGGGGTCAGCTGTGTCCCCTCACAGCTTCCCATGCACCCCCTACCTACTCCACAAGTAGGTGGGGCAGTGTGAGAAGTGGGGCATTGCTTGAATCTGTGCAAGCTTTGCCCAGCAATAATTAAGACATCCCTGTGCTATCAACACTGTTTTCATCACAAATCCAAAGCACAGCACCATACCAGTCATTATGAAGAAAAGTACCTATTCCAGTCAAAAACCAGTACAAAATGGACTTCGACAGCCTAAGCAGAATCTTTTTTCCAGTGCTCTTGGACAAGAAATGCTGATTCAGGTATAATATACATGAACTCGGGTTCACTAAATCACTTAAATCTCAACTGCCTAAAATTAATTAGAAATTCTGTATCCATGAAACAAGGAACTCACCTAAATAGAGCCCAGCTGTACTGACAGTCCACAGCCACCTCAACTCTCTCCCTTCTTGAGAGATTCATGATGCTACACATCAAAACATTTTCACATCACACTGTATGTATGAGAGAGATTAACTCCCTAAAGTCTTAGCTACCCAAAAGGAATAGAGCATACAGACCTTTCTGCCACCATAGAGACCTGGAGGGTTCTGTGTGGCAAACAGCATGAAGCGAGGGTGAGCTTTGACAACCTCCTGAGTCTCAGTAATGAACAGCTCTCTGTTATCATCCAACAAGCGGTTGAGAGCCTCCAGAACATCAGTGGGAGCCAAATTCAATTCATCTAGAACGATCCAGTAGCCCTTTCTCATTGCATCTATGAGAATGCCTTGGGGTGAACAGAAAAATTCCTAGTTAAAAATCTTATAACGCAAATCTAACAGAAGCATGCACTCAGATACTTTCAGCAACCCATTTCATTCAGGATGAGCACTGCTCCAGAAAATGAAGCAACAGTATTGTTTAAATTGTTGGCTTATCATCTTTAGGTCCCATGGGACGAACATGATGAGACAGATATGAACTTTTCAGAATTCATTGAAATTCACACAAGTGATTATCATTAAAGTGCAACTACTAACTTTATGACAGGTCATCTCTCCATTGTAACAAACCAGACAAGTTAATCAGAAAAGGAAAAAAAAATCTAGCCACTGAAATGAGACAAGAATTTGGAGTATATAGAACATGATAACTTACCTTCTTTAAATACCAACTTTCCAGAGGCATCTGATGTGTAACAGCCAATATATTCTTGGATATCAGTATGCTCATGGTTGTTAATCCTTACACAATGATTGCCAGTAGCAGCGGCCAACCAGCGAATTAAACTGGTTTTACCAACAGAGGTCTCTCCTTGAATCAGTACTGGATGAGTCCTAAAAGCCATGACCAAAATAGTGGGTTAGAAGCATGAGCCACGACTTTCTCACACACAAGATGTCAACATTGTTAAATCACACTATCAAAACACCATCACTTAACTCATTTGGGGTATCCAAGATCACACACTAACAGGGAAATGCAAATAACTTTACTCCCAAGTGACAACAGCTACCCATGAAGCTTTTCATGGCAGTGCAAAATAAACAGGTTATTCTAACCTAAATTTCTGGATCAGCATTTAAATAAAACTACATATGGCAGTAAGATGGTTTAAGGAAACAAGAAACACATGTATAAATTTCAAGTCACTCTATAATGAAAAGTTAACTGTAAAGTAGAAGGAAAATAGACATTATTCATCCAAACAATAAAGATTAGAAGGACACCAACAATTCAAGGCCTAAACAAACATATTTAACTTATTTTTTTTTTAACTAAAAAGTTGAAACACTTACCCTGCAGACACAACCCTGACAATGTCTTTCAGATTAAGCTTAACTGAAGGGGTGAGCACATAACTCTCATCTACTGTAGGTTCTTTGTCTCCAGCTGAAATCCAGTACCCTTCTATAAGTATAAAACTCCCTCCTTGAGGTTTTGGTATTTGCTAAGGAGACATGACAGAAATAACAGATTATACAGACAAGTTTCAATTTGCTAATGAAAACAACTACTGTTACACCACTGTTACATATTCTCTGAAGTAATTTTAAATTAATCCCTGAGCACTCCTGCAGTAAACACTGTCCCCTTGTCACAGAATGCAAATTACAGGAAAAACATTACCAGATTATTTCAGGGTCATGAAGCAGGAATCTTTGCCAGTTGCATGAAGATAAAAATGTCTCAAGAGTCTTAGCACTGGATTTTGAAGGGCATTTACAAGGAACTTTGCTTTAATCTTTTTTATTTATTTATGAACACTTTCCAGTATGAAAGGGCTTATTTTGAAAAAAATACCCATTTCTTTAACTGGCTTCCCCATCCCCCATGCAAACTCATGCTGGGTTCCCAGCACTAGTGACATTCTTCCTTTCCCATAAGAGACAAAGCACAGATGCTTCTTCATATCCATATGTTCTGTATTCAGAGTCTAAAAAAATAAAGCCTGAGAAAGCTCCTCCAAAGTCTGTGAAAGCTTTACAGTTGGAACCACTGCATTAAGCTGCCCACACTCCACAGTGCTTTAGTTGTTCAGGCTTCCATATTTTTTCAAATTAACAAATCAATCAGCTAACATATTCAAGCAAAGTAAAAAAAACTACAAAAGAATGGTATTAATTTTTTCCAGTTCTTAACTTTGTAAAATGAAAAACAGAACTGCAAGAACAAAATGTAGAGTAAAAAAAGGAGAGAAGACAACTCAAAATAAATTCTACTTTAAAAACTAGACAGGTCTTCATAATCTTAGTTACCTACCTGCTTGAGAAGGTTTTTGATGTTGCCAGAGACTATATGCTGGCATATTAGCTTTTGAACCACTGGGTGAGAACCTCTGTCAAGCTGTGTCAGGAAACTCAAACAGAAGCCCTAAGAGAAAGAATTATTTTCAGTGATAAACATGAAAAATAAGGAAAAAACATACAGATTAAAGAACCATTTCTGTTCAATACTGAACTTAGAGAAGATTATCCTTTACCCAAACAACCTCTGCAGTGTACACACACTGAAAGAAATGCCAGCACAGGTAATCACCTCATACAGGGAGCGTGCTATGCTGCCACATGGATTAGAGGCTGCAAATCTCAACGCCCTGCACAGGGTACGGAGACTGTAGTGAGGTCTGTGGCCAGTTCCATCCACCAACTTTGTTTCTGCTTCCTTTCTCACAGACAAATAAAAGCTGCAAAAATGAAGTTACATAGAGCTGTTACTGATCAGACCATTGCTCCAAGGAATGAAACCCCAAGTATGAACACTTCAGTTTATCCCCAACTGTTACTTTTCTTAAAAGCTCCAGGTTATGAAAGCCATGCCAAGCTCTGCCATCTGTACAGTCAGTGAAGCACAGCAACAGAGTATTTTTAGAGCCATATTTTTGACAGAGCTCGATATACAGAGAGTGACTATAAACTTCAACTATTCTAAACAGGAGATAGCTCACCTTACACTAGGGGAAAGAAAGGTAACTAGATAAACACACAAGACTTTCTTCAGAATTATCTACAGAAGCAAACCATTGTAGTCTCTCAGATGTGAAAGAGGACTGAAACAACAATGCTATTTAACTGGTGTCATCAAGAAAACAATTCTGAACTTAAAAAAAATAAAAATCTCCTTCCCACAAATACAGAAACCTGCAGAATTAAGAAGATGGATGTCTATACTCTTCTGTTTCCTAAAGCTATGCCAACTGCTGCATGGGGAGCATTATGGTGTTTCCCAAAGCAGTCTAACCACAGACTATTGTCACATATTTACATTTTGCGACTTATTTCATCAAGAATTTAAAAAGATTACAGTCAACTTACTTCACAATTCCTTGTACTGTATTTTTGTTCACATTCAAGCTTCTCAGATAATCCATTATAAGAATTTGCAAGTCTACTTCATTTCTCAATTCTTCTACATAAAGTTCAGTAAACCTGCAAGAATCAAATCAATCTGTAACACTTAAGACACCTGAGCACATTGAAAAATCATGTTGTACATAAATCTCATGGCATATAACATGTTAAATTTTTAAGTAAAAGAATACTGATTGTTAAAGCTACAGACCTATAGACTGTCAAACCTACAGACTCAAGAATCAGAGCAGTTGAAAAATATGGTATTACTAATACTTTCAAGTAATTTATCTGAATTAGTTTAACATCTTCGACTGAAAGTGAACAATGTGGCTTAAATTACGATTTTAAACAATTTGCAATAGATACTCAGGTGTTACAGCCTGAACAAAGTACTGACACAGCAGTAGCTATTTTTGACAAATAGAAATATAAGTTCGTTTAAATGTAGCAAGTTATGCCGATGCTGAAATCTTTTTTTTCTGTATTACACCCATTTTCTTTCCTTTCACTATTCTGCAAGAGAGCCAATAGTAATAAACCCTTCCTTTGCCACTAATAACTACAAATGACTAGTTACACATAGCTGGTGCATCTTGCCCAGTGTTTATGAATCTGGGAAGAGACTATACATGCAACTTTTGGCACTCATGAGGGAAATTGCATCAAGCAGGAGACATGTACATACAGAAACAGGTAGATGGTACTGAAGAATGGATTTGCCACAATTCCAATTGCCTTGCCACAGCTTATATGCTTTGAGAGCACACATCAAATATTTTGAGTATCACACATCTGTGCCACCATGCAAACCACCTTCCTTTTGAGTGAACAAGACTGGATATGCAGCTTTTTGCAGGGACCATCAACACTTCTGAGTTAAGAGAAAGGCTGCTAAGCAGACACTAAGCACTTACCTGTCTTTATTACTCCCATCAGGAACATAAACTGCTGCAGTAGCAGTCCCAGGTGCTGACAGCTTAAATGTGAAAAATAATCATTTCCTGCTCCCACTGACAACACTCTACACTACTGCTAGACCATTTGCTCATGGCTCAGTTACTTCACCAAAGTATTTTGCTGACTCTACTTCATGAAAAACCCTCACTATACATCTCTCACAGGTAGTAAATGTGAGTTCATACTTGCATCCTCAGGCCTCAGATAAAGCATTCTTCACTGGTCAACTCCTGAAACTAACGAAACTCTGAAAAAGACAGTGACTATTTTGTCCCAGAATCATTATTTCCTACCTGTTTCTTATTCCTAGAGGAAGATTTCTCTTTCCGACATCTGTAGCTGGATTCATGCACGCAAACAAGCGAAAATCAGGGTGGCGGACAAGAGGCTCTAAAGCAAAACAGAAATAAAAGACAAAGTTCATGATTAACACAGGATATTTGTATGTTAACTATGGTGTATTTGATCTAAGGCAACTTTCTATTGCTGCACTCCTACTCTTCCTTAAAAATGCCAGCATCAAAAATTTTCAGAGAATAGTCCTATGTGATTTTATCAGAAGTACCTGCATCTTCACAACAGCCACAGGCAAGTGAAACCCTGACATTTTTGTGTGTAGCAAGATGTTGTAACAACACAAAACATTTCAAAAATTATGAGCCCTAAACTTGGAACTCCTTTTGTCTCTTTTGGAATAATAGCCTGTGCTTCCCTCAGCCAGGAAGAAAATCCAGCCTGGGATGCTCACAGAACATTTGCCTCTCTCTGTAGCTCTCGAGAGTAGCATTCAGGAACTGCATTTTTTTTTTATCTTTACATCTGTAAAAGGAGTTAACTTTCTACACAGCAGCCCCTACAGTGCTGTTGAGAACACACCAGTGTTTTGGACATCTTGCAAAGAAGTACGAAATCTACTAAGAGCACATTGCTCTCTTGTGCACACATTCATTTTAATGGTAAATTATCTCAATTTATTTTAAGCTTCATAGGATAGGGAACTCAGCTGAACACCTGAAATAAAAAAATAAAAATACAGCATAAGCAAGCCCTGAAATAAAAAAATAAAAATACAGCATAAGCAAGCACAGAAATAGTACCTGTGTCTCCTCTGTCTAGTAACACCAGTGATCCAGATGATCCTTCCAATAAACCACTCAGGCACTCCAAAGTCTCTGCTGCAGCCAAGTTAATCTCATCCAATAAAACCCACTCTCCTTTTTTTACTGCTTGTGCCAGAGTACCCTAAAAGCAAGATCTATTTGTTAATCATGTTGCCAGGAATGAAGTGCCAACTGAAGAATTCAGATACTGGAATTACTTGGTGTGCAATCTACAGCTTGATTAGACAAATGGCAACTCCAGACCTTTTACAGCAGTAGCAGTTTTACTGATCTCTCTCAATAACAGCAATCACTTTGCCAGACACAGAAGTCAGACAGTTATCATACCATTGTATCAGTAGCCAGTTAGATTGGCTCAAATACAACAGATTTAAGATCACTTATTTGTGCAATCTACCACTGTGGTGCATATGCATCACTAACACCACATGTGAACAAAGTTAATCTGAAGAAATCCAAAAACACAAGCAGCATTATGCTCCTAAGGAATCTGTACCCTATTAATTAACGCTACATTAAGTCAGACATTCTCCAACTACTCAAAAATACATTTCTTTATAGAGGACTGGTCAACATCTCACACACTTTACATGAAATTTGAGAAAATATATTCAGATTATCAGGGTGACAGTAAACAAGCATAAATAAACATCATGGTTTCTCCTAATCTCACTTAATGTCATTAAAACATATTGTGGGTTTGAAACATTTAGAAAAATCACTTCTAGATAAACAGCACAGATTCTTAATATTAAATCCATCACAAGAATCCCTAGACAGAAGCAAGACCTACTGGAGACTGATCAAGAAGTTTTTTCTAATCTCCTGCAGTTGAAAAGAAGGTATGACATACAGATATTCTCATCATAGCAGCCCTAATTCCTGTTACACAGCACTGAATTAATGTGCCACCACAAACCAGTCTCCCACTGCCCATCTCACCACTGCTTCCTTGAATCTGCACACTTGATTTCACAGAGTTATCATGGCACACGTTTTACTTCACAGCAAGGTTCTTGCCAGGAAGCTACTTATATAATACTGATTGCAAAGTCTTTTAAATACTTCTCCTTATTCCTCCCAGCATCAAAATGCAAATATCTAAATACCTCAACAAATGCAAAGAGAAGGGCATTTTCTGTCATTTTCATCTGTTGATGAGCATGATTCAGTTTAAGACCAAATGCCTCCCACTTTTCCTTCAGTGGTAAGCCTGCAAGAAAAACAAATTTAAGTTTGTACCATCAGAACAATAGCACAAAAAATGTTTGACAACAGTTTTTTTAATCAAGTTGTTTCAAGCAGAGAGATACAAAAGTAAGCTTGAGCAACAAAAAAATTCAAGTCCTTCAGATGACACACCACAAATTAAAAAAAGAATTTAACTTTGTTTGGGTTTTGTGCATGTGTGGTTTTTTTGGTTTTTAAATTTAACTGTACCCATATGTCAATAGTGCTCAGATAATTTGCTATTCATTCCCAGATGAGGAACGAATACTTATATTGCACTTTGTTCCAGCATGACTGTTACTGTCTAATTTCCAGAGACAGAAAGAGGCATGTCAAAAAAATAAATCCAAATTTCTAACCCTTATGACAGAACAAATTAACAATGAACACTTCTGTATCAATAATTAACAGACTATTGCTTATCAGATACAACAATATTTACTATAGCACTGATTTCAGTTATTTGTTAAAATCACACACAACATCAAAATTCCTTAAGAAACTTTGCAAGTTACAGATTTCAGCTTGTCTTTATTTTAGGATTGTCATTTCTTGCAGTAAGTGCAAGAACTCTTTAAACTCTCTTTTTTTCTTCTTCTTCTTTTTTTTTTTTTTTTTTTTACATTTGTGGCCATTTGTTTTAGTATCTGCATATTCATAAGAACCAGTTAAAAGAAGAGTGGAGATAAAGCTCATAATTCCTTTTATTTAGCCCGAACTGAATGAAAGCTACAACTTCACTTTTTCTGCTGGTCTAGAACAAGAAAAAACTCCATGCAGGGCAAAGTATCAACATCGCCTCAGCCCCAAAATGGGTTGTGATGTATAAAACAAGAAAAACTTATTTGGAGACAAAACCACACTGGAACAAAATAAAGCACTAGGCAAGTCAGCATCACTAACAGAGAAACCAAGGCAAAAGCAAGATCTTAAAAATAATTCCTACCCTAAAACAGTTCTTACTTTGGGTTTGGTTCCGTTATTGTTGTTTTGCTTTGTTTTTTAAAAAGGACATGTTTGTGAGACATAAGCAGGTTCCAGGGCTGAAAGTAAGAATGCATTCACATAGGAGATTGACACACAAACAAGCAGGACTGCTCACCAGCGCAGCAAACAATTACTGAGTGGAGACCAGATGTCAAGGGTACCACAGGGCACCAATCTCCACCAATCTCCACACTCTCAGACATAGCTAACAGCAGAGATGAGTTAGAAAAAAAAAAACAAAACAAAACAAAACCCTGAAAGTTCTGAATGTCTTTTTGCAATGTTGACATTGCATTTCTCAAAACCAGAAAAAAAGATGTAATATAGGGGGAGGAAAAAAACCCTAAACTTCAAACAAACCCAAATTAAAAGAATAAAATTCACCAGTATTAACCTACCCTCTGCATGGTTTAGCACTAAACTAAAACTGGTTTTAGTTTTTTTAGTTTTACCATCAAACTGTTTGATCCATCTGAAGTCTTACCAGATGCATTTTCTTTTACTTCTTTATTAATAGCAGATTTATGAATATGTTGCATTAGTTTTAGCAGATCATGCCAACGTTTT
Source organism: Vidua chalybeata (assembly GCF_026979565.1). Lineage (NCBI taxonomy): Eukaryota > Metazoa > Chordata > Aves > Passeriformes > Viduidae > Vidua > Vidua chalybeata. Next base: position 77,126,817 of record NC_071532.1, on the reverse strand, counting down.
TGTCTGTAGCAAGTCTGAATGTGTCCCAAGAATGTTTGATTTTTCTTCCTAGAGAATGTCTGAGAGAAGAGTTCTTCAAAACACTCTCGCAGAGGGAGCCAGATCAGCTTGTTATCCACAGGCTTGTAACTGAAGAGAAGCAAAAGAGTAATTACTTATGTGAGACAGAATCTCCCGTGAACTTAAAAAAGAAAACAAGTCCAAAACCAGTTACTTGAAAAAACAATAAGCTGCATGGATGAACCCTTGTTTCTGAAGTTTTTTACTAAACTAATGAACTAAATCGAATTGCACATATTTAAATGCACCTCATGAGGTGATTTTGTAAAGACAGGAACACTTTGATACACAAAATATTAGTAACACTAGCAAACAATCAGTCCAGTGAATATTACATCAGATTTATTGAACAGCTCAGCCACTTTGAGCTGGACATTGGGCTGTGTTTTTGAATTACTTCATCACACACAGCTCTGCACACAATTCAGTGAAACTGCTCTGCTCTTCAGCAAGGACAAGAAGGTTTCTGCATGTAAGCATGTTTATTAAGACATTTATCCTACTTTGTAACAGATACTGCCCATCTGTTCTGCAGAACAGACAAAACAGAGGTCAGTGACTCACCCCCCTAAGAGATCAGCCGTGTCACTTTGTTGGTTCATGTTGACAACCCTCAAACGGTGTCCTTGAAACAGAGATAAAAAGCACCATCAGCTTGTGGGTTTGTTCATTTGTTGTTTGTCACTATGTAAGTTACAATTTTCACACATTACTTACCTGTAATATGAGCTAGGTACTGGACCGCTGAGGTTTTGCCAGTTCCTGTTTCACCAACCAAGAGCACAGGCTCTCCTTTGACAACACACACTGCAAGCTGTTCAGTCAGTACTGCAGATGGCCGTGTGGCAGCAAAGGTATGTTTTACCCTGGAAAAATAAAGCAAGTACTCAAACTAAGATTTATCAAGGAGCTCATTTCAATTTTACCTTTATTATTTTTTTAATGGAGTGGTTTGATTTAGGATTTTTTTTAATATAGGTCTGAAAAGAAATAGTTCTAAGATACCCTCCTAAGATACTAATTTTTCTCAAGATGTAACCTAAAAATTCAGGGTTTCCACATAGCTTCCTGGCCAATGAAGTTACCAACACATACAAAAATCTCCCTCTATCAAGGTAGAGCCATTGAAATCTTTTTATAACAGCTGTGGATCCACACTCTTTTGAAGACACTCTAGTTCAAAGAAGCTGAAAATCTCCATGCTTTGGCTGCCAGAAGCATGATGCAGACGCTCTTAAAAATACACAAGGTAAAACTTAGATTGCAAGGGAAAGAGCTCTCACATTCCTTTCATTAGAATGAGAATAACCAACTTGCATTTTCCTTAACCCCTGTGACCTGCAGTCCATTCTATTCCACCACAAAATATTTCAATTCACGTGGAAACTACAGGATAATCTACCTTTGTACAGTGAGAGCCTGGCTCTGCTTCTTCACAAGGGTGACTCTTCCAACAGAGACTGCTTGCTCCCGTATTGAAATTTCCGGTTTATAGAGTTCACAGAAGAACTCCACCTGTGAAAAAAGCACCAGCATTTCCAATGCTAATGTTGCTTACATCACAGTAAAGAACACCCAGGCCATGCTACCAGTCTGATTTTGCAGCAAGTTAATTTTTAATGGTAAAATTCTGTATTTTGGAGGTTTTACATAATCATCACCTAAAATAGTGAAGGACCTCAGAAGTGTTTTTATCTGTACAAACAACTTTCAACTTAATAACTTAGTAATAGTCTTTGCCACTGTATTTCTACTTCATCTACTTTCATGGTAGCTCAACTACAGAAATTTGAACAGTTATTTTAACAATAAACAAACAACCTCCCTTGAAAAATCCCTCTGTGTGAACAAGGATATTTTGCCACTTGCAGGGAATAACACATTCCTGTAGTGAAATAATGTAAAGAAGGACAAAGAGAAAAACCCACAGAAGTTTCAGGGATCCATCTGTCAACTTAAAGTAACAATAGAAGGAATTTGCTTTGCATACTTCTAAAGTCAGAAATAGTTGAAAAGAGGTGATTTAGTTTAATTCTGTAATTTATAGAGCTCCAGAGAGGCAGCTGACCTTGTAAACAGTGAGTACAGAACAAGTAGCAGCAAAGATCATGTTTCTCTCTGATTTCTCTGTTCAAGCGATTAACACTCACTGTAAACCACCTAAGAAAAAACACATTCTTTGCTACTCTGTGCATCTAGTGGTATCATGTGCTTAGGCAGCTGTGCTGCTCCAGCTGTGAAATCCTTCTTTTGCATCATGAGGCCATTTGCTCTAAAACAGGTTGCCTGGAACTTTCAGAGAAAAATGAAATGCAGCTGAATATAAAATAGGAGGAAAAACAGAACCTGGGATGGAACAGAAAGAAAAAGAAAAAAAAAAAAAAAAAAAAAAAAAAAAAAAAAAAGAAACCCAAAAAAACCTGTTTGGGACAGAGAGGTGAGCATAATTTTAAATAAAAAATAGTGAAACGTATTTCAATTAATCATAGAAAAATTGCATGCTATATTATACTACCAATAAAGATCATGTTAATTGTAGCTCACCATACCTTTTTTTTTGAAATATTTAGGTAACTTCCAATAACTTTTGCCATTTTCTGTTTGCTCCCTTGGTTGGACAACATGGCTGTGAAACAGTCCAATGCCTGTCAAGGGGAAAACCAATTTCTTGAAAACTAGTTTTGTATGATTTTATCTGAAAAAGCACCATCTTAATCTAAAGGACCCCAAAACCAATTCAATCATTGTAAATAAAACTATTTCACTGTCCTCTGATTGAGTCAAACAATAGAGTTCAAGAAGATGCAATAAGAGCTTCTAAACTCTGCAATGTCACTACATTTGGTTTGTACCAAAAATAAAAACTTTTCAATGCCCAGCCACAAAAGCTGTTTTTAGACGAATGGACCAAAATTGAGATGGAAGTAACATTATAAGATCTCACATCTCAAAACTGCCTCTGACGGATGCACACCTAATAAATCCTCAACCTATACAGTAAACTGATGGATAGGTAAGTAGAAAAGTAGCCCCATATTACAAGAAAAAGAAAGGTCTCAGCCACATACAATCCCAGCCTATATCAGTTACAATTATTTTGCACCATGCGGTTTGTACGACAGCAGGAAATTCTTTTAGCACCTTACTGCAAACAACTTTCCTAGTAGCAACAAAAGCTTCTGATCAGAGATCACAAACATTCCAACTACAGTCCAATTGCTTCAAAACAAAACCAAACAAATTCCCATCTCACATTCCCAAAGAGAGCATTTAGTGAGACATCGCTAGAATTTGAGACCAATTGGATCCATTTCTGGATCAAGTCTTACCGCACCTCCTGAAAAATATTCACTGCTGTGGTTGAAGAATTACTGTCAAAGTTGTAAGCAATCCTGCTGCACCAATTCAATAGGTCTCTAAAAGGAAAAACCAAAAAGATTTGGTACAAACATGCCAAAATTCACAGCATCTTCTTTCATGTTCAACTTAAGTCACGATATCATCTTGTGGCACTTGAACGTGCAGTTGTTGTGCCAAGCTGTACATGGGAAGACACAAAGGATGATAATTCTGAGGTGTAGCTGAGCACAGACCAACATTGCTTATAAACAAATAATACACACTCCCATCAATTCATAAGGTAACTGTAAAACTCAAAGGTATTAAGGAATCCAGAAAGATATAAACCTCCCATTTTTCAAGATACAGATTCCTTATCCACAATATCTTCCAAGAAAAGGAAATTTTGTTTTAGAAAAAACAGACGTTCTTATGCTCCACAAAAATATCAGGTACTACCCACACCTAGTATTTACTAACTAATTCACAAAGCACTACTGGTTACAGAAATTCCAGGTGAGTAGAACTGACATTTGGTAGGAAAGGAAGAAATAATTCAGCATCAAACTACATTTCATCACAGAATTTCTGAAATTAATAGGACATTACAGATACAGTTACTTTAAGTAACCTTAAGTTATAATGCTGAGAGTGTTCAGCATGAAACAATCTAGATAATTACTCAGTTACTGAAAATGCTATCTTCTAGCTACTGAGAGAACATTATACAGCACCTTCCAGTTCTTAACTAGTACTGATATATTGTGTTAACAATAATTTAAGAATAAACTCATATGGCCTGACGCAAAGCACGGTATATGACAAAACCCACACGTTCCCCATGCCTCCCAAAAAGTAAGTATAGCAAATAAGAAGTTTAAATAATTCAGAATGAGTTCCTTTAAATTATATATTAATCATTATTTTAAAACAAAAAATGTATTTCCCAGTTTTTACAAAATTCATGTTTAATTATTCAAACTTTCAGCATTATTTCTAAAAAATAAGAAAAATAACAAAAATAAACCCTTCTATCTCTGTAGCTAGCTGACTTCCAGTAAACATGTAAGAAAAGACAACCTCAGAGATAGTTCTCGTCCTTCCAGATTTGGTTTCTTATGTTCAGATCTTGATTCTGATGCTGCTTCTGGCACGTGACTGGAGCCAGCAGCACTGTTTTCTGGTGTCTGATACTTGTCTCCAGCAAGGTCAATGAAAATGTCTAGCAAGTGATCTGTCACAAGAGCAAGGTTGGGGTATCTCCTTTGGAGGACCTGAAACCAGAAACAAGAAAAAAAAAGTGAAACAAAAAACACATCCACGCTGGAAAGAAACCAACAGCACCCCAGATTTTACTGGGAGATGCTTTAATAGATATGTTAGCTAGCAAGCTACATAAAACTGCTCTCTTGCAATCTCTTACCTGAAGAAAATAGAAATTATGACTACTATGATACTGATTTTGATGCCAAAACCGAACTTTTCCAGCTCAACTCAACTCCAATTCATTTAATACATTTGCACAAATACCAACAGGAAGAACAAAAAGTACATTCAATCCTATCTGAACCCAGACCATGACCAGTTTACAACTTCACAACTGCTAAGAGAAGTCCTTACCTCCCACCTTTTTTTTTTATGACTGAATTCATTTGAGCATTCAAATTGTCTATTCAGTGTGCAGACAAAGGCATGTTAAGGGGATAATTTTTATTTTCTAATTTCCTTTCAGCTAGGTTCTCTCCATTAAAGCTTGCTAACCAAAATATTGCTACTCAAAATTACTTTTCACAGATACAGGCCAGGAAAACTGGTCCTACCCTGCCAGACAGACTTTTAAGATTAACAAGAAGATGATGAACCTTTTCTCAATGCAAGGAAGTGGGTGTACTACTGTGGAATCTTAAGTGTTTCATTTATACATTTTTGTGACTTAAGCTACAAAGTTGCAGAAAAAGAATCTGGTGGTAAGAGACACAGCTAACACTCAAGTTTTGTTTTTTCATAAGGTTTTGATAGTCGTTCTTGCCCCATTCCTAACAATTAGCTGACAAATTACAAGAAAAGAAAAAAACCAGACAGATATTTAAGGCCACCTATAATTGCACTGGCTGCTGAACGAGACCAAAGGAGTGAATGAATTCTACTGAAAAAACTGTCTTCTCCATTCTAGAAAATTGAGAACTTTCTCATCAACTCTTCTACTAGATACTATTCACTACCTTTTCCCACAGCCAAGGTTCTTTTAGAATCAGATCCTGATTTGAGCCTTGTATCACAAGAAGAATCTCCAGAGAATTTGATTTTCATATGAGCCCTGGGCTGTTTTAATCTTCTGAAGAGGTACACAAAGCAAACACCTCCCAGAGATGCTAACAAAAGGAAGATGTTAATAGAAGCAGTTATTTTTAACTGATAACTGGCCAACTATTTTTCAGCTCAAAGCTTAGAACAAAAGCTTAGCCAAATTAGAATAAACTCAATTTGCTTTTTTGCTATTTCTCTCTGCTTTCAAGTCCCTGTGGGCTAATAAGCAGCAAAGTAACTTGAATCTTAGACCCACACAAAGCACAATTGTGTCTGTCAAGGCAAGTTCCAGGAATCTTTGTTCAATTCGCTTCAAATTTTCCTGGCAAACTGCTTGTTTACTTCAAAATTGGCAGCAGAAAGCTGAAATTGTAAGGGTCTGCTGTAGAACTTGAAGATAAAATAAGGATTCAATTAACTACTGAAAAACATTTATTACCCTAAGATGAAACAATTATTCACATGCCACAATAGAGCAACACACCCCCATACCTCCTTGAGCTCTCCTTTGCTCATGTTCTCCAGATGTATTTTGGTCCAGTACTTGTCCAGAAGAGCAGCATGGCTGCTTTGCTGCCTGTACCAACCTCCACCACAGCTGAATATCCTAAATCGAAAGAACAAGGAAGAAACACAGCATGTTGAGTGTGGCTGAAGAATTCAGCATTTTCAGTGCATTTCTGTGCATCAAAGAACATGTTACATATGACTGCTACAGCATAATGCAAGAGGCATAAATGACACTGTCACTGTACTGTCATGTACCCCACCTTGCCTATCCATGCTTTCCTAATTACTTGTTATCATTGTGTTTTTCTTCCTATATGCCAAAATCTCCATAGAGACACTTTCAGAAAGACTTAACTTACTGTCAGTTGTCTACTTGTACAAACAGAAGCAACATGTAAAATCTTTTGTAAAGGGAGAAACCTGACAGAAGTGGCCTGTGAAGTACCTTAAAGGATCTGTGATCTTACTGCAGAGATGCAGGAAAAGCATCTTCAGTCCTGTCCCCTCCACCATATTTCAAAATTATTCTTCCTCATCCTCCAGACTCAGCTCTTTCCATCGTACATTTCATTCCCTTTGTTCTTTTACTACAGAAATAACTATTCAGCCATGTGTTTTTACCCACTGTAGAATTATCCTTGCACATGCAAAACATTAGATTTGGGGTTGTGGTTTGGCTTTTGTTTTCTGGTGGGTTTTCATTAAATTTTTTCTTCTTTGTTGTATTGCATTGTGTTTGGTTTAAATTGTTAAATACCATTTCCCAGTTGAAAACTGCACCGGATTTACAGAATCTACTCTAACGAGCCTAATGAAAATTATAATTTTCTGCTATACAAACTGTTCACTGATGTGCTGGTTTTGGGAGAGATAGAGTTAAATTTCTTCACAGTAGCTGGTGTGGGGCTGTGTTTTGCATTTGTGACCCAAACTTCCCAAGCTGTGGGAAGAAGGAGGAAAGGTGAGGATGCTCAGAGTGATAGGGTTTGTCTCTTTGTTTCTGTGGAAAGCTTTTGCTTTATCTAAATTCTATTTCAACCCATGATTTTTCCCCACTTTGACTCTCCCAACTCTCTTCCCCATCCTGCTGCAGGGGAGTGAGCCAGCCCCTGTGTGGTGTTTAGTTGCTAACTGAGGTTAAACCATGACAACCATGCATAGAAATAAAAATTCTTAGGAAATAAGACAACCAAAGGAGCTGAATACAGAAGACTCAATTTCAGAAAAAATAGATCAGATAAACAAATTTATACAAGTAAGACAAAAGCAGGAAAAATTGTTAAAGGCTTTGAAATAAACTACAAAACATTTGAAAACCATGTAACTGCCATTCCCCATATAAAGCTTCTAACCTTTAACCTTGATATCATATTACATTTTCCTATACAAAAAGTCATTTTGACATCCCAGGCATGAGCCACTACTACAGTGAAACAATCAGGCAGAGTATACTGTATCTTCTTCTGGTTAGAAAACATTACAAACACCTATATTGATGCAAGACTTTCATAACTATCAATAATAAACCTTTTTCACACATTCCTGAGAGTGGTATTTTGTCTTGGTGATGGGTTGGTTTTGTAGGGTTCCTCCCAGCAAGGTTCATTTCTTCAGCCTTGCTGAAGCTATTTTTCTGTACAAAGATTGGGATTCACCCCAAAGCTGCTTTCAAGTGAAAAAAAAAATCACAGTTTCTATGACTTATATTGCTTGATAACTGAAAATTGGTAAAATAGTCCTATAAAAGTACCTTGTAAAAAGTACCTTGAGAACATGGGTATCCTATTTTTAAGTCCAATCTCATTTAAGTTTACAAACCTACCTCCTGGTTGCAAAAAATTGGAATCCTGGTGCTACTTTTAAACAGTCACCACGACCAGGAATCAGTAACTCTCTTTTCTCCAAAAGAGGGATCAGCACAGAGATCTAGAGAGAAAAAGAAAAATTATACAACTTTTTTTTGATGACACTAACAGACAGCACAACCATTCACACTTATTTCACACTTGAGATGCTGGAGCAATGCCACTGAGCACCATTACATTGCCAGCAACTGCTATTTCCAGAGATACACTTCCAAGTGATGCTAATAGGAATTGCAGAGTTCCCAGCAATTTTATCAGCAGTGGAAGTCAAAGGTGTAATGTTTACTTACCTTTTTTCTGCCCTTATTAAAATTTAATGATAAGACAATGGAAATGACAGCCTTTACACTGCAAGTCCAAATCAAAACGATTTATTTTTAAATTATCAAATTACTTATTAGACACATTCAGATCAGAAGCTTTATTTTGTTTATGTGCCTGAACAAAGATGATCTGTGTCTCAAGGATGCCATTCTCAACCATAAACCTTTTCCAGTGTATGCACTGCTACCCCAGGAGAGTGGTATCTATTTAAAGAATCTGCTTTTCCCTGGGGAAGCACAGTAATGGTGGTGGACAGAAAGAAGGGAGATATGACCACACCAACCCCCCAGCACAGAGGGAGGCACACAGAGATCCTTTGATATGGAGAAAGCAGACAGGATGCCTGCAGGGAGGACCTGAAGAAAGGGATTTGATGAATGCAGGATACTACTCAGGGTATGCTCATCATGAGTGCAGTGAGCTAAGTCCACAGAAGCAAATAAGTGCATGACCTCCTAGCAGTGAACTGTGTACATACAAGCTGTATTCATTAGCTTTCTTATCAATTTTCTATATCAGAAAGCCTAGAACCTAATAAACTAACTGACAGGTCATTGAGTCACACAAAGGACGTTTTATGGAAACATATATGAAAAGAAAAAACCAGCAGAATGTCCAGCAGGCCTATGCAGCAAAGCATCCCTATCATATCATTCTTGCAAATTACTTGTTTTCAGTAGTCATTACTTCAAGAGGTAAGGATGACTAACTAGTTGTTCTGGATCCAAAAAAGCAGGAAATCTGTTAAAACTTCTAATGCTTAGTCCAACAGCACATTTTTAATATGCAAGAAATGTGTAAGAAAAAATATGTGAAAAGGAAAAAAAAGCCCCACACAACAAAACACACAAAAATATCTTATTAACAGCACCAGCCTCATATATTGAAAATATTCTTTTATTGTGTTTAGGGCCACATTTGTTTTCAAACACAAAAACATTATTAAATAGACACATTATCAGTGTCAATTCCAGTTTTCAAAGTGAAATCTGTGATCAGTGTCAGGGTCACAACTACTCTGTAACAAAGACAAAAACTAATGAGGTGTGCAAACATGTGAACCAAAACAGGTGAATTTTTTTTAACCCCTTCTAGAGCAGCAGCATTTTCAGCATGCTGCTCCAGAAGTTGGTGATCAGACTCCCAAAATTGCCATCATGGGCATTAAAATCAGTACCTTAAAGCACACATAAAGCTACATACCACATCCAGAGGAGCATAATCAATATCCTCCAGAAGTATCCAGTGACCTTTGGTAACAGCTTGTGTCAAGGTGCCAGGCTGCCACACAAACTCCCCTGGAACATCTGTGCATCGATACATCCCCAGCAGCGTCTGTGACAGAAACAGTGGCACATCAGAGACCTGGGCACTGCCTCTCCAGAGCCAAGGATGGCAAATATGACCAAATTTGGGACAGAAGTGATACTTTCCCTCCACCTTACTAAACAATCTGTCTGGCAATCTGTGCCCAGCGTTGCACTTTTTTAATTAAGAAGAAGAGTTTCCCACCTCCGGTGGCAATTTAACTGAAACTGAACAATTAAAACAAACAGGTAATTGGAAGTAAATTTATGAGCTGTGCCACCCTAATATACAAGCAATCCAAAGTAAAAGAAAACTGTCTAGGGTCACACCAAACTTTAGCTTATGTTTCTGAGGAGTCTGTGACTAAGGTAGTAAACAGAACTATAAAGCAAGTTATTCAAAGGTAAAATCCAGTCAAAGCCTTGCTTTTCTCTCAAATTGTAAATTGTAATAAGCATTGCTTTAAAAATTGAGTTTGTGATTTTACTGCTACATATTTTATACCTTGAACTTCACCCCTTTTTCTTTAGTCTTGTATATGAGAAGATACAGTTTGTGAGATGATGAAACTAGGTGTTCCATGCAAGCAAAGAAGGTGCTTATGGATGCTAATAAAAACCTTCTGGTAGATACTAACCACCTTCAAAAACTAAAAATAAATTGTGCCAAACAACATTAGTCAAGCTCCAAAATTCTATATGCAAAACAAGAAATATATAAAATTATATACAGATAAAGATTAACCATTATTATGTAACTGCAAATCACCTCAACATTCCAGTATCTTACTTTATCTCACTTTTATCAAAGAAAAAGGCATCAGATTAAACTGACATTAGCTCACTTAATCAGAAATAAGTGTTCATACAACCTTTGGCACGAGAATCCTGCTTTTTCCAATACAAATCAATGTTTTTAAATAAAAAAAAAAAAAAACAACAACTCAGTTGAGCTCTTCTACATAGAAAAACTCTGAAAAAACAAAGTGAATGATACAGGTTTAGCTCAATTATGCAAAGAATTAAAGACCTACTGGAAAGTAAGAGTTCTTTTTCTTGTTTATTTATTCATTCTCACCAATATTAAGACCAGTACTAAAGAGTTGGCCACTGTAGGGTCTTTGAGTGAAAACATTGTATTATTAGAAAACTAGGTCCGTGCTTTAAGTTAAAGTTATATCTCATGATTCAAACATCAAACAAATCCATCAGTTACCTTACTATCAGTTTGATCTCCAAGCTGAACTTTCAAAATATGAGGAGGTTTTGCTCTTCCTGTAACAGCCGCTAAATATTCAATTAAAGAAGTTTTGCCACATCCTATTGGTCCTTCTAATAAAACAGGAGTCTGATATGCTACAGCAATAGCAAGGTTTTGAAGATTTGTGAAGGCAGATTCAACCAAAACAAAACTGCTGGTGTTATTTTCCTGTTCAAACATAAAATTTGGGTTACTACACTTGAAATTATTTTTCTTACATCTGTACCCCACAGAACAATAAGGAAAGTGACTCTAACAACAAGTAAAATTTTGGCCTGTAGATCTGCATATCAAATAAAATAAAGGAGTCTAAAGTTGTATTTATTAACAGGTATTAAAATAGATTTCATCCAAAACCTATTGTAGGTGAAACACTTAATGAAAAGTACACAACTTGATCCCAAGGGGAATTCACACTAAGTTGTCAGTACAGGCATAGTAACTATTCAGTCATAACTCATGTCAATCAAATACAATTTGCAATATGAGTGAAATTAAGTCATCAGAATGGATCCAAATCACAGGACAAATCAAATAGCAGTTGCAGTCAAATTATGCAAATATGAATATTAAATGATTGAATGTGAGTATTTACTTTTTTCTATAGAGGCTGAAGTAAAAGATCATTAAACTCAGTGAATGAAAGAAAAAAGGTATATTCAATAGCATTTTCATTTTATTTAAAATTAAATGAATCAGTTTATGGAATGGTAATTAATCAGTGCTACAGATTGTCTCCAAATATTCTGGCTCTTACAGTCACATATCTTTATATGGCATAAAAATTAGTGCTTTGTGCCAAAAGTCTCAGAGGAAAGAATTCAGGGCATAGAAACAAGTGTCTTGTATTTAAGTCTGACCTTTTTTCAGATACAGCCTGATGTACTTCTCTGGAAACAAGAGAACCTGCTTCCCCTCACAATTTGCTCCTATGTCTTCATCAGACCTCCTAAGCTGTCACTGGAACCTCCCTATTGTAACTGGAACTACACTGTGGACCAGATCAGTGGAATACCTGTGCCTATTAAAAAATAAAAGCATTCCTTTCAGGGAAGTTGTCACCTCCCTCAGAGATAAAGAATATTCTTTCAGTAATCCAGTTTATAGCATGGCCTGGCTTCAGCACAGCTGCAACAGCAGTGATGCTGCCATGGGAGTAAGAATCTTCTTAAACTGCTTTACAGTTTCCCCTGCTACAGTGAATTCCAAACCACTCTCTCACAATCCTATAAAAAATCCCAAAGGGCTAGAAAACAGTGAATTCAAGAACAGAAGCAGGGAGAAAAACAGGGTGGGGGAAGAGGAATTTGGAGGTAAAATAATCCTCTTTCCTTGCTTTGGCCGCTCAAACAATTCTGGACACTGGTACTCTTCATTCATTTCTTTGTCCTGTTATAGAGCACTGTTACAAAATTAAACAAAAGAACTCAGCTAAGAGCTAAAACTGGTACCTAAAGGAGAAAAACAGTCAGGAATACTGGCTGTAGCTACAAAGAGGGATCTGAACAGCTTAGGTTAAATAGCAATTTAGAAGAAAAAAGGTTAAATACTGTTTGTTTAAAAATGTTTATGCCTTCGATGGGCTTCCCAAAACTACAAGGCACTATAGTCTACATTACAGTAAATTCTTGCTCTCTTCCTTTTCCCTTTCTCTGCCTTCTGGAAGAGTTTAAACAGCAGCCTTGTTTTCTTTTCATAGAAGAACTGAGCATATGTTTGGAGAAAGGCTGCACAGCACAAAAACCCCTACATCATGCAGGTAAAAGCAGCTGTCCTAGATCCTGGCTTTAGTCAGCTATGGAGTCTCACCCCACCTGAGACTGAAGTTAGTATGTAAGGCTGAATATTCTTTTATAGTATGTTTGTACAAACTGCTACATGAAAGTAAAATGAACAGCATTACTGCTCCTTCACTCCACTGCAGAGCTTATTTGTGGCACCTGTATTATGCAACATTGGTTTACTGTACACACTGAGAAAGATAAAGATACACACATTACTCACAGTATCCCAATACCATCCAATCAGGAAATAAACTCATTTCACTGTATTTAGAACTTCCTAAAACAAAAATGTACTGATTTAACTGTGGATTACATACCTGCTCTTCAGAAACATGCTGTAGTCTAGGCAGCACAATGCCACAGACAGCTACTACACGTGCAGAGAGGTCGCTTGAGACAATGTGTCCCTGTGTATAGTGCAGTTCTTTCTCCTTTTGCCAAAATGAGGAGTCTGGATTGGCCAAAACTAAAGCTTGTTCCACATTCTGCAGCTGAGATTCTTCTAGCAACCTGTGAAACCCATGTTTATTAACTCAGCTGAAAGCCATCAAGAAAAACAAATAGTGTTCAAGATTTTAAAAGTCCTTACTTCAGTCTGAAATGTATCAGCTCCTCAGGATTGAATATCTTCTTCAGGAAAGATAATTTATGCTCATCGCTCATGCATGCAACCAGAGCAAGACAATTTGAAGTATACCTAAAAATTACATTTAGAACAAAATACGTCAAAACAGTTTTAAGGAATGTAGTTCGACAACTGTCAGTTGCATGCAAAAACATCAAGTTTGGAAAAACGTGCAGAAAACTTATTCATAGAAAATTATTTTAGCACTATGCTTCACATTCTTTCAGATAAAACAAATATCTCACAACTGAGGAAAGCAATTCTATCATGGCACAGTTTTAATTTATACACCAATTAGCTAACATTTCTCTGAAGTGAATTATCAGCAGAAATATAATAACGGAATGCACTTTCCTAAGTAAATGAAGGTTAACATAAGAGACAAGGAAAATGAAGTCATCTTGGCCCATTTTTTTTCTCCTACCATTTCCCTTCCAAAATTGCATTTCATGCTATTTCTAAAGTAAACATAATGCAATGAAATCAATTCTGAGTGCCTAGAAAAGTCAACTCCCAAGTCGTGACTACATAAAGCTGTCTTGCAAGAAAGGAACATTTAATATAAATCATAAACCAGTTCTCATTCATTATGATGCTGTTTTTAACTTCCAAGAACAAAGTTTTCAATTATTGTAATGGAGGGAAGGCAGAAGATTGTTTCAGGACAAATGTTTAAAAGTCAGCTCATTCACTTAAGACTATTAGTTGAACACCTGGTAAACCAATTCTAGTCAATGAATTACAAATTCTATCTCTTTTCCTGACACTAAGTAGGTCATTTTGAAGAGCTTCATAAATGACTGACAGATTTGACAACATTCTTGGTTCTGTTCTTCCTAAATTATACACCTTACTGAAATTATGTGCTACTAACACAGTTCTTAATTTATGTTCTAAAAAGCAAAGACTATTAAACATATTTTGTAAAATAAAAGGCACTATCAATACTAAATAAGGTAGAGCATATGATTAGGCTGAAGCCCTGAGGGCACACACCTAAAATAAAAATCTGACTAAAATCCCACATGAACCAAGACCAATATAAGGTGCAGCTTAACTAAGCTACATTTTACAGCCACTGAGAAATCTACACACAAACAATTGAAAAAATACTTTGGAAAGATTCTCTAAGACCATAGTTTTAAGCACTACTAAGTGCTAGCCTGAAATTCACTTTGTGATAGATCACTATAGCTTTCAAAAGGTCAGATGAGAAGTACAAGTACAGATATCATTGGTATGGATTCCTGGTATTACTTGAAGATGCTTTCTATTGCATATGAACACTGTTAATTACAGTTCAAGATATAGATACATCTATTCCATGAGGAAGATTTGGAGGTTTTAACTTACCAACGGACTAAAGTGTCATGACTCCTTAGGAGTGGAATACACACACTCCAGTCCCAGAGTTCCCGGAAAACGGATGGCTCCTTCTGTAAAAATCTGTAGGCGGCCTCCATGAGGTCCCGTAACTTCATCCGTCTGCGCCCGTATCGGACTGTGCTTGCATCCGAGCTCTCCAGGAAAAGCCTCTGGAAAACTGGTGATGTAGTTTTAAAGTATCTTAAAGCAAATCTTTACAAGAGAGTGAGAGAGAAAGAGATGGAACACAAACATGTAAGTCAGAAGAAAGAAAACCAGACATTAATAAAAATGTCAGGGCACAGGGCCTAAGACAGTAATTGACAGTACTAAGAACTAAGCCCTGTAATTAACTTCATCCACACATGGGAAAGACAACCAATTCAGCAATCAGCTGACAACAGACACTTCACCTTATTGAAAATCATTACTTAATTAGCAAGGAAAGGTACTGCCTTTGGTGAAAACTCTTTGATTGCTCTTGTTTACTGAAAAAGTAATACAGATTCCTACTTATGCAACTTTATATTCTACAAGCCTAGAGGTCTAATATTAAACTCAGAGATTTTGGTTTTGAACTATTTTCAAGCTGGTTTGCTTTTCTGTAGATCACAGGTGGAAGTCAAATTGCATCTTACAACACGATTTAATTAAAACAAACTGCGTTTGAGTCTTGTATTTACTTAATAATTATTTCTGTTCAAAACCCATTTGTGGGAGACAATTTAAATCCTGACACTACCTCTCTTCACCAGGGAACACTAACAAGCACATACTGCCCGGATGAAATGTTAACTGCAATGTTAATGGTTGATGACTCAAACAATTGCCCATTTGCAAAAGCAGCAGTGCTTTGCTGAGGATGTGCAGGGTCACAGCCCAGGGGCAGAGGGGGTGAGCACCCATCACCCAGGGCTACAAGCAAGGGTTTGGGCCACATCTGGAAGAGACCAGTAAGAAGCAAATCCTACATGGGATAATGCTTTTTATCATGACAATGTCCTCCCTTATGCAAGTGGCTCAGGTGTGAAAACTCCCCTCGAGGGAAATACCGGGACATTCACACTGAAGGCTTTCATCCCTTTCGATGGGGCATAACTGGCTCAGCAACGTTAGAGGCAGCTGTCCTGTCTGAGGAGGAGTCATGAATCAAAGATCCCCGAAGTGCCCCCAGGTTCACTTTTAGGAACTTCCATCAGAGAACTGGTCATGATCCACAGTGTTGCAACACAGTGTAAAACCCCCAGGGGAGGTACCTAGGCATTCCCACCTGAACATGAGTGTTTATTAACCCAACAAATTTTGTGTTCCATGGGCTTCCCCCACCTCCTGATGGATCAACACTTCGACCATCACTTGGACCAATGGCCACCGAAACTGCAACAACCGAGTCTCGCCGCTGGAACCGTGGGTAGTGAGATTTCTGTTCTTATCCTCTTTCTTTCTTTTCCCGTATATATTTTCTTAAGTGTTATTTTTTATGGTTATATATTGTTGTATTTCTACAGATAATAACAAAACGGCTACATATCTCCTTTCCATTGCAACCAAATTGTTCTAAAATAAACAACACCAGCATAAACACCAGTTCTAAAATATAAAAAATCCAGTCAGCCAGTGTCCTTCACTCTAATCCATCCCAACCCATTAACAAAAACCTGATTTACCCTGCCTCCAGGGGCAGGCTGTAACACTTCCTAAATTCAAACATTGACATCTCATTACTCACGGCATAACATCAGGGTGGTCAGCAACGAGCTTGCTCATTGCTACACAGAGCCTTTCATGCCGATCATGGTTGATTTGGCCACCAGCTTTGATAGCTTCTGCATTTCTTTCCAACAAATCCAGCAGGATGGGCCGAACTTGACGGCCGATCAATACAGTACATTCTTTATCCAGCAATAACTGCGCTAAAGTATTGAGGATGCATTGACGATCCTGCTGAGTCCAAACCTAAAGGAATGGGAAGTGAAAACAGGTTAAATGGAAAAGTATTTTGACTTTTAACTTCAGAAGTATTCATGCAGGAGTCAGAGTGAACTTTACAGGAACAAATAGTTCAAAACCAGAAGGGAGTCCAAAATCCCAAAGCAAGTACTCAATTGACACAGCTCTCAGTATTTAAAAAAAAAAAAATTATAATATAGAAGAAGTAAGATGCAGAATGATACACTAAACAGGAATTACAAAGTAGTCTCAAAATCCTAAATTATATTTTACAACTGAAAGATAAAGCAATTTGTATTTTTTTTTAAAGAAAAATATTGGGGAAATGTTGAAACAATTAATACATCTTCCTAGAATTTCCACTGATCTTAACAGCTTGGTCTCATGAGAGCCACAAAACATTTAAGACATTAAACTTAACATTTAAACTTGCTTCATGTTCACTATCTCTTTACAAAAAAGAAGCATTTAATCAGTCATGATCACAGCCTTATTTTCATAGTTCTGACAAGAATTACAGCAAGCAATGCTCTTAACAAGAAGCAGCTTGTATCTGCAGTTTTGAAGTTGAAATTCTTTTTCTTTTTATACTGTTATACAAAAATGGTCATTTAGTTCTTTAAAATACAAGGAAAACATATTCACATCTGCTAGAAGAAAGAAAAAACCCCAAACCAACACACCTTAATCTCACACCCCCCCCACCTAACCCCTCCAGCCCTCCTAACTTTGTTACTGACAAACAACCCACTTCTTGTGTCTTACCCTTAAATATCTCTCTTTGAGCTCATGTTACCACCCAAGCATCTCTCCACTTTCATCATGTTTAACACATAGTGCAGTACAAGTCATTTTGAAAATCAGGATTATGAATTTGCACTGTAGTGGTTTTGCTCTCAACTCAGATGTTCCATGCTCCCCTCCTGAGTGAACCCTTATCCTGTTCAATATGTTCCAATATTTCTTCATCAAAAGAAATATTCTGTAATTCAGGGGGACTTTTGTTTCAGCACCATATGCAGCCAATTCCTGCTTCTCCTAGGCTTTAGTTACTCTGGTAAGACCTGTTCCTGGTTTCACCATCTCAGGGATGGTTTCATTTTTACAAGAGTGCAGCTGTCCTTTGATTATACCACTGTCCACACCCTTCTAGAACACATGCAAACCTGTTCAAGTTCCTCAGTCTCCTGGATTTGAAAAGACATTCACCCCCATACAGCATTAAGAAGTCAGGGAAACTGAGGTATATCCACTACAAATATCAAAGCCATCACATCAATTGAAAGCTGTTTCTTACAGGCCTCATGTTTGCTTTTACAGAACATAAGTTTATCTGCCTCTCATTTATCACAGCAGCATCAGAAATAATTTTTAAAATGGAGCAAGGCCCTGCTCATTACAGGGAATCAGATTTTGAGTGGCAAAATGGCAAAATGACTAATAAGCTGTTCAAAGGCAGAATGGCTCAAAAGAACCAGAAATAAACTCCACTGGAAAAAACAAAAAGTACCTCCAAATTTCAAATCAATTACATCTTTGGCTACCCAAACAAGGCACATCAGGGTGCTTAATTTATTAACCAGAGCTTTGAATATCAAATAAAGCCAGTTGACAATAAAATAATAAATAATGTGATTGATTCAGTAAAATTCTGTATTTACACGTCTGCTGTCCAACAAATTCATGCCATTAGTGAGAGGAAGCAGTTTTTTAATCACTGTGCAGTACTCTTAGGACTTATAAAACTGCTCAAAAATCACAGTGGCAACATTTACATTTTACAAAGACTGTCTATCTGACTTCAGAGCCTAAATGAAAAATGTTAAGGAAAAGAAGAATACTGCAGAGAGGATTATTTTTAACTAAACATGGCTTTATGAAATAAATATGGCTTTCTCAACCAACAGCAATAGACAGCTGATCTGAAAGTGTTCAAGTCTGGGATAGTCAAATCTGCACATGGGCTTCCAAAGAGCTGCTTTAAGAAAGCATCATAAGCATCATAACACATACACACACATCTATTATTAAAGAGACACATGAAGCAGACACACAGCCAGGACTGAGACCTGGAGTCAGACAGATCCCAGTCACTGCTCCAGCAGCAGGACGCACATCTCCTTCCCACCTTACAGACTACATGTGCTCAGTGCACACAAGGTACAGAAATCTCTAATAATACCCAGCTTAACCCAAACCCTAAATTCACAAAGGAAAGGATCACAGCAAGGAGCAAGCTGGTACCACAAGAAATCCACATTTGCTCACGATGCACACGTTACACCAGACACAAATTTAACACTGGGATACTCCTAAAGAGTTGGGAGAGCATGAGGACCACACAGGAAATCTTCCTTCCCCTCCAACACAGGAACTCATGTTCTCATCTCTGTTCCCTCACACAACAGCTGTATGATTGTGCAGCAACCAACTTAGCAAGATGATCCAAATTAATCCTTCTTATAAAGTCTTGCACTGGGTGGGAAAGTTGAATGGATTTTCCTCTTACTAGGTTCAAGATAGGAGACGCAACACAAAGGTGTGGCTTGGCCTTGGGAAGCCACTCTTTGGCAGCTGTTCAGTTCAGCAAGATAAACCAAAACACGAGCCTGCACTCTTCCTACAACCCACACAGTTCAAGGGAAACAAAAAAAAAAAAAAAAGCAGGCATAATATGCAGTCTCACAAGCTGGAACTTCCTAAACCTCCTCTAGCACTTCTTTGACAGAGTTGGACAGATCTCTCTCTCACAAGAGAGGATGCAAGCAACAAGTTTCTTGTTGACTTTGTATCACTGACATAAAGTGTGCCAAAAATCACAGCTTTTCAACATGTAGCAGATGACGACACAGCCCAAGATGAAAGCCAAAGTGCAACATACCTTCCCTAATTTCTAATGCTACATGATGTAAAGTCTAACTAATCTTTCAAATAAAATGTTTGTCCTAGGTTGACTGTATGATGCTTTTATCCCCAATCGTCTGTTTTTTGTATGCTGAATAATAAGTTTTGCACCTTTAAGACTTGTTCCAGGAGTGAATGGAGGGAGAAGAAGAGCGGAGTTGGTTTTCAGAAACGGCACTCACTCCTCCACATTCCTGCTCCTGGACTGTGCTGTCTGTGGATGGACAGACAGCGAGACAGAGCTCTCCTTTGCTTTTAGTTAGTTTTAGCTAGCTGAGGCAAAGAAGTTCCCTGGACTGTGGTTTTTGCTTTTCTTTGGACCTGCTCAAACTGCTCTGGACTGAACACCCAGAGGAGCACCGGCAGCTCGCACCTGTGGCCCAGCGGGCCGGGCCTGGGCCCAGCGGCATTTCCAGCGCCAGAGGGACTGATCAGAGACGGAGTGAGCCGAGCTGCAGCCCAGGCAGGGGGGATTTTTTTTTTTTCTGAGTTTGTCTCTCTTTTAAAGCGGCAAGAAATTTCATTGTTTGATATTGTTTAGGTTTTCTTGTTTAATAAACAGTTTTTTCCACTTTTCTCCAGGGAAGTATTTTTCCCCTAACCAGTTGGGGGATGGGACTGTTGAATCTACCTTCTAGAGGAACCCCTTTAGGAATTCTCTCCCAAATTTACCTTGAACCAGGACAATGTTGAATTCACATTTTAGTACTAAAAAACTTCTGTCTTAGTTGCCAGAGCATCAGGACATTTTTCTGACAGAACATGGGTAACTGTGTGAATTTGAGACCACTAGGTCATCTCCTTTTTCCTACATTTATTAGTATAAAGGAATAAAGGCATGTCATGGTTGGACACTGGCGCAATGCCAGTGTCCCCATGAAAATGTACTTTTTCTAAATTAATGCTGTGAGATGTTATCAGGAACAGAGCAGAGCAGGCCTAAGCTTAATAACAAAGGAAAAAAACTTTATTAAACTACTACTAACACAGAAAACACATAAACTAAATCTAGGATGAAGATCTTTTAAACCACCTCTCTTCTTCCCAATTCCAAAAACACTTAGCCATGAAACATCACCTAGGATTCCTGATCAAATTACCACCCTTCAGGTAATCTATATTCAAACTATCAAGGGAGAGAGAAGTCTCTCTTGCACCACAGACCCCCCAGGAAACACAGCTGCCACCCTGTGTTTCCCTGTCACACATGGCAACCGCCCGGAAAAAAAAATCTGCCAGTGTGACACTCTCCATTCCATGTCACAGTGCTCTCACCACCGTGCATGGACAGACTGCTCGTAGGGCTCCTTTAAGGATGCTTTGCCACGGACCCAAAGATACAACAGTTCAGCTTCTCATCCTGGGACTACAGTCCCCCCCATCTTCCCCTGAGGCCGAGGAGTCCAAACAGGACTCATCTTCTTTCTGAAGACAGAGGGTATCACCATTCCCTCTTCAGCTTTCTTCGTTTCTCGCCATTCTTGTGCTGTCGAAGCTGAAGCAGGTCTCCCTGAGTCACTACTGCATCTCCCTAAAATGCAGTCTCTATTGCAGGAGATTCTAGTTTAGTCCATGACTAACAAGAAAAGTCTAGCCAAAAGCTACTTCATTATCTTTTCTTACCTAAATATTTCTTCTTCTACCATTTCAGGTCTTGGACTATCTCTCTTCCACTACAAATCAAGGAGGAGTAATACTTTTAAAAAGCCCTAATTTCCTGGAAAGGGTTAAAAGTTCAGACTCCTTGGACGGCTGATATCTCGGTCAGGTGTTCCGCCGCCTCCCACGCTGGACATCCCTCCCCCCCTTCTCTTTCTCCTCTGCCAGGAGATTTCCAGGTGCCGCCAGGCTCTCTGTCTCTTTCCCTCTTGGGGGGGGGGGAACAAAGGCATCTCCGCTTCTCTCTACCCTTCTGTCCAGGAGCTGGCTGGGTTCCAGACCCTCAGCCCCTCGGCCTACCTGGACAAGGCTACGTGGCTTCCCCTCCCCCACCCAGCCCGTAGCTGGGCAGGGGAGCGTCTGCACTTTCTGAGGACCAGAACCAAAAGAGAGAGTTCTCCTGGGAGTTCTTGCTTTTAACCCCCTGTGTTCTCAGAGGCGTGTTCATACTTTCAGTGGTCACTCCAGGTGCTACTATCCAAACCTGACCACTGATTGGTTTGACCCAACTTCCTGGAAAAAATTCACTTCCATGTCAAACCACAACAAGGCATTTCTCAACATCAAATTCTAAGACTGAAGGCTTCTAAATAAGAGCTTGGAATTATTATTAAAACAACTTTTACTGCTACATAGAAAAATGAAATGCAAAATGAAGGATGCCAACATAAACCACCTACAAATTAAAAAAGAAAAATCAAGAATGGGGCACTCATGAGCTTCTGTCCACTTAGGAAGGTTGCATAGTCTAAGTAGAAGAAATATCCAAAGCGGTCAGGTTCTTTGATACATATATTTCCACATAAGCACTGTGGTAGATGCAAAGGACAGAAACCAGTATGGGTGTTTTTGCATTAAAGTTCCATTCCTAGGAGTGTTTTAACCTTCTCAGTGATTAACTTCTCTGCTGAAATTACATTATCACAGGCATCCAAAATACATACATTTGCACAAAATTCACATTTGGAATTCTGTGCAGGAAGACTTTCTGGCAGACCTTTAGTAACTCAGAGCCAAAAGCACATTCCAGCAGTTTGTGGAGACCTATTGCTTCTACAGTTTGCTTAAAATATTCAAAAATGCAAACGTGGGGAACAAAGACTGGTTCAGAGAGCTTTTCATCCCATCTTCCTCATTAAGAGCACAGAAATTTGCTGTATCTTTGCAGAGTTCATGGTATATAAAAATACTTTACAGAAAAGGCTCTAATTCTGTTACATACCCAAGCACAGGGAACAAAACCTTCCATGACCACATGAACTGTGCCATAATATGAACCTCAGAAGACTGCTCCTCACTTAGCACTTGTGGGCAAGTTTCATTCATTTATGGAATACTGTTGAAGAAATAAGGTGCCAGAAAGACATAGCAAAGCTGTAGAGAAAAGAGAGCTCTACATTTCCAGAATGCATGCTTCCTAGGTTATACACAAAGCAGGAAATCAGGTATTACGTTTAGAGATGGAGTTTGTTTACTGGCAAGACAAGCATAAAATAATCCTAGAGCTGTAGCTTCCAAGCTTGAAAACAGCAAATGAGTTTTCAAAAGGATGTGCCATTGTTAAATAATGTGCTGTTCCAGGCTCCCTCTATACAATCACTCTTTAGGAATTTCCACTTAGCAAGGCTTTTAAACCACATCTCCAAATAGTCACGGAAAGGGAAAGGGCACAGTGTCGTTCCCAACCTCGGTGACTCCCTTCTGGTTCGCTGCTCCATCTGCCTGCTACAACTTGTATCCACATCGTCCCCCTTTCTATTTCTCAGCGGCTTCTCTCTCTTGAAAAGTAACTCTTCATCACTGCGTCGCACCAATTAGCTTCCACTCAGGACTGTATATTCATGTCAATTTTACTTTGATCCTGTGATTTGCAGCGACAGAAGAAAGAGCCATCTGTCTACCAACAAAGAACTTTGAGTATCAGTATGAAAGCCCAACCATAACTGAGACAGCAACTCAGGCTGAAAGCCAATATTCTGAAAAAAAAAACGATATTTCAGACTTTTCATCTTCAAACAACTGGGACATTTCCTAGACACTCAAAGAGAAACAGAGACTTTGAGCCCCAAAATGTGTACACGTCTGAGGGGCTTCAAAAGCTCTATTAATAAAACAATATCTGATGGGCTGACATCCTGTTACATGTCCTCAAGCATTTCAGAGAAAGAAGGGAGATCGGTCTTAACTCTTGAAGATGTGCTTCTCAGAGCTAAGGCAGCCTAAGTATGAAGGACCACGTTGTCAGCATCACTACAACCTGGAGACTGTGATTAAAAAAACCCTCAAAGCAAAGCCCAGAAAATCATGCCTTTTTTTATCCCACATGCTGTTTTAAGGTAATTAAAGAAGACACGCAAATTAGCAACAGGCTAAGGACTAGTTACTGTCTCAGTGCTTGATAACAAAATACCACCTCTTGCTGGAATCACCTTAGGGGGCATGGAACAGATTGAAGATTTAACTGCGGGGCGAGGCGCAATAGGAAGGGAACTAGGATACAGAAGAGCATCTTCTTCACGGGCTGCACCCGCGCATCCCCGAAAGGGGCGAGGACGGCAAGAAGCAGCACCAGGGAGAGAGCGGGGATTAGCTCCCGCCGGCTGCCCGAGGGCCAGGGGCGGCCCGGGGGGGTCAGGCACACCCAAAGCTGCCGGGAGGAGATGGCGGCACAGGGGAGGCAGAGCGGTGCGCGCCCTTCGTTCCGCGGCGGCCCCTGCGAGACCCTCCCGGGACGGAGCGAGAACGGGCGCGCAGGGACCGCCAGCGAGCGCCGCACCGCCCGCTCCTCACCTGCTTCGCCACGAATCTGCTCAACTCCACGCCGCTCTTCTCGTTCCTGCGCGCCACCAGCTGCAGCGGCTCGGCCAGGCGGAAGCGCAGCTCCGCCGCCATCCTGCTGCCGCTCGTCCCGCGGTGGCGGGAGGGGCGCGCAGCACGTGCGGCGGACGCGGCACCGCCAACTTCCGCTCTGCCGCCGTCACGGGAAGCGCGGCCGCCGCCCCGCCCCGCGACTTCCTCCCCTCCGCCGGACTACAGCTCCCGGCGTGCGCCGCGCCGCCCCTCCCCTCCCGCCGCGGGCGCCGTCCGGGAGCGCAACGAGGCTCCCCCCGCTGGCTCGGAGCGCTGGAACCCCGCGCGTGTGGGGCTGCGCTTGCCGCGCGCGTGGCCTCCCCTGCGCTCCGCTTCCCGGAGAGCCAGCTGCCGCTGCTGCCGCCGGACTCGCCCGCCCGCGAGCCCTTTAAATCTGGGTCAGGGAGGCGGCCGAGGGCGGGCGGTGACGGACGCGGCAGCGGGTGGCCCCGGCTCGGGCGGCAGGAGCGTTACGCCCCCGGCGGCAGCCGCTCGCGGAGGGCGAGCGCGGCTGTCGGGCGGTAACGATGTCCCTGCAGGGGTTTGGCAGCGGGATCGCCGACAGCAGCAGCCGCCGGGATTAAACCTCGGGCTTCTCGGGACCACCGCGGCAGCAGCGCGGAACGACACCAGGTAAGCACGCATGTGTCGTGCGTAGCAGCCCCGGGCGGCCTCCGGCGGCCGCGGCACGGGCCTACGTGAGCGGTGATTGCTACGAGCTCCGGGCCGGAGCAGGTGGGAGGCTCCGGCTCGTCCCGCCGGGAGCAGCGCGCGATTTCCCGCGCTCGGGGCCGGGCCGGGATGGGGCCCGCGGTCGGGAAGGGGCGAGGGGGCGGGGCCAAGGCGGAGGGGGCGGGGCGCGGCCGCCCCGCGCGCCTCACTTTGGCGCCAACCGCTCGTGGCCGGGGGCGGGGTTTGCCGGCGTCACGGCGGCGGATGTGCCGTGCGGACGCGGCCGTTGGCCGGCGCGGCGCCGGCCCCGCCCCCCGCGCCCGGCCTGCGGCGCCGGCGGCGGCCGCTGAGCGCTCCCGGCCCCGCGCGCGCCCCGCCGCGCCCCCCGCACCGCCCCGCGCCTCCGGCACAGCCTGCCCGC
This sequence comes from Vidua chalybeata, assembly GCF_026979565.1. Taxonomy (NCBI): domain Eukaryota; kingdom Metazoa; phylum Chordata; class Aves; order Passeriformes; family Viduidae; genus Vidua; species Vidua chalybeata. Next base: position 77,101,614 of record NC_071532.1, on the reverse strand, counting down.
CCCGTACCACACCCCCGGGCACAGCCTGCCCCCCCGCCCCGCCCCGCGCCTCCGGCACAGCCTGCCCGCCCCGCACCGCACCCCCGGGCACAGCCTGCCCCCCCGCACCGCCCCGCGCCTCCGGCACAGCCTGCCCGCCCCGTACCACACCCCCGGGCACAGCCTGCCCCCCCGCCCCGCCCCGCGCCTCCGGCACAGCCTGCCCGCACCGCACCGCACCCCCGGGCACAGCCTGCCCCCCCGCACCGCCCCGCGCCTCCGGCACAGCCTGCCCGCATCGCCCCGCCGGCGCTCCTGCTCTGACCCCCGAGAGGTCCCGCGCTCTTCCGCCGGGGCGGGCGGGAGCCCCTTCCCGCGTGTGCAGGGAGGGTGCAGGCTGCGGAGCGAGTGAGGAAGGGCCTCTGCCTCTGAACGAGCTGCTCGGCGCTGCTCTGTGTCTTTGCCTTCCCCCCCGCCAGCTCCCCAGGTGTCAGACAACGGGAATTTGCTTTTAAATGGACAGTAGGGAAGAAACCAGAATTATCAAATCACTTTATTTTAACTGGGTAAGCTGCACATTTGGATAATCTTTTCATAGAATGCAATGCTGATTTTCACGTCAAAATTCCTTTGTAGGATCAATAAGTGACAGTTAAACATTTTCAGGATGCTTGTTCAAGTAACAGATAAATTTTTATGTTTCTTGAAAGCTCACTTTGTTACATTGATCCAAGAGTTTTCTTATTCTAGTGGTGGATTTTATTGAAGAACAAGGACCACAGGTAGCTCAGGTGTAATTTTTGTACTTCACGATGATGCTGCTTTCTGTTGCTGTTCTGAAATTGTCAGTTAATTGGTTCCCTTTGCTCTGATATTTTACTCGTAGATGGGGAAGCTGTAGGGAGTTTGTATCATGGCAGCAGATGAGGATGGACTGGGACTGTATGATATCCGCTACAGTGGTAAGAAGTGTTAGTTTTATTTTCTAGCTTGTGGGGAATTAATGAAAGCAGTCTTATGCAAATAAATAGGTCCAGGAAGAACTTACAAAACAACTCTGAAGTTGTGAAAAATACTGATGACCTTCAAATGTAATTAAATGGTTGTGGCACAATGTCATGCAAGCCCTATCCCATTAGTGAGTTTGTATTTAAAACCATACCTGTGTACTTTGGATTTCTGGAATGTTTTGAGGGGGTCTGGAACTGCTCTCCCCCCTGTCTTTCACAGTGCATAATTTAACCTTCAACTGTGTCTTAATGAAGCTTGCATTTGAGCAGTTAGGGGCACTGCTCCTTTGTTTGCTGTTTGTAAGAGACAATATGCTATCAACTGCCACAGTACCCATAATCAAGGTACTCTCTATTTCCAGCTCCACAGTTGGTTGATTTAACATATATTTGGGAGATTCCCAGCCTCTGAAGGACTGTGGGTATTGATGTTTTTCTTTATAGTTGTTGCAGAAATTGAGAGGTTCACATAGAGGAGACAAGAATGGTAAGAGGCATTGCAAAAAGACATGAAGAGAGACTGAGGAGATTTAGGTTAAAATAGATTTTCAGAACCAGTTAGTGTGTTAGTAGATGGCAATACTAAAGCAAATTGTTGGTATTATGATACAGACTGCTACAATGCTTTCTCTTTAGCAAGAAATCTTTCTTTTAACAGTAGTGATTTTATCATACCAAATATTTTTGTTGTTGAGTTGTATAAGTTTTGCATTTATGTGTATTCTAGAAAACAGTTTCAAAGTTAGAGCAAGTTTACTTAATTTATCATTTTAAAATCTATTTGCCATATAATTTGCTTTATGCACAGTTCTTGTAGTATTTACAAACTGATCTTACAAGACTGTCTTTGCTCCCTGGTGACTAATCTTTTCTCTACAGTAGTAGCAGTTTCCTGAATAAAATTCACATTTTACTGGTCTGTACTATTACTTCTACTGGTATAGGACTGCAGCTGCACTGACTTTATGGGAAAGGTAGAGTTTGCAGTTTACTGAATTATTACTTTGACTTTTTTTTCCCCATCGCTTTAGCTGAAGCTTCCCCCTTCAGGGAAGGAGATGAGAGCTCCGTGGATATTTATGATGGCTTGGACAGCAGTTTGTCAGTTTCTGGTAGGTTAATTGTGTCTCACTGCTTGGCTTGGCACATTACAGAGTCTCTGCTTCTTAGGCTGATTTCAAGTAAAACAGTACTTAGTTTTAAGTTTACATTTAGCTGGTGCAACCTATGCTTAAGCAAGCAACTTGTTTAAATTCAAGACATATATATTGGGCTGTATAAATGCAGCAGAGAATTCTTAAATCTATTAGCTGAATGAGTGAAAGATAGTTTTCCTCTGATATTGGCTATTTGAAGATAGTTGAGCATGTAAAGGGGTGCAGAAAACCTTAGCTATTTTATCTGTGCCTTGATAGTAGGACATTTTACCTTGGGAAAAAAACACCTTTATTTCATGGGTTTTTTTTGTGAGCTTTAGGATCAGATCCAAAAGGCACTGATCACTAAATCCCCAGTGAGAGATGCAGAACATACTTTTGATGTGATACAATAAATTCAGGATATCCTTTAAACCTTTTGTTACTTTCCAAATAATTTGACATGCTGTTACAGCATATGCTGAAGTCCATACAGCCAGGATACACAAAGCATCACCATACAATTTCAGAAGGCTTTAAGAATTTTCCTATACAGAGTAACACCATACCTCATCAGGAGGCTTCAGGCCTATACAGAGTAACATCGTGTCACTTCAGAAACCTTCAAGCATCTGCCCTTCTTGTTCTTTAGCCCAACCTTTTATACCCCTAATTGTTCATGCACTGCACCTGAGTGCCCTCTGTTCCCTTTGGTGATGCTCAGTGCACCTGGGCACTCCAGGGCTCATTGCTGTCAGTGCTGCTCACCTGCTTCTCACAGCTGCAGCCCATTGGGGATGAGGCTTGGCCACAGCCCCACTCCCAGTTACCACAAACTGTGTGCCTACAGCATGCTAATGTAAATTAATTTCCTCTTTTAACTTCTTTGCAAGTAACATCCAGCACATGTTCTTTTTTGTGAGCTTTAGAGTACCATTTAATGAAATGCTGTTTCTAGTATTTAAGCAATTATTTCTCTCCTGATGTTACTGCTGTGAGACCATTGAATTTTTATGAAGAATTGTACTATATCCTACAGACATAAAGCATCTATATATCTTTTTATCATTTTGCATTTTGTATTTCTTAAGTTCATATTTCTTATAGGGAGATGCATTGTTTGGTAAACATTAAAGATGCAAGGAGGAATAGCAGTGCAGTGAAAACATTTTATGTAGTCCAGTTTTGAGTGACCTTGGTTTTTTAAATTTGAAGAGAGGGCTGGTGAGATCTTTGCTCTATTACGCATAAGATGTTATTTATACATGCTTTTGTATTATGTTAATAGTACTTTTTGCATTATGATGTTGTCCACAGGATGGAAGCACAGCTTTCATAGCTGACTTCATTTATTTGTCTGCAAATGCATCTGTATTTCAGGGGTGTCATAAGCCAGGTCTTGTCAGTTAAGTGTATTTGGTAAACAGGATTTGAGGATTTGATTCCTGATTTGAGGAAAAAGCACTGTCATTAATTTGGGTGTTTCCGTGTTGGCTGGTCAGTTGGTTTTGATTGTTTGGGGTTTTTTTTGTTTCACTTTCACTTACAGATGCTTATTTCAAGAAATCTCTGTGCCTTATTGCAGCATGGTATGACATGAGCATGTAATAATTACTTTGTGTGTTGTTACTTTATAAGTACAAGAAGTAAAACCAAAATGCACAGACAGTATAGAACAGTGTACACAATGCAACATGGTTAGAAAAATAGCTTTTTCCTCATGTAATTGCCTTTCTTTATATAGACAATTTTGCTCCAAATACTACACCATCTAGAAGCGGCTTAAATTTATTTGATGAGATACTAATTGAAGAAGGGACTGCAAAGAAAGCATCCTATGACCAGGTGTGTATTAATATGGGAAAAAAAAACCTTCTGGTGTTTGGGGGGGGGGGTTCTCCAAATTTCCTTATGTAAAAAGTAAAGTACAGAAAATGTTGTCAGCATGCTCACATTGTAGGAAAAATAGGCTCTTTTTAAATAAGTAAAAACAAGAGTGTGCTAATAAAGTCTTAGAACAACAAGTTCATCTGAACAAGTGTATCTGTCACTCTGTTACATGATCTGTTCCCATTTCTCATGCTTTGCATGCAGTTCATTTATCAGCTGTGTTGTGGGAAAATGTATTGTGGTTTCTCTGTAGGCAAGGATCTGGTCAGACATCTGATACAAAGCTAGTCTTGACATTTCTCCCAAGAAGTTTTACCAGAGTAAAGCAGATAAATCTATGACCTGTCTTATATGTTGTTAAATTCTGTCCTTGAGACTGAAGGTGGCCATGCAGTAGGTAACTGCTTCTAGCAAATCAAGACAGCACTCACTTTAGCAGCATCACCAATCCTGGCCTATAAGACATATTTAAATGGCATGAAAGGGATGGCATCCACAGATGTTGTAGAATAAGTAGGAGTGAACCCTCCAGGACTCTAATGAGTGATGAAAATATCACTTTGCAAGTTTGAAAGTTGTTGACTCTTTGTTTGAATGGAAATTGTCCATTCTCCTGTGAAAACTTTGTTACTGTCTACCTCTAAAGAAGAGCTCATGCCAAATTTATTTTCCTTAACTTTGCGATCTCAGCAGGATTGTGTCCTTTGCAGTCTATTTTTGCAGTCCAAGTTTGTTTGTAGTAACTTTTTATTGTGTTTTCCCTTACCTGTTTTGTGTTACATGAGATCTGTTCAGAGTCTATTTGGCTCTCAGAACTCCTGCCCCTTAGTAGTTGTGTCTTTAATTTCACAATAATATGACTTCCTGTTATTCTTAACCTATTACTGTTAGGCAAGCACCCACAGATTTTCTCTGAGTATTTGTGTTGTTTTAGAGACCTGCATACCAATTGGAGCATATTGAAGCCTTTTGTTTCAATATGGTTTTCAAGAGTTTCTTTGGGGGGAAAGAACAGTGGTTTGTAATATACTTTAGTGTGTTAACTAACTATAGATCTAGAGAAGTAACTCTTCTGTATGACTAAGTCCACTTCTGTGCTGTGAATTCTCTCTTTGACAGTTGCAGGCAGAATATGGAAAATGTCAGCAGCAAATTAAAGAGTTGATGAAGAAATTTAAAGAAATACAGGCACAGGTATTGTAGTTCAAAGGGAAAGATTGTCAAGATCATGCAAAGTAAATGGAATATTGCTTTGAGAAAGCAATTTCATATGCTTTCCAGACTTGATCCATTGCATGGGTGGTTTGTAAAGCATCCCTGTAGATGTTAGGAGCTTGGGCTGCCTAGGATGGTTGGTGGGGATAGCCTACTGACAAGATCAGTGGGTAAATGAATGTTTCACAGTGTTGTGTGCAGTAGGACTTTATTTGGTTAAAAGCTATCTTCTGTCTTCCTGATTAGAAAGTAAATGTGTCAAATGAATAGTTACCAGAAAGGTATCCAGTACTCTTGTTTTTTTAATGCACTAGGGACAGGGCTGTAAAGGTACCTGAGCTGTCATTAGAACTGGAAACAGATGTCTGTGTTGCTTTGAGCATACTGCTATTCTGATAAGTCTGAACTGCTCTTCAGCTTCAGCTGGTGTTCCCTTGCTGTGCCATTCTGTAGAGCTGGATTATTTGGGGCAGTTCTGCAGTGTGCTCTACTGCATATTACACATGACTCCCAAAGGTTCTAAGGCTTGCAGTGGTAAGCAGCTGCTGCCCTGTGACACTTCTGTATTGTTTTCTGCAGAACTTCTCTGCCTTTCTGAGCAGGCTTTGCTGAGGACAATTACCAAGAGAAGGAACTATTTCTAGGATTGACAGGGTTCTAGAATATCATACCTAGAAATGTTAGAATGATAAAGCACCCAAAGTTGGTTTCGATACCTTGAAAGAAATACAGTTATCCTCTTTCTCTGAAAGTGCTTGAGAGCTACATCTCTCATTTGATGCAGTGACCAAGAAAGAAATAAATGAGTAAAAGAATGAAGCAAAGAGGTGAATTACCATTTTTTAGCTCACTTGTTTTATGGCATATTTCAGTTTTACTAAATTGTATGCTTGAAATGTTTGAAATAATTGCCAGGACCACAAACAGAAGCATAAATGTGAGTAATGTTTCTTAAAAAACAAAACCAGAACCACAAACTTCTTTGGATTTCAATAATTCTGATTTCTTTGAAAGGGTTTATATGTGTTTTACTGTCACTTTGCCAATGATGGGATGTTTTTCTAGTGGTTGTCTTGCACTGTTTTTCATTACATGGTTGGATATCCAAGCTAATTCTTGTTTTTTTCTCTCCCTCTCTCTCTTGCTGTCTGTTTTATATATATTGAAAATAGAATATCATTCTACAGAATGAAAACCAGGCTCTCAAAAAGAATATTTCAGCCCTTATCAAAACAGCAAGAGTGGAAATTAACCGTAAGGATGAAGAAATCAGTCATCTGCATCAAAGGTACAAATAGACAGTAGGACTGAAAAGATGCTTTTGGTCTGATCATGTCTATATACTTGTTTGAAATGTTTGTGTATATTTAAAAAAAATTAATGAAAAAAAACATTACTTAGTAAATTATTGTGTAGTTTAGAACCAGTACAATCAGAGGAAAACGGATCTCCTTTGCCTGATGAGGTCTTGGGATTCTGCTTAAGAAACCAAGGAGTCCAAGTGGTGACCATTTGCATGAATTTTTGTTTGTTCGTAACCCACTATTCCTTGTGGGTTATCTAACCATCTTGCATGTTTGAAAGCGTTATCTTACTAGTTTTGAAGCTGAATTGTGTCTGTTTTATGGCCTCAGATATGAATTCCATGGAACTTCTCAGACAACAACTGAGAAGAAATAGATTATATAATAGTTTTCCTGGCAAGATATGAAATCCCTGTCTCCAGTGGTGGGGGGTAACAACTAGAGAATTCTTGGTTATTTCTGTGTACCACTGATGTTACTGGAAGGAGTTGAAACAATGAAGTATGGATGGGAGAGTAGCTGACAGTAAGGTTTCTGAACCGTGTAAAACCAGAGCAGGGGTTTGGGATTCAGGACTCCTCCTTGTCACTCAGGTCACACATCATTGGTACGTTTGTATTTTGTTTTGACCATTTGATGTTTTCCTGCGCCAAAACATGTTGTAAAGAAAGTTTCTTTGAGATTCCTGTGCTAAAGGCTAGATGCATAGAAACTATGCAGGTTTCCTTGTAAATACAGAGAATTACCAGGCACAATTTGATTGAGATCAAGAGTTTTTGACATGTGTAGTTCTTTCAGCTCATCAGCTTTCACACAACAGCTGCCATTTGCACATCTTTGAGTACATTATTCTGAATTTTAAATTAAAGTCTTTGAAAAAGACTTATTTGTTTTAAATATTTGACACTATATACTTTACAAGTTCCACTGCAATATCATGTGATGGTGATGAAAGTTTGTGAACCAGGTATTTGATCTAGGTATTTTGGAGGCACCCATCATGGAAAATTGTGGGGAAATTGGCACCTTGAGATCTTCGAAACATGCCTTGTCTGCTGCATGATTTTTTTTTTCATAAATCTTGATTTTTCTTTAGATGAATTTCTTTTGGAAAATATATATATAAATTATATTCTTTTGTTTTGTGCTGATAGAAATTATTAAGTGTCTTTTTATAGCACCACCCTTTTTTTTCAGCTTGAAATTGAAAGTGTTAACAATTTTTACAGAAACATGGTTTCATGGCAGTTCAGCTTTAGTTATGTTTAAATAAATTTAAAAATAACGTAACTTTTTTTGTTTTTATAAACAGGCTATCAGAATTTCCCAACCATCGAAGTATTTTCACCAGAACATACCTTCCGGGATCGACCAAAACAAAAGATTCCAAATTCAGACCTTCTGATTTTGGTGACAATACGAAGGTGGAGCATAGAATGAAAAATGACTGTTCAAAAGATGCATACCACAGTTACTCATCTCACAACACGGACAGTGGGAAGTGTGGCACTGAAAAAACAAACACTCCACTTTTTCCGAGGTTCCCTCCCGAAGAGCTCTGCAGTGATGGTACTCACATGTGTGCACTGAGCTATGACCATACCTCCAACCATACCAGCAAGGATAACAGAAAGGAAAGAAAAGAAACTAAAAGTAATGAACAGCACAGCAGGGGAAATGTCAGCAAATACAAAAGAGAAGTACATCAGAGCACTGGAAATGATGGTGACAGTGAGGAGGGCAATTTGGATCCTCAACAGAAGCTGAAAACCCTCTCAGAGAAGGCTAGTAAAAATGAGTTGCAACAAAAAAGTCAGAGCATGAAACTCAAATGCAGTCCAAGTGTGGAAAGAAGAGTAGAAAAAGGTGCTTCTTCCTGGGAGAAACAGACAGCTGGTAAAGACAGATTTCAAACAAGAAGTGAATTGTATGCTGATGAGAGATTACAAAATGTATTAAAGAAAGACATTAAAACACATGATAAAGGTGAAAAACATGCTGGCCAAAAAAATAAACCGCATGAGAAGCTGCAAGACCAACCAAGGAGGCCTAGTAGGGGAAGCAGTCCACACTCCAAGAATGAACATTCAAAGAGTCTTCATGAATCACATAAATGTCGTGTGGAAGAGTCTAGAAAAGTAAAACACATTGACTGCAAGAAAGACAGGGGAACAGATGATCATACCTCTCGAGAAGGAAGGACTTCACCTTCTAATTCCAACAGCAGAGAGCATAAATATGCACGCTTGAAGGAAAGTAGTAGTAGACATGAATGGGAAACAGCACATTCCAAATCAGAAAGACACAGAACTGAAGAAAAAAGGAAAAGGGAAAGAGAGGATCAGGATGAAAATAGACATTCTAGAAATGAAAAAAAACTTGCAAAGGAATTTTCTCACCAATCTGTAAAAGACTCCAAGAAAGGTACACATATTACAAAAAGTGAGAGAAACAAATCCTGTAAGCTGGAAGAAACATCCAGAGTAGCAGATACTTTAAAAGATGATAAGGTACCCAAAACTAAAGGTAATCACACTGGGCCAAAAAGCAGAGACTTAAAACTTAGCTTTATGGAAAAGCTAAATTTAACTCTTTCTCCTAATAAGAAGCAATGTCTCTCTGCAATGAATGGACTTAAAACACCTTCCCAAAAGGCCACTGATGAGGGAAGTACCGAGCTCACACTGAAAGCAGAGCTCTTAGATTCTGCCCACCCTGTAGACTGTGGTCCCACAGAGCACAGTCATTCAGCACTACAAGTCCTGGACACTGCAGCTCAGAGCAACATGGAACCAGCACTGCCTGTTTCTGTCAGTTCTGAAAATGGAGCCTTGAAAGTAGCAGCAGCAGATCCAGCACAGTCTGAAGCGTTGCCAGCAGTCACAGCTGATGAACCAAGCTCAGAAGCCTTACCAGAAGAAGGGGGTCAGGTACAGCCCCAAGCCCTGCCAGAAGCAGCAAAGATGCTGGTTCCTGATGAGATGGAGGCTGAAATGCCTTCAGAAGCAGCAGAGGCTTGTGATCCAGTTGAATTGGAAGCCTCAGTAAAAACAGCAGCAATGACAGGTTTGAACCACCCTGAATGTTTGCCCCTGGAGGTGACAGGGAGTGTGTCAGAGTGTGAAGAGCTGTCTGTGACAGAGGGTGAGAGGCAGGATGATTATGTACCAGCAGCAGAAGTGGCACAACCTAAACCTGCAAATGCAAGTACAGGAGACCTTCTAGAGTCAGCAGCAGAGAAGAAAGAGGAAGATAAAACAGGGCTGGCTGCTAACGTAGAAAGCTCTGCAGATCAATGTGGCTCTCAAAATGTTGTCTTAGATGACTCAGAAGCCAGAAGTTCTGGTGACCTGGAATCCTCTGATATTGCAGATGATAGCAGTGAAACAAAACCGGACTCTTTAATGGAAGTAGTTAAGGATGATGATCACCTGGCTGCAGAAAATGTTGACTATCCCATTGAGGAAAAGAGTATCTGTGAAGTTAATATGAGTACATCTCACTCACTGGACAGAACTATAAGTGATAAGGATGAACCACTAGTTGACCAGAATGCCTGTGATCTGGGGCCAGACCTAACTGATAACAGTACTGCAACAGCATCTTCTCTCAGTGGTGAGATGCATCCTGTAACTAAAGAGAGAGAAACTAACCCAGTTGCTGTTGATGATGACAGCTCAATACTGAGTATTGATCTCAATCACTTGAGGTATATTCCAAAGGCAATCAGCCCACTGAACAGTCCAGTGCGTCCCTTGGCTAAAGCACTGAAGTTGGAAAGTCCCTGTAAAGGCCTTGGGAAGACTTACAACAAAGGTATTTGCATGTGTATATTCTAATTTATTTTCTACATAAAATTTAGAAGATCCACTCATGGAAAGCAGAAATTACTTCTTTTAACTGCTTTCTGAAAAATAGAAATCGTGTCTTCTTAAGCTGTGTATGTCCCAGTGGTCTTTTTTGTTAGTGGTGGCAGCATTTAATGTTGCAGCCAGGATTCCAGCCATTTGAATATTAGTTCTCTAAAACTGGAGTTGGTCACTATTGACAGAAAACTGGTTGAAATAAAAGTTTTGTATTAACTTCCTAAAAAAAATACATACACATTTCTTAATTGTGGCTAGTTTTGCATAGATCTCTTAAGGTTTTCTTTGAAATTGTGGAAGTTATGTAGGATTATATTCTTTCAAGTATTTGTGAATGTAAGTCTTCCTTCTAATGTCCTACTGCAATTAAAACAAAAAAAAAATCTTGGAAGTTTAGGTTTTGTACTACATAAGTGGCATTGAAATATGGTTTCTTACGTTTCAGAGCGTAACTCTGTACAGGATTATTAAAACGTTATTGGGTCATTTGTTCTTAATTTGTTTTAGTTTTGAAATTGTTAAAAGAAAAGCCAATTATTGTCTATAAATGTTAGTTCATAATGATGTGAGACTTATAAGTTAGCTGGTACAGTAATCAGGAAACTTGTTAAAGTAAATGGAAAGAAATTTGAAACTGATGAAAACTGCTATATTTCTGTCTTTTGAATTGATGCATTTGTGAGATAGTTCACATGTGTTTCATGAAATGTTGAGGCCCCTTAAAGCTCAAAATAAAGCTTTATTTGCCCTTTAAAGCTCAAAGAAATATATTAAGCAGCTGCTGAAGCAAACCACTCAAACTCATTATAGCTCAGGCTTCCTGAGTTCAAACAGTTCTGAATAATCAGTTTACAGAAGAGAATCTTGCACGCTTTTCTGAAAATACCTGTTTAAAATTGCATTCTTTGTGGTGATTAGCAAACTGTTTTCTTTTTATAGATTTAATGCCTGAAAGTACTGTTGTCATCTGTCCCTCAAAGAACTTGTCAAAGGAGGTAAACAAAGAAAATCAAAAGCCAGTTAGCATGTCTGATGAACACTTAGAGATGGAGTCTCGGCTAAGTATCTCTTCAGATGAATTAGAAGAAGGCGAAATCGTAAGTAGTGATGAAGATAAAGAAAGATCTAAACCAGAGAGAGGCTCTGAAAATACAAAGAAGTCAAGACCAAAAGCTTCTTCTGAGACACGAAATTTGACCAGCAGCCCACAGAATCAAAATAGCAAAACCGTGCACTGCAATGAAGATAATGGAAAATTTGTTTCTGTGCAAGTAAGCGCACAAAAGAACAGAGAGAGGCGCAAAAATCAAACCTTCAGATCTTCAAAGAATATGAAGAAAAACAAAACTGTGAGCATTGCTTGTCTTGAAAAAATAGTTCATGTTATTGTTGAACCTTCAAATATACAAGAGATCATGCAGATGCTCAGAGCTATACGAAAACAGATGAGGAAAAGTTATATGAAGTTCAAAGTACACTTCCCAGTTCAGCATTTTCACAGAATTATAGAATCTGGGATCATAAATTTTACAGCATTAATAAGATACTTGAACTTTTCCAAGATATGTGCATTAGGTGATACATTAAAATTGAACATCTGTGATATTATAGAGTCGAAACTTAAACAAGTTAAAAAGAATGCAATAGTGGACCGTCTTTTTGACCAGCAAGTATCAGATATGAAAAAACAGTTGTGGAAATTTGTAGATGAACAACTTGATTACTTATTTGAAAAGATAAGGAAAATTATAATAAAGCTATGTGATGTGGAAAGTGAGGGTGAGGAAGGGAAGTTTGAAAGAGCTGGAAAGCCAAACCACAAGATCAGTCATAAAAATGATGTGGAGAGTTCTAGAAAAAAGTCCCTGAAAGAAGGTTCTCAAAAGCCTGAAGAATATATTTCAAAACAAACTGTAGATTATGAACAATCTAACTGTCACCATGAGAAAAATAAGACAGGTGCTCCAAAAACTGCCTTTACAAAATGTCTTAATTCCATTGATAACACAAGAAATTCCCAAACAAAAGTTCACCTCTCTAAAGAGAATAATTTGCAAAGCACTCTTACTCCACTGAAGGGTGTTAAATTTGAGAAGGAAGGACTCCAGCTGTCCAGAGATGCTAACAAGTCTGATCTTAGTTATGAGCTTCTCACAGAACAGCAAGCGTCCAGTCTTACATTTAATCTAGTAAGTGATGCTCAAATGGGTGAAATTTTCAAAAGCTTATTACAAGGTTCTGATCTCTTGGAAAAAAATGGTGGCAGTATCAACAGAAACGACTGTGAATTCAGGACTCCAGAAAAACAGTTTTTAGACAGTCATAAATGCAGGGATAATACTGCTGAACTGGAGCCAGACATCACTCCAAAGGAGGCATGCATGGATTGTAAACTGGATGAGGATATTAGCTGGACTATTGTTTCACCTGTAAGAGCTCCCTCATTAGCATCTAGGCCTCAGATGCCTGTTGATCCAGATGTGCTGGATGAGAGCTGTATGTTTGAGGTTTCCACAAACTCAGCTTCATGCAAAGAAGATGAATGCAACTTACAGAAGACTAAATCGTGTATTTCTTCTATCCTCCTTGAAGATTTGGCTGTTTCCTTAACGATTCCATCTCCTTTGAAATCAGATGCTCACCTCAGCTTCCTAAAACCCGAGAATAATTCTAGCTCAGCTCCAGAGGGTGTTGTTAGCGCACATTACAGCGAAGATGCACTTCTTGGAGAGGAGGATGCCACTGAACAAGACATTCATTTGGCTTTAGAATCTGATAACTCAAGCAGTAAATCAAGTTGTTCATCATCGTGGACAAGTCGGCCTGTAGCTCCTGGTTTTCAGTGTCGCCCCAGCCTACCAATGCAAGCAGTAATCATGGAGAAATCCAATGATCATTTTATTGTAAAGATTCGGCGGGCAGTGCCATCTGCCTCACCAGCATCTGATCAGATGGCTCCGGTGAAGGAGGCACAGGCATCCTCAGCCAAGATTGGAAAAGGAGAAATGAGAACTGGAGGAAAAGAAAAGGACAGCCAGAGTGCCACTGTGAAAGAAACTGTCAAACCAGATGTGGTTAAAATGGATCACTTGCCTCACGTCAGCACTGAACGAGAACAAAATCCTGCCTTAGCTCAGCCTCTGAAGGAGTCACACAGTAGTATTGGAAAGGAAGAAACTACTGTAACCTGTAGAAAATCTTCAGACAAAGAGAGCCACAACACTGAAAGCCCAGATGAAGGCTCTGAGCACTCTGAGGCACAGAAATTGCAAGTATCTGAAAACATAAATGAAATGCATGTTAGATCTCAAGATTCTACTCCTGCTGGATGCAATATGAAGTCATGCATAACAGATGGTATTGTTAGTGAAACTTCATGTCATACAATGGAATCCAGAGCAGATAACGGGACTCAGGAAACTTCAACAGGAAACTCAGAAGTCAGTGATAAAAAGGAAGAACTGGAAGAGTGCTTTGATGCATCTGTAGACCTAACAGAAGAGCTTTCTAATAAGACTGTAGCAGGTGAATGTGATCTTGAAACAAAACCCAGTTCAAAGACTAGTGGAGGATGTCAGATAAGTATAGATGATAAAACTAATAAAAAGAGGAAAAAAGAGATTCTCAAAGAGAATTCCAATTCAAAAAGGCAGCGAAAAGGAACTGAATCAGGTGAGGGCAGCAATGAAGGTAATGTCAGGTTTGAAGATAGAAATTCATCACCCAAGCAATGTTCCAGTAAGAAGAATGACCTGCAGCAGAATAAAGACTCTACTCCTTTGGCTTCATCTCCATCATCACCTGGCCTCTATGCCAAAAACATCATTAAAAAGAAGGGAGAAGTAGTAGTTTCCTGGACAAGGTAATTTCTGATTTGATCTACTTAATTACTTTAGGGATTTTTAAAATTATGTGAAACACTGAAAAGAGGGAAGAAGAGGGTAGTTAGCTATTGACCAAAGTTATTTGGTAGCTCTACACCCTTGTCTAAAAAGGGGAATGGGAGCCTCCTTTTATCAATGCAGGATTGGTGAGGGAGATTGATGTCCATCACTTATCCACATCTCCCAAAGCAGGAGTCCTCTTGGCTTTTGTTTTGAAAGCTTGTGTGCCAGGGTAACAAGACCTATTGTCATCTACTCTATGTTCTTATTATTTCCCCTACCCGGTTTATTTTTTTTATCCAAAAATTCCAGCCAGGCTTGGTAGGGGGTGAAGATCCTTGGTGTTCCTGTGAGGCATTGGTGACTGGTGAAGAACAGCTAAAGATTTCCCCCTCTGAGGGAAGGCATGGTTTTGGGTCTGAGCTGCTCAATCTGTGGAAATGTACCAGTCAACCTTTCAACTCAATATATTCTGATTTGCAGGATGTGGGTGACAAAGGAGATGGCTGTCTGTGTCAATAATACATGCAAAATTATTGTGATGTATTCTTATTTTTAAGAAACTATAGTTGGCAGGTTTTGCTGTTCTTGCTATAACTTGATACAATGAACACTTTATAAAGGGGCTTCTAAAAGTTTCAGCACAGACTTTTCTGAACTATAGTTCAGATATAGTAAGTTTCTAGGAAGCATTTTAAAAGAAAATCAGTTCCTTCACAGAAAAAAGACAGCAAAAGCTAATGTGATTTTTTAATGTGCAAATCAACAAGGTAGAAAGAGACTTACAGTTTTATGTATGAATATGATCAAGTTTTCAGTTTCGCAGTTTTTGTTTCTTTGAACTTTTGTTTATCTTTTTTTTTTTTAAAAAGACATTTATTTAAATAACTAGTCAGTAATTTTTTCTTTGAAATTGAAGAAAATAAGTATAATTTGTTGAAGTATGATAGGTTCCAGCCAAATAAAATTGCTGTCTATACACATTTTGCCTAAATTCATTGATGAGACAAACAGGAAGTTGGTGATGCACTTCAGAATAGACTCCTGGTTTTTTTTATTCTCGTGTGAGCAGTAGATGTTCTCTGAGTATGTTTGTTACATTAAGCCACTTAGAGAAGTCAAACTTCAGTGGGCCTCAGGTGAAAGCTGCTGTTCAGCCATGCAAACTGAGGCTGGAACTGCTGTCCTCTGTTGAGTTTGAGTTCCTTTCAATTCAAGTTAAAATATCTGGTTTAGAACCTTAAAACTCTTGGACTTTAGTTTGGGGCTAGCTCTGTTCTAACAGTCCTGCTCTTCCTAGTAGGGGAACATAATCTCTACTACCACTTGTTTGTACTGACTCTGTTACTCTGGGCTGGTAGAAGAAAGGATCCTCCACAAATTTGTTGCTGCTGTTTGAACTCACGTTCTGTAGTTTGGAAATACTCTGAACTTTATATATACCTGTATGTGTTATTTTGTTTGTGTATGTGTACACAACTATATGTATTAATGTTTTAAAAATGCATTTTTGCTGTAGAAATGATGACCGAGAAATTTTACTGGAATGTCAGAGAAAAGGACCATCAAGCAAAACCTTTGTTTCCTTGGCCACTAGGCTGAACAAAAGCCCAAATCAGGTAGGTGATGATCATTCTTATATATACTACCAGCAGTATTCCTACATTTACAATTACACATGAACAAAAATCTTTGGAGATCTTCTACAAGTCTGTAGTTTTCTTTTCCTGAAAAAAAGAATCTTGAACTCTGCCAGTTGTTACTTCTTAAAAATACATATAGGGGTGTTATGGGGATTCCTCAGTACCTGTTCAATTGGTACATTGGAACTGCTCCACTCATAATCCTGGTACAACAGCATTGTTCTGTTGTTGGATCAGCACTTAAGTAAAGAAAGACAATTTTGAGAGGCCTGAAGCCTTTGGACACCTTTAATAAATTAGAAATATATTCAATTTAGAGCTGAGAAAAAATTATCATGATTGTGCAGAAAGGACATTTTTAATGAAGGTGTTTCTATTTTTCCTTTCACCTTTTAATGTAAAAGTTTCAAAAGACACAGGTACCAAATTAATGTAGAATATTCCCAGAGGTTTCCATCTAACTTTATACTTGAGTTGAATTGCTCTCTTAATATGTATCCTGCAAATCTAGAAAGGGAGAAACACATTTGACTCCATAGGAAAAGCTGCATGATTGGGATTTGTCTTTTAGGATATTGTGTTGCATGGTTCTAGAGTTTTTTGTGGTGTTTAGAAGCTGTTGGGGTGGCTGGTTAGATAAAATAATGTTATCTGTGCATTTATGCCTCTCTTCCAAGTTAGTTTGGTGGATCATCAATATGCTATAGCAATATGTATACAGCAATAAAAAGTAGTAGCTTAGAGCTGAATGAGGTCACTACTTCAGCTGCTGTAGCTATGTTCAGCAAAAAGGCTTTTTATTCTGATCTACAGACCAGTTATGTAAAATCCCTGGCAGGCAGATTACTCCATGATGAGCAAAAAATACCTGAAGCAACAATTGTGCAAGAGGGTAGGAAATAACCTATAAATGGTGCTTTTTGTGGAGTACAGTATAAGCTTTTGTCTTTACATTTGCATCTCACTCATGGTTATGTGTGGTAAATTCAAGGCTAATTGGCTTGAAGCCTTCATTTTTTCCTCCTCCTTGTAGGGAAACCTGTATTAAACCTGTGTTGGCTCTAGCTGTCTTTGATTAACCTGGAAGCTGTTTCAAATGTGAAAGGTATAGGACGACTTCCTAGATCCAGTTAATTTGTTAATTGTGCTCCTAAAATTCTCCGACTAAAATTTCTTCGAAGTAAATAGTGGTGGTCTTAAAAAAAACTTGATGTCAGATCAATCTGTCTTGGTAGGTATGGAAGTTGAGGGCCTTAATGATATATCTTCCTTTTTTTGTCCTCTCTTAGGTTTCAGAACGATTCAAGCAGTTAATGAAGCTGTTCAAGAAATCCAAGTGCAAGTAGACTCAAACCAAGTTGCTTCATGGTTACAGGGCTTAGCTGTGACCTGCAAGGATGGACTGGAGCCGGTGCATTCGTATTGGTGGGATTATGGGGAGGTATCCGAGTCAGAATACTGAGTTTGGTAAATCCAGTGCACTGTTAGTATTTACTTGTCTGAGTTTCCTCTGAACTCCTTTAACAGACTAACACAGAGGGAACTTCACAAACCGAGTGGCTAGGAAAGAAAGGGCTTTGACACTGCACATGGGGCAGTATCATTTCAATGGGGTCATCTCCTGTTAGTTAAAGGTGTTCTGTGGGTGGAGACAGGGGCAAGAGTGGGAGTGGTGGCTCTTGCTTCACTTGTCAGAAGTTCTGCATGTGCTGATCTCAAACTGTGATCTTAAAAAGTAAGAGTGCTTTGGAATCCAGTTGGTAGCCAATCCTGGAAACTGACAGGTAGGTCATCTTGGTGACTGTGGAACTTATTTTAAGAAGTGAGGTCTTTTTCTTTTAAAATAAGGCAGGGCAGTGATAGCAATGATTCCAAAAGTTGCTTATCTAGTAATTGAATTCTGTTGCTCAGGAATAGGTGGATCTTGCAGCTTGTTCTTAACAAACATTTGTGACAATTGTTTACTTACAAGAGATGTAAATCTAACAGAATCTGTTTTCAGAACAGTCAGAGTGCAGGGTGGTGTAAATGTTACTTTACATGAACGCTCCTCCGCAAAGGCCATTACGTTTTTCTGTTCCAAATTACATCTGTAGAAGGTACTTCATTTAGGTCTTCAACATAATCTACATTCTGGGTTTTTTTTTTAATTAAATATTGAGAAATGATTTTCTTTTAGAAATTAATTTAGAAACAGACCTTTACAGTTTCATAAAATGTGACTTTGTAGTTACTAACCAGAAGCAAAACTTTTCTATAAAAACAGGCAGTTTTTAAAAGCTTGTCAACTTGGCATGTTTTGACAGCAATTGCATCTATCTTTACAAATTGTTTAGTGCATTAGAAATTCATTATGTTCTATTTTTAAAAATCTGTTATAACTGTTTCCAGTTTTACTAGAACATACCTAAAGTATATATGTTTGTGTGTGTGTGTATTTACGCACACATCTCATACATAACTGCTGTTTTATCCCAAATTTCTTAAAAGGTTTTTGTTTTTTCTTCTCTCTGAGATGTTTCTCAGAGAGAAGAGATGTTTCTCATCCCTGGAAGTTGAAAGGGGTTTTGTTTAATGAATTCATTCATTTTTGAGGTTTTATTTTCTATGGAGGATTGGAATTGCTATAGTCTTTATTCAGTCAGAGCATCTGCTGAGTACAGTTATACTTCATTTAATAGCCCTCACCTAAGTGCATTGCCTTTCAACTTGGATTGAATTGGCTCTTTTTCAGAGTCCAGTGACCATTTCTTCAATGTCAGCATGTTTTTTGTTCTCTCTCCAACTAATGGGACAGACTTCTCTTTCTAATAAACCATCAGATAATTTGTCAGTGATGTTGTCACTGACCCCTTGGAGTATTGTACATGTGACCTATGGAACGGATTGTCATGCTGCCAAACAGTGCATTGTCCTTGTTTTAGGCAGTGCTCTGGAAACTGTTACAAGTAATGAGTTGACTGGGTGATGATGTCAGTTCTGGCAGTCTTCCATCTTTCGTGCTTGTTTCTGAAATGTTTGCTTTCAGTGATCAAATCCCACCTTCCGTGCTTTGCTGTCAGTGCCTGGTAATTTCAGTGGGGGATCGGTGCACCAACCCGTGCTTGTTCTTAACAAACGTTTGTGACAACTGTTAATTTGTTGGAGATTTAAATCTAACTGAAACTGTTTTCAGAATAGTCAGTTTGCAGAGAAGTCTTCATGTGTGTGGAAAAATCAGGCTCTCCGAAGAGTATTCTTTCAACCATATGCTAATAGATCAGCATGTGCACAGTACTGAGGGCACTGAGGGAAGTCACTTCTCTCCACTTAAGTGCTTCCTCTCTGCGTCAAAAAAAGGCAGGCAGTATTTTATTACAAAGTTGTTTATTCCTTGTCTGTGTTTACTTACTTTCATATCTGTATAGGTGATGGGGGCAGGGTTTGACTGTTTTGAATTTGACTTGGATTCTGTTTTTTATAAAGTGTGAAACTTGGTTAATGTTCTCTCTATTGTATCTATGTGTACAGGTTCCTATGTGGTCATGTAAAATATCTGATGTTTGTACATATATAAATATATGTATAAAAATAGAAAGAGCTTTGTTTAGCCAAAGATGATTTTTTAAAGTATATAAAACTACAGGTTTATTTTGTATAAACTGAATAGTTTGCTTACTGTAAGAGCAATACAAAAAATAAAACTCTAAAACTCACACACATGTTCTTGTTGAACAAAGGTTGGCTTGGAGTGGTTTTGTACCATTGTTTGTAATTTATTTCTCCAACAAAAATTTTGATACATATATGCCAAATGTACTGTATGTAATTCTACAGTCTACTTTGTGAAACCTCAGGTAAATCAAAATATTTTCTAGAACTGATGGTTAATGACTTGACAGCTACACATGCTGTGAAGCAGCATTAAAATTTACTTCTCTTAGTTTGTATAAGTGAGTAGCTATGTTGATGTTCTGGCCAATAAACATGGAAGTTGTCGGCTGCTGCTCTGCTGTAATTACTGCTCTGAGTACATACTGCTTATTTCTTAGTGAATGTGACTGGAATTGGAGAGTTTCACAAACTATGTAAAACCCTTAAGCCACTTATGAGACAGGACCTACAACTTCAGTCTTTTTTCTGGAAACAGGGAGTTATTGTTGAGTGAAATATTACAAAGGAGAAAGATCATTTTGTGTGCAAGACCTTTCACTGGAAGAGTGTAGCTTGTGGCCCTTTGAGAGTCTTATTCCAACTTGCTACTGGAGGATAGGTCTACTTCTGTCCAACACACATATTCTGTTTAATGGATGTGAGTATTCAAAATTTTTCCAGAGTTTAAACTCAGGGAGTGGGGTTCATGGAGATGTGCATGAAAGTAAAATCATGGGACATTGGGCATTGAATTTTGAGGGATTCTCTCTAAGGCAAAGTCTGTTGGCAGCTAAAGGTGTACCTACAACAGTTGTCTTAACTCGGGACAACTTAACTTCTCTTAGATGTCAATCCAGCAAAACATAGCTATTCCCATTAAGGCTTTCCTTTCATTGTATTCACTCTAAAACCAGATGCAGAATAATCTTTAGCAATTTGTCTTCATGAAGGGAAGCAGCAGTAATAAAGCATGCTGAGGAACAGTCTTAAGGATTTCTTAGAAGAATCTATGAAATCAGTTGAGGCATTTCAGGAGTAGAATTGGCTTTGCTAGGAAAGATGGATACCTCAGAGTTTCAGGGGTGGCTGGCTGGTTCCTGTGAAAGGTAACTAGCTCTGCAAGGAATGAGTTAGTACCAGTAGCAAGAGTAATGTTTGTAGTAAAATGGAAAAAGTTCAAGTGAAATGACTTTTTTAATAAGGTATTTCTAGATGGTGAGAGTACACTGTACCAGTTTAGTGGTTTAGGCTAAAGCTAAAATTCTGTTGTCCAGCTCACTATTCATATCCAATTTGTGATGAGTTTGGTGAGACAGCAGAAAGCATGTGCACTTTGAAGTGGTTTTGACCCTGTACCGTTAGCTTTGTTGTGATGTCAGAATTTAAGTATTAGTACAAGGAAATGCTGCTGTGTTATAAGATTGCTATTAGTTCCCACATATATCTTCTGTTTTTCAAATGTGTGAGTCCCTGACAAGAATATCAAAACCTGCAATGCTATAAAAAGTTTATTTGGGTCTAATACTAGAACTTATTTTGAGCTAGCTGGCACTTCTATTTTAGAATCAAACAATATCATGAGTTGGAAGAAACCTACAAGGATCCAACTCCTGGCCCTGCACAGGACAGCCCCAAGAATCCCATCATCTGCCTGAGAGTGTTGTCCAAGTGCTTCTTAACTCTGTCAGGCTTAGTGGCTGTGACCACTTCTCTGGGAAGGCAGTTCCAGTGCTCAGCCACCTTCTGAACAAAGAACCTTTTTCCAATATCCAAACCTCAAGTTTCCCTGACACAACTTCAGGCCATTTCCTTGCATCCTACCTCTGGACTCCACAGAGAAGAGATCAGCATCTGCCCCTCACGAAGTTGTAGATTGCAATGTGGTCTCATCCAGGCTGAACAGACCAAGTGACCTCAGCCAGCTTCCCTTCAAGGCCCTTCACCATCTCTGTTGCCCTCCTCTGGATGCTCTCTCCTATGGCTGAATGTCTTCCTTACACTGTGGTACCCAGAACTGCCCCCAGCACTCGAGGTGAGGCTGTCCCAGTGCAGAGCAGAGGGGACAATCCCCTCCCTTGCCAGCTGGCCATGCTGTAGCTGATGTCCCCCGGGACAGGAGCAGTGCCAGCTCCCGGCTGCCAGGGTGCTGCTGACTCGTGTTCAACTTGCACGGAGCAGGACCTTTCCTGTGGCTCTGCTTTCCAGCCTCATTGCTGAGTCTGCACCTACACCTGGGGTCACCCCATGCCAGGTGCAGAATCCTGCTGTCACACACAAGACAGAGTAAATGCCTCATTCTGCATTTGGATACTGGGGTTTATTGAATAACCACCAGGACCAGACCTTTTGCCCTCCTTGCTTGTGATCAGCTCCTGCCCCAGCACTGTGTTCCTTGGGTCTCTGCTTCCCAGCAGGGAGGTCTCTCCTGGTCCAGGAAGGTCAGGCACAAAGATGTGCTGGTTCCCACTGTGCTGCTTCTCACAGTTGCCTATTCCAGTCACCACTGGCCAAGGTCCCATCTCTGATCTGCAGGATATTTTCCCTCCCACCACATCCACACACAGCCTGCTGTCAGTTCACACTGTAAGCTGATTCTATCTATGGCAGGAGCTTATAGCAAGGGAGGCACCACAGATTCTTGCTTCTCCAAATGCAAACACCATCATCCCTGTACCCTCACCCTGCTTCCCTTTCATGCACAATTAATTACATGGTCCATTAACAAGCTTGTATGAGCAGTCCTTTAACAACATTAATTTTTCTGCTGCTAAAGCAAAAATGCAAAAAATTGTCCCTGACCAGCCCACTGTCACCTGCCCTGTCCCCTAAGAAAACTAAAACCTTAAACCAGGTTGCTCTGAGGGCAGAGTGAAGTAGGCAGCCTGTGGTTCTGGACCTGCCAAGGGGCAGGTGAGGTGGGACAGAAATGTGCTGGGCCCAGAATGAGCTGCTTCTGCAGTGAACAACTCTGACAGGATGGACACATCATAGGTGCTGCAGCTCTTGCTCTTTTCTCAAGTTTTCACAGCCAGGAGAGGTGAAGAGGGTGCTCCTGAGACACCTGGGCACTGTGGAAGGTGCTGGAGATGTCAGGTCAACATCTGATGAGGCAGCACAGAGGACCCAGGCCTGAGCCGATGATCTGAGCTGAAGCAGCAAGGAAAAGCTTTAGGGATTGGTGACCAGATTTGGAAAGAGACATGAAAATAAAATGGCAATGACAGGTATGTGAGACTATATGGATGAGAAAGGCCTGTGGAGGTCTGGGTGGTTTGGATGAATATTAATGCATCTCTCAGGGGTGAAAATTGTAGTCCTACAATTAAGGCATTTGTTTGTAATGTGTGCATAAACCATACATCTGCTGTATTAGGCTAGAGGAAAGGTGCTGCAGCCACCTCCTCTGCTGCAGGGCATATTCAAACAGGACTTTCAGGGACACAGGTACAGCTTGTGTGAGAGAGAAGGATGCAATGGTACATAAATCAGATCATTCCAAAGAAGAGGTGAGGCTATTGTCATTTGAGAACTGGCCACTGGTTTGTAGGAGCATCTTCAGGGAGAGGAGTCTGAAATAGAAATCATACATGTGCCTTATAAAAGGGAAGAAAAGGGCCAGAAGTTCCACAATGAGAGGAAAAAATGAGTATTTTGTATTTCCCTAAAATTTAGGCCTGGGCATGGGCAGGAGTAGGCAGTAGAAGGTCTTGGTATCAGCAACTCAGTTCTGGTGGCTCCAGTTTCTCACAAAATACCATTTTGACAACTCACCTTCCTTTTTTAAACCTTGTCTCTCACAGATATCAGTTCTGAATGGGCTTGAGGGTGGCTATTCAGCCCAGCTGATGAAAGGTTACTCTGCTGAATGCCTGTGTTTCTAACTTAAGACTGGAGTCTTAGTTCCTGTGGCCTCCATTTTCAAAGGCTCAGTCTAACACATCCTAAATTAACTCACCAGGCAACAGAGTATGAAATCGGACATGACCGATCGATCCTCGAGCATTGATCCAAAGCGAAACTAATGGAATGTAAAGAAAATGTAAGACTCTATTGTACTGTAAAGGCTGCCTATTTAACCACTTTACAAAATAAAATTTCATCTGGGAGCTGGGTGGAGGTGTCAAGTTCAAAGAACTGACTAAAACAAGGCATGGGGACTTCACAAACTGCTGCTGTACAGATTAAGCCTTGAGGGAATGGCTTTGTTAGATGCCACTGACTAAAATAATTGCATTATAATTTTGGCTAGAGGCACCATCCTATCATCCATCCTATCATCTGATGATTTTTAAACTGTGCATGAGTAGTTTAGACAGAGTGATCTTGGCATCTAGCTACATAGAACTGAGAAGCCCATTCAGTGTACCACATCTATGCTTGGGTGCTTGGGAAAAAGAAAAAAAAGGGGAAAAAAAAAGAAGATACCCTCAGACTCTCAAAGAGAGGTCTCTGAGAAATAACAACAAGCACTTCTGCATGCTCCTTCTGCAATGCTCTAAGACACTAACCAAGGGCTTTCTCCTAAGGTAAGTGGCAGAAAAATAATTCTTCCTAGGGCAGTATGGAGCAGGCAGCTGCCTGTCAGCCTTGAAGCAATGCAAATTAAAACCATGAGTATTTGCATCTTAACATTTAACTTCTGACAAGAAATTTAAAGTTTAATGCTGCTATTTCATACCTCAACTGATGTAAACGTGGCATGAATGTAACATAGAAGTGATTTGAATAGTGGCAAATGACAAAATTATTTTAAAAGAAGGAACAAAATAAAAAAATATAAAGGAACTTCCTCCAAGAGAAATGGTGGATTTCCATCTGTTTCTAACTGATTACATGCATGGATTTTTATTGTTTGAAATAACCATATAAAAATACTTGGGCAGACACAAAGTTAGATGGTGTAATGAGAAATGTCTCCGGTATGTACTTTCTATGCTAAAAATGTTATATATCTAGTCTACAATGCTAGATGAGGCATTGATAGATAGAATAGGCTGTACTACTAGAATTTCTAGTCTACTAGTAAACTGGAAATAATGATATAATTGATATTTAAGGTTCCTGTCTTACAGTAAACTGAAATTACTCTGCTACACAGAACTCAGTTAAGACGAGGGAAGGGGACAGAAATGTAAAAATTAGAAGCACATTGCTATGACAAGGTTGTGAAGTAGTTTGGGCTGATTTCTTAGAAATGCTGGCTTTTGTGGCTCTAAACTATCTTCTTTATTTTATACACAATATTGACTGTGTCATTATTTGTACTGCAGTTCTACCAGTGCAGAGCTGAGGGGAAGTGTCCTGGTATCAAGGGCTCACTTAAAGGGTGAATTATACCATTCCTACAATTTCATTTCCTCTGTTGGCTTTTATAATGCAAAGGTGAGGATAGAGTTATTTAAACACTGGTAGAAACAACTCAAGAAACAAAACTCTGTCGAGCCAGAGTGATATGTTTAGACACCTCCCTTGCCCCAAATAGTTGCATCCATTTTCTGTTCCAGGCAGTTTCTACCACCAGAGAATTTCATCTTTGAGATTAAAACATATTTATCCTTGAATTTACATTGTAGCATCACACTTAGGGTTTTGTGGTTTGGTTGGGGTTTTTTTGCTGAGTCAGTCAGTTTCAGTGAGGGATTAGCCATTTGCAAGGCAGCAAACATACCTAAAGCTCCTTTGCTTAACTGTTGTGTTGGACTACAATAATTATTGCTGACTTTCTGTTTTCCTCCTGTGTCTCATTGCAATGATATGCGTGGGAGGAAAGGAATGGGGAAACAAGATATTCTGGGTGCATAACAACACCTAAGACATTGCTTGACTAGATATGTTTACTTAGCCAGTTCCATGTGTGAAAATTCATATTTGCAGCCAACACAGTCCCAGAAACACAATAATAAAGTCTGTAGGATGCCTATGCTGAGAATAACGACTTCACTGCTGGTTACAACTGAGAATTTTTACTTGCAGCATGGATAAATGCAGCCTTGAAGCAAAACTGAACTACCTGGGATCATGTAATGAAGCAAGCCATATTAATAATGGTGATATCACCCAGCTATGCTATCATTTAAATATATACAAGATTTTGGGCACATCAACCAGCCACTTTCAAAAAAACGTAGAAATTGCACTTTACTAAAGGTTGTAGTTTAGTAAACTTTGGGATATTTTGAAAGTATTGTAGCATAAAAGAAATTCAAGTGCAAAACCTAAGGTAGATATGATCCCAGTTGCTTCAATAATTTATTGCCATATTAGCAGAAAAAGTTCCAAGGACACAGCACTAAACATGCAGTTGATTCACAAATAAACAGTCAAATATCTTACATTTCAATTCCCCACATTACCTGAAGCTCCAAAAGAGAGCTTCAAAAGAAGCAGCTGGTAAATCAAGCAGAACATAGACCAATTTGCTTGTGAATCAGTTTCTGGGATAGAAGCAGTTAAAAAGATTTTCACACACTCACTGTTAAAAACCTCCACATCACTCTGATTCCATTTTCTCATTTGTTAAAATTTATAATTAAGATGCAGCAAAACTTGATGCATAAAAATAAAGGTATTAACCCTAGGAGCACTCAGTTTATTGACATTATCCTATAACTGAGACTGCAAATGTACAGCTATGTGTAAATCAGCTATGTACTTGTAGTTTTAGGAAGCCAAGAAAGAAACTTGTGACTTGTTACCCGTGTAGATCAGAAAATATTGGATGGATGGCACTAAAATTGCTACTAACTTAGGGTAAAAAATGAAACTGTTTTTAAGTCACAGTTATAGGACACTTCTCAAAACTTTATAAAAAAAATTAAAGCCAAGAACATTATCTATTGTGGCAAAACTCTAGCAAATCCATAGTCAAAGTGGAATGGAGTGGGTGTAGAATTAAACTGTAGTTGGCAAATGATTTGCGAGGTGGGAAAAAAGTTGTCTTCATTTCTAGTGGGAAGAAAAGAATATAAAGCTATGGGCAGTTATGAAGTACTGTGGTTTACAGCTGAAATCAATATCTCTTAATCTTAAAATAATCTCACATTTGCATTTTTGACCAGTAGTCATAAAGTTTGAATTAATTTAAAGGCCCAGTAAGTAGAAAGTAATGATGAACTTCTAAGAGCTCTCCAGCTACCAGAAGAATGTATCTGAAACACATTTATTGAAATTAACAAAAAAACCCCAAAACTAAACAACAAAACTTAAAAATGTCCATTTCCAAAAGAAATTCATCATTACAGGAAAATAACTTTTTTTTGCCCCCCCAGAAATGAACTTCTGACAATGGGGGACTGGAACTTGTTGGGCAGCATCCTTGAAGAAGTGCACATCCACTCCACCATAGTTGGCAAAATCTGGCTCACAATCCTGTTCATATTCCGGATGCTGGTGCTGGGAGTGGCTGCTGAAGATGTCTGGGATGACGAGCAGTCCGAGTTCATCTGCAACACGGAGCAACCTGGCTGCAACAATATCTGTTACGACAAAGCCTTCCCCATTTCTTTGATCAGATACTGGGTACTGCAGATCATATTTGTCTCCTCCCCATCCTTAGTGTACATGGGCCACGCGCTCTACAGGCTCAGGGCGCTGGAGAAGGAGCGGCAGAACAGGAAAGCTCACTTGCGGGCTCAGCTCGAGGACCTGGAGCCCATGCTCGAGGAACACAGGCGAGTGGAGAGAGAACTGCGTAAGCTGGAGGAACAGAAGAAAGTGAATAAGGCACCCTTGAGAGGGTCCCTGCTGCGCACCTATGTCCTACATATCCTGACCCGGTCGGTGGTCGAAGTGGGCTTTATGATAGGTCAGTATCTTTTATACGGGTTTCACATGTCTCCCCTTTACAAATGCACTCGGCCCCCTTGCCCTAACACGGTGGATTGTTTTGTGTCCCGACCCACAGAGAAGACCATCTTTATGGTTTTCATGAACAGCATCGCCGCAGTCTCCCTCTTCCTCAACATCCTCGAAATCGCCCACCTGGGCATCAAGAAGATCCAGAAGAGCCTGTGCGGGCGGCCACTGTGGCCGGCGGGCCCGTCCGAGGAGGACCCCAGCGCGTACAACTCCAAGAAGAGCTCGGTGGTGCCTCCGCCGCCCTGCCTGGCCAGCAACGCGTCCCCGCCGCGCCCCGCGCCCGCGCCGCTCCCGCCGCCGCCGCCCGCGCCCGGCGCCCCCGCGCCGCCGCCGGCCCGGCAGCACCGCGGGCAGCTCCGGGGAACGCCGCCGCCGCGCCGCCGGCACCACGGACAGCACCAGCCGCCCTCGTCCAGCAGCGAGGAGGCGCCGCGGGCCGCCCCGGTGGGCGGCGGGGCGGGGGCGGCCGCCGCCGCCCGCCGGGCGCCCCGCAGGCACAGCCGGGTGAGCGCCTGCCGGGATCGGGATGAGGAGCGCGGCGACTCCCCGGACAGCGGGCACTGCCCCGGCACCCGCAAGTCCAGCTTCCTGTCCCGCGTCCTCACCGGGAGCCGGGCGGGCAGCGACAGCGAGAGCACCGCCTCCCGCGGCGGCTCCGGCCCCGGCCCCGGCCCCGGCTCCGGCTCCGGCTCGGAGGGGAAGCGCCGCGAGGAGGGCGCGCCCAGCCCGCCGCCCGCCGCCTCGGGACGCCGCGTGTCCATGGCAAGTAGCGCCCGGGACAGCCCGCGGGAGGGGGGCGGCGGGGGGCCTCGGCACCCTGTGCCGGCCCTGGGGAGGAGGGGGCGAGCCAGGGGGCAGAACGGCTCGGGCAGGACTTCCAACACAGCCCCAGCTCCTCGCGGCCCCCCGGACAAAGCCAAGCTCCCAAACGCTCGGCCTCCTTCTGCCGTGAAAGCAGGAATACCAGGGAATTACTGAGTCCCGAGAAGCTCTAAGTCACCGAATCCCAGCTTCTTTATACTCATTCCATCATCCCAATCAACTCAACGAGGATTGTCCCAGGGAAAACTTCTTCAGCTCCAGCCACTGTAAGAAAGAGAAGCTGAGAACGCATTGAGTTCAATGACACAACTTCCCTCAGTTTCAGGTTTGTCTCAGAGGTGACCTCCAAGTCAAATAATTGTTCAATGAATAAATCAAAATATCTACATGTAAAAACCCCCACCAAATAATTGCAATGCCAGAGCCAATGACTACAGAATTGCTTTTCCAGCAGCTCTTCCTTTTCTTTGGCTACATGTTCTAGGGTTGCTTACAGTCATAATGTTGACAAGATATAGTGCTTGTATTCAAGAGTCAACAAGGCTTTCTTAAAAGAGATTTGAATTCTGGTGGTCTTAGATCACAGGTTCGGTTCTTGGAGAGCATAGAGACCCCTTTACAATCGCTTGCAGTAGCAAGCCCATAAATACCTTTTTAAAGGGCATGTAATAAACAAGATTACTTCACACAATGCTCAAAGTCATAGATTCTGTTCAATTTTTTTTCCCTCACTCTTCCTAAACACCTCCCCCCCTGCTTTTTTTTCCCCTATGTATAAAACAAAAAAAGCCAACAAACTTCAAATCTTTTCTGGTAAGAAACACAAGGCACTGTTACACTGCTCATCCAAAAATTGTTTGTGAGTTCCAGTTTCCATGGGTTGCAGTTTCTACAGTAAGCCAGTCAGCATAAGCCATATTAATTTGTCACTTATGTGCAATTTAACCACTTCCCACTTCAATCTTTCTAATACAGGGAGAGGGCCTAGAGCCTAATCTGTTGATCTGCTGGCTTTTGATACTCAGATAGAAGGCTCTTTAAAAAGGTGAAGTGCAGAAAGTTATTCAAAGCAAGACAGAATTTCAGTAGCACTCTCTTGAGAACTCACAGAAGTTGCTTGGCAGCTTTTCCTATGTAATGATTCTACCTTCCAGGGGAGACCTTCAGAGAAATATAGTCAGTTTGCAAAACAATGTCATTACTCTTGAAAGTAACACTCTTCCAGCATGCTGTCTTTGGAGATCATTATGTACAGGACTTGTGCTAGCATTTTAAAATGTGACTGATGTAGATACGATACCTGGTGCTTCCTGCTTACAGCATGTAATATTTAAAAGTACATGGACTTCTTAATAGAACTGAGGCAAGGTTTTGGCAAATGCACTTTATTCTGGCACTGCTGCAGCATTTTTATGAATACTGATTTCAATACATAAATATCCAGGTGCATCATAAATATGTTGAACCTGGGCATTAAAACTTGAATACTCTTCCAGTCTGTATTCCTCAATTCCTATATTAAGTATTTAATTTGGTCAAAGGCACTCAGCATTGGTTTGATTTTTTTTTTAATATTGATTTCCAGAAGATGATAATCATGTATTAATGACAGAATCACAGAATTATATGGGTTGGAAGGAATCTTAAAGATCATCTAGTTCCAACCCTCGCCCTGTCAAGGGATGCCTTCCACTAGACCAGGTTGCCCAAAGACCCAAGGCCTGGCCTTGAACACTTCCAGGGATGGGGCATTCACAATTTCTCTGGGCAACCTGTTCCAGCAGCTCACCAAGCTCACAGTAAAGAATTTCTTCCTACTAAACCTACTCTCTTTCAGTTCAAAGCCATTCCCCCTTGTCCCATGCCCTTGCTAACAGTCCCTCTCCAGCTCTCTTGTTGGCTCCCTTTTACTTACTGGAAGGCCACTACCAGGTCACCTTGGAGTGTTCTCCAGGCTGAACAACCCCAACTTTCTCAGCCTTTCCTCACAGGAGAGGTAGTGTTTAGGTAAAAGAAAAATGTGTATAATTAGACTCAAAGTCTACTGATCATATTTTTTAAAAAAACAAGTACTTAAAAGTAGCTATATTAAAAAAAGTCCAAATGAAGCATGCAAAAACATAGCCTACTGCCATCCCTGTTTAACAGTGACTTGCAACAGTAATGCAGAGAAAGTACAGACACTTCTTAACATAACAGTGATTCCACATGCACAAACATACTCTAAACAGCCAAAATATAGTCTGTTCTTACCTGGATTTTACTAATCTAAGCTGGGTAGCCTAAGAGCAGAATTGACACTGTTCTTCAGTTTTCTCTGATGAATTTCCCAGACTATCATCTTTAGTTCCACACTGGTTCAAGCCTTTTCTTTTTCCCCCTCATCCACACCATTCTGCCAGAATACGTCTGTAGCATTCTTTGTATTAGGTTCGATGAGAGAGGTGTATCAACATTGAAAAGATCACTTTCTACAGCTCAATAACCATTCTAGCAGCCTCCAACCAAACACATACCCATCTTCTGTGCTAAGACAGCAGGACAGCTGCAGCTGCCCACAAACACCATAGTTTTCTTCCTAGCTGAAAGAAAACCTCAAAGTTACACAAAATCCATCCATCTGATACTGCAAGAGTCTTCAGACAAGCCAACTGCACCCTGTGAGTTGTGGCACTGAAAGCACCGAGCAAGTCTAAGGGTACAGTTTATGGATGCTTGACCTTCAACCAGCGATGAGCTTTTTTCTGACCAGTACTATCAATGCCGTTTCCACGACAAAACTGAATCTCTAACAAGCAAATAATAATCATTAGGGACAAATGAATGTGTTAAAAATTACTTCTCATTATGTATTGGACCAAACTATGAAGACCAGATGTTGGATAGTAATTGGCTGGGTCATATAACGGGATTTTTTTCATAAGTACAAAACTGCCTCTTTCAAAGAGAACAGGAAGTTTGTCTTAGGCCTTCCTCTTTGGAGGAAAGGTTATTTTGTACCCTTAGGAGAGAATGCATTTAATTCTTCACTGAAAGCCCCAATGAAACAGTGCAGTAGGATATTGATTACAAAATGCATGTCTGGCTATCAGGATTCCTCAGCTTTTGCAGACTTCAGTTCAAACCAGACCAGCTCTAGATCTAAAAAGGAAGAAA
This sequence comes from Vidua chalybeata, assembly GCF_026979565.1. Classification (NCBI taxonomy): domain Eukaryota; kingdom Metazoa; phylum Chordata; class Aves; order Passeriformes; family Viduidae; genus Vidua; species Vidua chalybeata. The sequence continues at coordinate 77,070,219 of NC_071532.1, read as the reverse complement.
TGCCCTTCCCATTGGTAGGATTTATACAGACTAACCATGTTAGGTCACAAACTAGAAGGCTATTTAAAACTTCCTTACCTGGAATTGTTGGAGATGAAGAGCCATTTTGTAATTTCACATCCAACTACAGTGTAAACCTCTGACAAAATATTTACATTTTGTAAAACTGTTTAGTTTTGCACCCAAACCACTCACTCTTCATGTTCTGTTCCATTTCTTTCATGTGGTATTATCCAAAGTTAATAACTATTCAGACCAGGAAGCTGAAGTGAGAGAGACAGAAAACCTAAAATACTTATTTGACTAAAGATCCATTGGGGAAAACAAAAGCTTTTTTTGAGCTACTGCTGGTCAAGCTTTAGGTTTATTAGATTCTGAAGACAGACCACCAAAACTGGACCTTCAAGCACATAGCAAAGCAAAAGTGGAGAATAAATGCATAATATGAGGGTTATTTCCAACTGATTTCATTCCACCTAAAAAAATTACAAGTGCATTGCTGACTATATGAATGAGATAATCTCAATAAAATGTTACAAAACTCTGCAGTGATGGGAATCCAGCAACTATGTACAGCTGAAGTCAGACTATCTGCAAGACTCAAAAACCTTGGTCCTGAGGATCGCAGTCAGCATGCTTTGAAGTGACAGAAAATAATTTGTTCACTGATAACTGTCTCCAAGCTAATAATTTCCAAGGCTCACTTAGAGGATGCATCTTAGAGAATAAACAGTATTTTATCTTCTAAGAGATATTGTGGGTACACACATAGTTCTGCCCTAAGGTTTGCATCTCTCACATTTTAACTTTTATTTAAGGGGAGATACAGCAATGGAGCAAAAGGGCATCTTCTGCATGGTCCCAGGCTGCCAGACTCCGTTAGGTGAAGCAGGTCTTAAATGGCAGTTTTTCACAAACAGCTGAGTGAAAAAAGCTTCACTGAATTTAGTATATCCATAATCATAGCTGACAGCCAGGAGGTGGATCCACAAAGGTGTGTAGGAATTATGCTGCTGTCCACAGGACTCTGCACATGAATTATATTATGAGAAAAAGACCTCATAATTTGCACCAGTCAGAGTCTTGACTGGTGGATAATACATGCTTAAGCCTGATAAGATTAATAGACTGATGGAGTTAAAGATCAGTTTATAACAAGTACAGATGCAACTTGTGCTCTAGTGAAAATAGGCAGGGCCAGGAATTACAGCCCGGAATAGGCACCTGGCTCTTGGAGCATTGCACTGAGGGGTATTGTCTCCCAGCAGCCACATGCAAGACTGTGTCAAGCCATTAAGACCATCAAATATCTCTCCTCTTATCTCTGGGGGCATGAAAAACAGACCTGAGCACTCCAAATGAACAATTAGAGAAGACAGCAGCTTTACTTCCAGAGGCGCCGTTCACCAGAATCAAGCACTCTTCCTCCTCACCCATTTTCTGCAAACCAGGGAACGACTGCAGAATGATCAGAAAGCTCAGCTGAGATGACCACAGCCTGACTTTCCATCTTCAGAGTGTCACAATGTCTCCCCAATTCAACAGCTGAATGCAATCATTTCTACAAAAGCTGGAGGCTGTCTGGTATTTCATTGCTAGCTGCATTTGAAGTCTTTGCTAGCTGTGTTTCCTGCCTTTCTAAAGCAGAGGATTCCATTTCCATACTACCTGAGCAGGATTTCCAGCATCAGTTCTTTTTGGTCTTTACCTAGATGACAGTTCTCTAAAGAATTCTATGGTGTGCTCTAAAACCTAGGAGTTTTAATTTGGTTAATTAGGATTGGCAGTATTTACACTAGATTGGCTACTCTCTTCACAAAGGCATCAACTTTCAGATTACTTGGAACTAATTATATTTGCAACCCATGCCTAAACCTGTATTAAGAGAACTACTGTGCTCATGCTCTTTCTAGAATACCCAAGGGTATTCCAAGAAGATGGGGGGCTTGACATTGTCTAATGTTTGTGTTTCTTCATGAAGCCATGATAAGTTCCTAAATCAAAAACCAAAACTGGAAATCATTAGAAGATCAATCATAAGACGATCTTAGCAACCAAAATTACTAGAGCATGGCTTTCATAATGAAATCTTAGGCATTTTAGGCACTCTAGACTTTTGGTTTTCAAGAAGTGCTGCATCTTCCCCATCCTCTCCTCCAGGGTGTCCTTTCACAGTGTCATTTTAATAAGTCTGTATTTTTGGCTACAAAGTAACCAATGTATCTTTAAAAGCAAGACTCCCTTCTTATGGTGAATGAAGGGAATAAAACTGACAGTGAAGCAGATGGTGACACTGATACTCTCAGATTGCACAATTAGTCTGAGATAGGGCTGCTGATTTTATTCTTTTGCAGAGAAGAAAGTCTCGGGCTGAAATCCTGGTTCTGTCAAAGTTGTGAAAATTTTACAATTCACCAGGTTTGGTTTCCCTCATTGCACTGCTCTTTTATTCCTCCATGCTGTTCAATTTTTTCCTACTTCTCAATTCTCCATTCAGCTTTGAGCCTCTTACCCACTGGGAAAACACTCCATAGTGAGCAGGATAGGGAAGAGAAAGCTGCTGTTCAGCATGAGTGCTTGTCATCTTCTTCAGAACAGGGCATGTTTACTCAACCTTTCAACAACGTGTAAGGAATAAATACCCACTCATTTAATTATCTGCTCACCTGCTCTTTCTTCTGGGGCTGCAACAGCTTGATAAGAGTGAATGTAAGTTGAAATAACAAATCTGATAACCATGGAGAAGTTATTTATACAGCTGAGCTCCACCAGGAAAATCTGCAGGTGAGGTAGGGCACTGGCAAAACCCTGTGTTCCTCTAGGATTTTTGAGAATCCTTAAAGGTATTCACATTTACACCTGCTGGTAACTACTGCTGGTTTTGTACAGTTTTTCAGTACACACCTATTAAAAAAAAATCCCACAGTACTTGTATTTTATTCTGCCCTGGAGGACTCAGAAGAAACTTGTGGTGATGACAGCAAGTGTACCAATTATCCTGCAAAAGCCACTTGGCCACCCAAAGGTAACCATTCACCACTTGCACAAACACAGAAAAACTTTGTGTGTCAGCAGCAGTTGAACACTAATTAACCCCTCTGAGGATCTGTGCAGCAACAAATAAGATGGAATTAAAAAGTGGAATTTGTTTAATTGAGTCCATCTTTGTAAGGTTTTAAAGAATTCAAAAATATACAAACCCCCTTACTAGGTACAGGAAAAGCTACTAGGGTGGGTTGACTGATTTCAAACAAATTACTAAATCACAGAATTATAGAATCAGGATGGTTTGGGTTTAAAAGGACCTTAAAGGTCATCTAGGTCCAACCCCCACACCCATGGGTCGGGACACCTTCCACTAAACCATGTTGCTTAAAGCCACATCCAACCTGGCCTTGAACACTTGCAGGGATGGCACATCCACAACAGCTCAGGGCAAACTTTTCCAGAGCTTCATCACCCTCACAGTAAAGAATTTCTTCCTAACACCCAATCGAAACCTACTCGCTTTCAGTTTGTCCTATCACATGTCCTTGCTAACAGTCCCTCTACAGCTTTGCTGTAAGCCCTCTTTAGGTACTGGAAGATGCTATAAGGGCTCCCTGAGGCCTTCTCTTCTGCAGGCTGAACAACCCTAACTCAGCCTGTCTTCACAGGACAGGTGTCCCAACCCCTCTGACCATCCTCATGGCCCTCCTCTGGACTTGCTCCAGCAGGTCCATGACATTCTTATATTGGGGTCCCAGAGCTGGATGCAACACTCCAGGTGAGGTCTCAGAGGAGCCGAGTAGAGAGGGAGAATCACCTCCCCCAACCCATTGTCACACCAATGTATTAATGTATTTATTTTGGTCTAAAATCAAGGTGTTTCCCCTCTTCCCACCCCACCATTAGCATTGAACAAAGCCCTGCAAGGTAAGTATGTTGTCAGCCAAGCACCAGATTCCCTTAACGATGTATGTGCTGGGGTTAATTACTATGATAGCATTTCTTTTCCTCCTTTAAGCCAATTGAGTTTAGTGCTTTCTTTCTCTTGTTATCTTTCAGAGCATGCTCCTAGAACTATCATCCATCATGAAAAAGTAAAGACATTCTAAGGAGAAGAAATAAACTAAGGGACTGAGTACAAACTGCCTTCAGCAGAGAGATGAGAAGCAGATTTTCTGTCGTAATGTTCCCCTCTCCCACTGCTATAATGCTAAATTGATAATGCAGTTTAAAAAAGCAAACACTTTATTCCTCCATTTCATGCCAATCCCAGCTATGCTGTACTCTGACTGCTGGTGTTACTGGGCAGCTCGCTCCACGACTCAAGATTTCTCTCATGTAGACTGAGCTGGATCTTGTCAGTGTGTGCTGCCACTGCAGAAATGGCCTTGTGTATTTGGGGAGCATTTTGGGATGTACAACTTATTGTGCATGCTAGTGGTGCTCATATCAGAAACCAGCCTGATCGACAGAACTTCAAGGTAGCCTAAGACCCAAGGTATCGACAAGAAAGGAATAGTTTGATTTGCAAGTAACCTGGAAGGCTACGTGGCCTCTATCTCTCCAGACTTCAGCAGCTGATGAATAAAAAGACAGAGGAAACACTCATGGAATCTGAAAGGACAGAAAATTAAAGAGAGAAAAAAACAGCTGAAGAATATCTGTGGCTTTTCTGCCTGTGCTAATGCAATCCTCAAACTCTGATTGAGCCTTTCCATGCTAATGTAGCCTCCACATAGCTAATGCTTTTGGTTTCAAAATTGAAACTAAGTGATACAGACAATTTACTTTAAGTACAAAACATCTACACTTTCCAGTTTACTGTTTGAGAAGATCACATTGTGGTCACGAAAATCTTATTTGCTTCACAGTCTCATTAATTCATACAGAAGAAGCAAAAGACAAGCAAAGACAAAAAGAGCTCATTTCATTTTGCTAGTACAGCCTAGCTCCAGAGGGCCGGCTTTCTGGGTTGTATGCAGCCCAAGGAAGCAGCTCTTACACTGGTGTACCTGGAAAATAAAGCACCTTCTGACTGTCCCTGATCCTGTTTCTAGCCCCACATACTTAAAGCTGCTTTTGTCAAGCTTATCACAGTTCACATTTGCTATCATCTCAGTAGGGAGTGATGCTTGGAACAAGTTTGTTTGCTATGCAGCTTTCCCTATGCATAAAAGTCCTCCATGACTTGACAACTCTAAGGCAAGGCTAGCAGAAAGCAGGACTGCAGGAAAAAAACTCAAGCATAAAGATTGTAGTGGTTTGTTTTTTTCAAGAGCACATGATTTACATTCATATTCTGCCTCACTAGAAACTCACTGACAATTTGCCTGTGCATTTATTCAGTATTTTAAAGCAAAAAAAAAAAAAAAAAAAAAGAAATATTTGAAATGGTGGCCATTAAATGCCAACAACTGAGGGATGGAGAAACAGCTTTGCTAACGTACTCTGTCTACTGCCAGGCTGTGTAGACATGGTGGGTACCTCTTCTGACAGATTTGATGGGGTGGGAAGCCTTCTTCATATATGCTCAACAGGAAGATGCTAAGGTTGGTGGCCAAGGGAACATGATCAATGGTCTTCTGTCTGGTGATAAAAAAGCCTGGGGACCTCCCTCTAGCAGCCTGACCTCCTCACCATGCCACAGAGTGTCATCCCAGCAAGTGTGTGGGCCAGGGCAGGACAACTGGTCATGCCTCCCTGTGTATCCTCCTGCCAAGCTGCTGAGCAGGCTCCCAGCTTGCATCCGACACAAGGAGAGAGGTGGTTGGTGTGGGACTCCCACAGCACAAGCACCTCCCTGCCAGACCCCATGTCCTGCTTGTGGTAAATGGCATCTAAAGCTGTTGGAATTTCTTCTTTCCTTTCTGGCTTTCCTGCTAATGGTCCATGGCACAAGTTTCCTCCTTCAGGAAGGAATACTACAGAGATTTTTGTAGCTATGGTTTTTTTTCTACACAAACCTCTCAGTTTCTCTCAGGTTTTCCTTAAAGGGGAAACAAACCTCAGCCTTCCAACAAGTACACTGGTGCTTTAGAAGACCAAAACAAAGACTGAGCAGAATTGCCTTAAGTCATGCACTAGGGGAAGGAGTATAGATGCAGCTTATTTGATCTTCCAAAAAAACTTATTTCATGTTTGCAACGGAACACTCCCGGCTGTTCCTGCAGATCAAAGGTAACTGGATCCCTGGATCAAAGACTGCTAGTGAATTAGCAGTGGGACCCCGTGAGTAGAAGTCTCTTCATCTGTCCAGAGAGTCACCGGGCAGTAACAACCGCTTCCAACCCACCCTCCTGCATCTCACCTACTACCCGCGCATTAAGCGAGCCGTGCAACGTCAATTTCAGAGTCAAGATGAGACGATTTACAATACATAATGATATGTCTTTATTTCATCAACAGAAATGGTGTCTAGACAAAATTCAGTTAACACTAGCAATTCAAATGAATGAAAAGGGTTGGGTGGTTTTTTTTCATTTTTGTTTTTTTTGCACAATACTGTATTTACAATGAGTAAATGACATTTTAAATTCATTAGTTCATAGCAATGCTTTCTTCCAAAAAGGTAAAAATTCTTAGTAACAGAGAGTAAGCATCAACAGCCACCTCATTTATTTATACAATAAAAATCACAAGAAACCACAGTCACCTAGAAAAAAAAAATAAAGACAAGCTTAAGAACTAGTACAATAAAATGATGCATTGAATTAAGTTACATTAATCGCATAGAATTTGTGTAAAAAGTATGTAGAAAAAACACCTGATGTAACCTGTTACAGTCATTGACCAGTTATGAGAGGTACAGAGGGTTATACAGGTAGATATGTGTGAAAACTGTCCATACTGTTTGACCTGGGGAGGAAGAGAAGAGGGGTTGCACCCCCTTGCATACACTGATAAAACCCTGTTTTGAATATGGCCTCTGAAGTTTGTAAGGCATATATAAGAGGTGCACTTGTAACCAACTGGTTCTGGAACAAACTCTTAGGGCATCCCCACCCTTGAAATCAAAGGTGATGCTTGCAACTTTGAGTAAACAGCCACACATCGAATATCACCAAAGTGTTTAGTATCATTGCTGCTGCTCTGAGGGATCCAGAGAGCTTCAGGTGGAGCAAAGGCAGCAGTGAGAACAGGACTGAAACCATGCACATTTCTCTCGGGTACATCACAGCTGTAGGGTACCAGCTGGGCAGGGGCAGGGGGTGCCAGCCACAACCCCCAGCACGGGGCAGCTGCTCCCTCCTCTGCCCACATCCTCAGGGCATGGGCTCCTCTGGCTGCAGGGATGAGCCCACCGTCCACTGCAGCCCCTGCCTGGCTCGCTCCAAAGCCGGGGGGGTCCTTTGGGTTCGTAGCCTGTGACCGTCTCTGCTTCTAAGCAATCAATGAAATCAAACGCTGCCAGTTCCCATTTCTATTTTGGGATGTTAGTTTCTTTCTGCATGCCCTTAATTAGCCAAAAGGGACAACAGTGGCACTGCATAAACCACACAGTGACTTTCACTTATGGCAAGGGCTCTGCCCACAGTCACTTAAGTTTGCACAAGAACAGGAGTCACCTAACTGGCTTTTTAGCAGTCGTTTAGTTGGGGTAATAAGCTTATAAAAAGATATTTTTAGCATTCCTTCCTGCCAAAAAGTGATTTTGTTTGGAAAAATGGCAATATTATTCATGTACTACCTTAAAATGCTCATCAATAATTGACTTCAATATAAATAATACCTATCTTGGTGGAGTGTAGGAAAATACTATACACTTAATCTTTGCAAGTAATGCCATTAAAATTTTGAGAGTAAAGGGAATAATTATTCTACAGACCACCACCAACAGATCTTTTAAATATACACACAGTATTTGAACATAGGCATATACACATATATTGTATTCTACAGCATCAGACCTGATGCCTGAGTCATAAAATACTCCAGGGAGTATTATAAATATACATATATGTATTATAAACAGGAAAATACACAAACACACACTCTGACTAGAATTATAGATGTATGTATACATACATACATACATACATACATACATACATGTATTTTATATATGGATGCAAAATTAACTTGTACTGTTTTGGCAGAGACAAAATTGAAATGAAGTCAAAATGTGTTGAGAAAATTTTTAACAGGAAAGAGAGCAGAAATTCTTTATGTTAATAGTTTGAGTTTCACCTCACTTCTCATAAAAATAAAACTGCTCCATACTTAGCAGAGCCCCTCCTTATGCAAAGCCGCTGCTCATACTGAGCTAAAACTTCTCAAGGCAGCCCTAAAATAGAGACTTTTAAAATGCTGTAGCCATGGGCTACAACATTCACCCAGAGGCACCTTCAAAAGCATCTCAGATCAGGGAAAAAAAAAAGGTGGAAGCAGCACTCCTTGTTGCAATGGTAACGGATGTCAAGTGGAGCAAAAAGTGAGCCTGTGGATCTGGCAAATGTCCACTTTGTCTCACTTCAAAAGTCTCTATGGGTCTCCTATTCTGCAAATGCACCCTTGCTCTCTCTTTGCCACCACAGCAGTGGATTACAAGAAACAGATGAGGATGTGGTGTTGATTCTGGAATTGTAATGCTTCACCATGCTTTCTCCTAGTGGATCAGTTTTCATTTTATTACAGGATTATAGTGATTCCAGCATGCAGATTTGTTTTATTTACTAGGCAATCATGAAGTTACATATTAAAAAAAATTAACAATATATCTAGGCATTTTAACTTCTATTTAAGCACTCTTTAGGATACAGACATGTTGAAGTGTCACACTCCAGATTAACAACCACAGTATCAGCATTAATCATTTCTCTGGCAGGAGTTAATCCATTTAGCAAAGTTACGTATCTCGTTCCCACTCTGCTTTTTAAAGAGAAGTAGCAGTTAGCATACTAATCACTGTGGCTTGCTTTTGCAGCACATTTTACTTCCTTGGGAAAAAAAATACAGGGATTAGATCCAAAAATATAGTGCATCTTAAAAGCAGCATATACCCTTAGAAACACATTTAATAAATTACTTGTACAATATATAAAATAATAGTTTTATACTGCAGCATCAAACTCTTGACGCCTGAGTCATCACGTTAGGAAGTCAGTGATATAAATACTGGGATCTCCTGATAATACAGCCAACGTTTTTGCTTTTGTTTTGCTTGTTTTCTGTTTTGTTTTCGCTCTTTTTTTTTTTTTAATTTATTTTTTCACTACCTTTTTGTTCCAGAATCAGCTTGCAATGAGCTTTAATTGTGTTCAAGGCACCCCCAGAGAACGCAGAGAAACAAACACATTATTATAGTGTAGTACTCACCTGACAAAGCATAGCAAGCCTAAATGAAATGAGGTTTCCTGGCAATACAAGTATAGCAATGGCAGAGGAAAAGGAGGACTAGATACAGACTGGACAGAGCTCCAAGGACTCACGTGCCCATGGGAGCAGAGCAGTGCTCAGCGGGGAGATGGGGTCTCACCATGCCATTCCCAAGCAACGCCCAGCAGAAGAGATGCTGCATGCATCCTCTTTGACAAACGCAAAGAGATTCTTAAGATCACAGTGACCACTGGCCAAACTCTTCGAATTCTGCAGTCAGATTTTTTTTCCCGCTCTTTCCAATGATGTTTTGTGGTCATTTGGTTTGACCTCGTGAGACAAGAATGGTTGGGTATGTAAACTGACGTCCAGGTCTGAAACTAATTCTCCCAGTATCTTCCTCTAAACGTTAGCCCAGTAACTGCTTTGAAAGCCACATGGTTCAAAATAGCAAAAAAACCTCAGAACAAAATAGAAACAAAAAACAACCACCACCACCACCAAAAAAACCCCACTGAAAAACCATGATACATGTAAATATAGGAAGCAATGACACAAAATCAGCCACTTCTAATGGGAAAGAATGAAATCAAACATCCAGAAGAGCTTGCAGAGGAGGGAAAGAGAGAGACGAGAGAAAGGTTGAGGAAGAGACACTTATTTGAGCAGTGGTTTTAAATATCAGTTCCCAAGGTAGAGGAAATCAAGGGACCCAGCACCAGTATGAGGCCAGGTCAAACCTAAGAGCTGCAGCACAATGGGTTGTGTGGGTGGGTTTTTTAAACCGTTGGAATGAGGTCAAGAGTACCAGTTGCACATGAGTTGTTAGTAGAGTAAATCTTCATGTCAGGAAGCAAGATAAAACTTGGTTTTATACTCATAAAACATTCTATCTATTCATATATATATAGGAGGTCACTTAAAAATAAAAAAGGCAACAGAAAAACATCTTTAAAATACTGTGTCAGTTGACCCTTCCCTCCCGCCCGCCCCCAGCCCCCCCAAAGTAGCTATGACTCTATAATGTGATTCACATTTAGTTTTAAATTCTAGCTTTCACCATGGTCTCATAGAAACAAAACTTCTCTGCGAAGCACAGAACTGCTTTGCAACGTCAACGAATTCAAAGGAAAATCAAATCCCACCCCCCACCAAAGAGCTTCTCAGTGAAGTTACCTGCAAAAGATGGTTGGGAGGGGGTTCAGATATTTTTAGGTTAAGCTCTTTTAAAAAGAAAGGACAACTCCTCCCCCTTTTTCAACCGTGTGAACTAGGAGTTTATGGCATTTGTATATTTTTGAACATTTAAAGGTAAGGATTTTGTACAGTAATGATTAATACCTAAACATAAATATTCTCCTACATTATATACTAGTTTTTCTTTGTACATGCGGGGAAAAAAAGTATTTTCAACAAACATGGCACATGCTATATGCAGTTCCTCCTCAGTAGCTTGGCTACAATTACAATAGTTTGCATGAGGAGGATAAAAGCAAGACTTTGTGGCGAGTGGGCGACAGTCCATGAGCACAGTCTGAAGATGGAAGAAGGTGGAGAGAGGGAGCTGATTCCTCCTCCAGGGTTCAAGATGCTGATCTACTTGAGTGCCTCAAAAAACCACCAGCACACACCTCTAGTGTAAACGTTAGCACAGAAGACCACATTATCACTTAGTGCTTCTGAGAAGCTGCTTCCCCACACTTTTTTTTTTTTAAACAGGTGTGAACAGCTGGTCTTTTTTTTTTTCAGTGAGAACAAACAATATCAGCCAATAAAGCACATGACAGTTGTCGTCGATAAAGCCACACAACCTGGCACACGTAGGGCAAAGAACCACAAAATAAAAACTCAGTACACTTAGAATAGTAATAATTATGAAAAAAAGCATTAGGAGGTTGTTCTTCTGTCTACACTGTACATACAGATGTTATGCTTGGAAAGCTGCTGTCTCACACAGTCATAACATGAGTCAACATTAAGATACAAGTCCAATACAGTTACAACTAAGCCAATTCACTGAGTAGTCTCCTTTGAGACAGCGCTCTTTTAGCTGCAGTTTGCGCTGAGGGCAATGCTGCAGGATGAGAGGATCCTGGAACACAACAATTTGATGGGTAAGTGACCAAATTGGGTGTTGGCAAACGTATGTTTTGCTCTTAGAGGATACAGTGCTAGCTGGACTTCCGTAAGGAAGCCAAAGTCAACAACTAGGGGTGTGATCCTGCAACTCTGCCTACCTAGGCAGGGTCACTGACTTCACCAGACCCACCTCTGCAACTTGGGTCTGGTGGGGAGAACAGGTAACGTCTGAGGACAGCTGAGGTCAGGCTCTGGGGACTAGCCGGAGCAGCAGTTGCTTCCATGAGTAAAGGATGCAGAGTGGGGCTGGAGAAAAAGCCCCCAACTATATTGACATGATCTCTGTTTGCTTTACTTCGTGGAACATTTGATGAATTGATCCAGTTGTCAAATACACTTTTCTCTAAAGAGTGAAATATACTTTCCCCTATAAGACTCCAAAAGCATCATTAACAGCACTTAAACTTGGTTTGTGAAACAGAAAGAAGTCTAAATATAAAAATAATTCAAGCAGATTCTCTTTACAAATTGTATAGTGAATTCAGTATTTGGCAAGACTGTTTTTACTACATAATGAGCTCCTGAGTGTTTGTCTATTAGATAAAAATTTTCTATTTCCTTTAAGCCATAAAGCAAAGAAAATCATATACTCAAGTTATTCTGAAGTCATGACTTCATTAATGAAAAGAGGTTTGACCAGAAACTCAGTGCAAGTGGCAAAGTTGACCATTACTGTACAGTATCTGCAAGAAAATAAAATAGCTCCACATTGCTCAAGTGGCACGAAATGGCTGTGCCAAAAAAATTGTCTATAATAAAATCTCAAATAAGTTTCCGACATTAAAGTTTTATAAATAAGTACAAAGTGAATGCTATTGCTGAACGGCGAACTGAGGAAAAAATTATCGTGTAACAAGTTACCAAACTAGTTCTAGCATCAAAGACAAAAAGGAATGTTGGAACTTGTTTGTACAATAGAAATGAAAGCTTCCAGTTTGTAGGATGAGAAAATTGAGGCATGCAGGGACTCTTGCATATGGATATATATATTTTATATATATTATATATAATATGTACAGTTTAGCTATAAAACTTTGATGTGTAAAGAAGCTGTCTTCAATGAAAAATTGAACATTCAGAGGAAATTCCTGAGTTAGGGTTTTGTGACATGGGCCACTGAGAAAAAAGCTGCGGTTGGGTCCTCAGAGGTGTTATGTCCATCCCTGTTAAGATTGAAATCAACATACAAAAACAGACAGTGTTGCCACTGCTTCGTTCCCTGCCTGAGCAAGGGATAGCACCATTGTGAAGAGAACTCCTGCTTGTAGAGAGGAGGGAATACTTAAAAACAGTATTGCTGCTAAGACCACTGTAGTGTGCACCAAATACGTTCTTCTAGACAACAAATGAACACTGCCACTGGCTGACTGAAGAACACCTGACCAGGTGTAACATTAAGGTTACGAGTCACTAGGTGTAATCTTTCCTAGGTTGTTCATCTGTTGTACATTTATCAGTCATTTCCTGACAGAAGTCTACCGTGACCGTCTGGCTGCTCTGCTCTGGTGGAAGCTCTCTCTCGGGGTAAGTACCTGCGTCGGCTCCATCCAATCCCGCGCCAGCCGAACAATTTTCCGAGATGTTGTTGGGCAGCCAGGGCGCTCCCAGCTGCACTGAGCCTTGCTCCGAGCAGCACTGCATGCTCTCCCCGACGCACTGGGAGGTCACCAGGCTCTGCTCCACACCAGCTGGGGCGGGGCTGATGGTGGTGACCGGCTGTAGATCCATGGGTCTGAGAACGGGGCAGTATCGGTGGAGGGCTTGGATCTGTTCTGGGCTCTGCATGTCTCTACACACTTCCTGGGAAAGACACGAGAAGTTGTCTAACAATTCTCCCATGCTTGCTTTCAGCTGGTTCCTTTCTGAGAGCAATTTCTCTTTCTCACACACCTGAAAAAGAAAGAAGGCATCTTACGCTGAGGAAGGGACATCCATTGCCTGCTCACTTTGGGCATGTATGCAGCAGTACCCAAGAACACCAATGTGTCACACTTGTTTTCATATGGCCAGAGGAAAAGTCACAAAGACATCAAGTATTTGATCACCATGGCCTGTGTGGACAGGGATGTTCGGGCAACATCTGGAGAAAAACATTTGAACTGGAAGAGGATAGAATCCCAAATTATTCCCACAGAACTGTTCCCTTTATAAACTAAGGCTGCCTGACAGAGGATACAAAAAACTCAACAAAACATTTTGAGGGAGAAGTGCCATTTCCCATCTAATCAGCAAGATAATGGGATAATTCCTGAAGTGAGGAATGCTGCTGATGTTCAGTTCACCCTTGAACTGTCAGGTTGGCCGCTTAGGCTGGGTGCACACCCTGGAGCCCTGTTACCACTGAGAGAGGTGAGTTTATTCAGTAGAGGATCTAAGTGTGCTCCGTGGCCTGCACCATGGCTTGTTTTCTTATGTTCTGCTGCTTAATGGTTTGGCCTTGATCTAATACAGATATTTTTATGAACCCAGGCTAGGGTTTCACCTCTAAAAAATCGTGTTGACTCAGTGTAGACTAACTGGGATGGTCCTGCTGCATCTCCTTCTGTCTCAGGCAGGTGAGCATACAGCTCAAGAGAGTAGATGAGATTTTGTAGAATACCAGAACTATTTCCAGAGCTGAGCTGGCCCCAAAAGCAGCGCAGCCACGTATATCTCACCTAGTAACACTGCTAAACCCAAGATGTCTCAGCATCTGAGGTGTGAAAGCTCCACAACTCAGATAATCCAACTATGGGTGGTTGTTGACAGCTGATAGTATTGCTCTGGGTCTAGAGCCCACACTGGAAGCATACAGCTGTGTGAATGTGAAAGAGAACAGTGCACATGAAAAGAACTAACTGCTAAAATATTGATAAATCTATCAAGAAAGCATAAAAATAATAAAAAAATAAACAGATGCTCAAGTACATCTTGAGATGATGAATTATGGAGGAGAATATGCTGTGAGTTTGCAGGGAAAAAAAGGAATGTGAGTGGGTAGATGAATGAGTGAGAGAAAGCAGGCAAAAAAAATTACCTATCAAACTCTGAGGATACAACCATTTCACTCACTGTCTGCTGTGAAACCATCTGTGTCAAGAAGATGGGTAACTTACAGTAAGTAACTACAGGGGGAAAAGGGGTCTTTCATAAAAAAGACCCAGCCAAGTGAAAAACCCTTAAACCACAGCACCATTATGTAATTCATGAGACTGGAAACTGATGTTCGCAAAGTGGACAGACGATAACAAAGGAATTTCCAGTGGTCATGTGTTGTGTTTATCCTTTTCCCTGTCCCTGTCTTCCAGCTCAGGAGGCTGGGTACTCAGAGAACAACTGGCCTTTCTATTAAGACTGAGGCAAAGAAGCCATTAAGTACCTCAGCCTTTTCCTCCTTCTCTCTTGCTATGTTTTTACTGCATTCAATAAAGGATGGAGATTCTCCTTGGCCTTCCTTTTCTTGCTTGTCTGTTTAAAAAAAAAAATTATTGTCTTTTACAGCAGTAGCCTGATTAAGTTCTAAAGTTGGACTTTTATCCTTCTAATTTTCTCCCTGCATGATATCCTTGTAGTCCTCCTGAGTAGCTGCCCCTTCTTCCAAAGATAATAAGCCTAATTTTTTCCTCGAGTTCCAGCCGAAACTCTTTGTTCAGCCAGGCTGAACAGTGTCTCATATTTCAGCACATGGGATCAGCCTGCTCTTGTGCCCGCAAGATTTACTTCTTGAAGAATGTCCAACCTTCCTGGACTCCTCTGCCCTTCACTATTGACTCCTAAGGGATTTTCCCAACCAGTCTCCTAAACAGGCCAAAGTCTGCATTCTGGAAGTCCTAGGTGGCAGTTCTGCTGACCCTCCTACTTAATTCTCCAGCAACCAAAAACTCCTTCATTTTGTGTTCACTGTGCCCAAGAAGGCATCCAACACCATCACTTCACCCACCAGCCCTTCACTGTTTGCAAACAGGTCCAGCAGGACCTCTTGCCTTCCCTACTTGGCTCACACTACATATTGCCACATATTCAAGTCTCCTTTGCTAAAAACTGAGCAGGGATCAAGCCCACAAGGCCACTCATATGCCTTTCATTCATTCCCCTGAGATGAGTGTTGGTGCTGGGGAGAGGACTTAAAATTTTTATTTTGTCTGTCTGCAGTTTATCATATCAGACAATAACAGCAATGTCACAGGATTGCATGAAATCAATTAACTCAAACTAATTTTCAAGTGAAGGCTACGATATAAGGCTGAATCACCCCCTGCTGCTAGTCCAGTCCTCAGAGTGCTGCTTGTGAGGCTCTGGAGAGTGAGAGACAGGAACTCCTCCCCATCACCAGCTCAGTGCAGAGGGACAGGCATGTGCAGCTAAGACTGGATCTGCTTCTTCTGGCAACAAGATGAGGATCCCTCCACTCTTTCACTGTGCAGAACCTCTGACTCACCCTGTACACACTGTGCATTGCACTCAGTGCAGGAAGCAGTTGCTCACTATTTTGTTTATCTTTGTTGTGTTGTTTGTTTTGCATCAGTGGAGTACTACTCTGAACAATGTTTTGATTTTTCTTTTTTTTCCCCCCAGGGCTTCAGCAGCACAGCATCTGAAGGGCTCACAAGCCTTGATGATTTAAGCCTCCCAACCAGCTTGTGAGGTCAGTGTCACCTCCCTGTTACAGACGGAAGCAGACAGGCACGGGCAGCAAGTGAGTAACCCAAAGTCATGCGGCTTTCTGCCATTTGTGAGGTGATGGTAACTCAGCTTCTTCCAACAGATCCCTGCCTCTTTCACACTATGTTTCCTACAGCTTGAGCAGAGAACAAAGCAAAATGAAGCACAAAAAACCCCACCTGAGGTGTCCATACCATGACTGAAAGTAAGAGGAATTTTCTGAGCAGCCACTTGGACTTGCTCGTCTCCTCACTCCCTTACATTAAAATGTGGCAGCTCTGTCCACTGTGCATTCTGCTCATGAACACAAACAAACTGACTGAACCCACTGAAGTCTGGACTGGGATTGCTGTTGGAGCCCTGCAGGCTACAGTGCAAGGGTGAGTTGGGCTGTGGTGAGGGCACAGAACTCACCAACTTGCGGATTTCACATTCGAGGTTCTGAATACAGTCCAGCTTCCTCTTGCGGCAGCGCTGAGCTGCAATCCGGTTCTTGCTGCGCCGGCGGACATCGTGGATGAACTCCAGTTGCTCTGAGGTTAGCTTGTGCATCTTTATCATCATCTGGAAATCATTCCTTGGAAGATCTGTGATTTGATCAACAGGAAAAGGAAGTTTCACCTAAAACAAACACAACACAAGAGCAAAGAGTCATATTTTGCTTGCTCAATGCAAGCTGAACAACAGTGAGTGGAAGGACGATTATCTTTGCTGCCACCCCCTCAATAAACAACAAACCAAGTTTTACATTGAGCAAGTTCTTCCCTTGTGGCACATTGTGGAGGTCCAGATGGTAAGGATAAGATGATAATCATACTTAAATCAGCAAGACATACGAATCCCAGATAAAAAATTTAATCTTTCTACAAGGCCTTAATAAATGATCTCATTGCATTTAAAGAAGGTTCTGTCCACTAAGAGACATGGCCTTTTGGAAAGAGTGAAGTACCTTGCTGCTATTATATTCAAACTAGTTTCAAGGTAGGGGCTATTACCACAGCAGGAAATGTGTATCTGCTTGGACTGCAGGACTGAAAGTTTGATTAAGTATGAGGTTAAAAACACAACCTGACACCTCAAGTGGATGAAAAATAATGTATTGCAATTAAGAAAGGTCACCTAATCAGCATTTCAATTAAGCAAAACACTGTGTAAGAAGAAAGGGTCAGAGGAGTGTGATGCAACATATCCTATCCTGCTAAAATATATACATTTGAAAATAAACCTATATATGTTGATACTCTAATATTCTTGCAGACTAAAGAGCACTGAAAGCATTGAAAAGGTCGGGGTCTGACTTCAAGAATCCTAGCAATTATACATTAAAGCCAAGCAAAACACAAAGCTCCCAGCAGTCTGAAGAAATGAACACACAGTGTGTCAAAAGCTGAAGAATGGTGGATGTGCTCAAAGCCTTTTAGGCTTTTTTTGCCCAAAATCTATCAGCTTGCTCAAATCAAAGTAAGCACCTCCCCTTAGAAACCTTGCTTCACTTAGAGCCTCAGACTGATAACTATCAAAAAACTGATGTTCTTCAGCCAACTGTTTTATTTGGTGGTCAGATAAGAGTCAGCTGACAAAGCTGAAGGAGATGCAGAGTAATTAGACTGACCCCTTCTTTTTTTTGAGTCATACCCACACTGCCCAAAAGATGGCAGTAAATATTTATGTTTCTGCCCCTGTTTGGTACAGTCTAACCTCTGGAACAAGGAGACTATTCCACACACAGGCTATCAAAGAAGGTAAGTTGCTCCAGCCAAACGAAAGATATGGGTTGAAAACGTTCATTTGATATTTAAAACATGTATTTTCTTCAAATGGCGCACTTAATAATTATTTGGAAATAAGTAACAACATGGATTATAAGTTTTCTTCTTCAGAGAGCTGAGTTGTTGAAGCAGACCAGTTTGCTGAGGACACATGTACACCAACACACAGCAGTGGCCTCTGGCATCGACAGTCTGGACCCTCACCAGGCACCTGAGCCTGCCAGTAACCAGCTCCTCACCTTGTTTATAGGTGTTCTTGGCTGTTTTCTTGTACCCTTCTAACATTGCTCTGTGCATTGCCAAGCCTGGGGTACGTGAAGTTCTGTGCAAACACTTACCACATTCTTTGAGATGGCTTCATGCCCTGAATGTTCATTCATGCCCCTCTGCCTCACATGTCCAGGCACTGCTTCATAACACACTACTTGACAGGTCAATTTAAAGCAGCAAGGAATGCCAAACACTGCCCAAACCCTCCCAAATTCTTGCTTGTACACACAAAGGCTGACCTTAGGCACGGGGATGTGAACTACCTTGTTTACAGACTGCCAGTTAATGACATGAAACTTGTTTGATTTCCCCTCCCGAGCCTTTGGATGGTCAACATAAACTCAGTGTAACCTGCTTTTCTCTCAAGCTTCTACCAGGGTCTGAAAATGAAATGATGTCTTCGTCTGAAAGACATCACAGTTTCACTGCAAAACCAGCCAGTTCATCTTCACAATTTTTCTTTATTTTCTTAAGACCAAAATGGAAAGCAATATTAACTTTATTTCTCCCTACCTCTCCCTTTCAAAACATATTTACTTGCAAGGAGATGTGCTTGCAGCTGGAATGAAAGAGAACCAATTTAAATATGTCAGGTAGAAGTTGCTGAAGGGAAATGAGAAAATAAATAAAAAATATTCATTTAAAAAAAAAGGGATTTAAAATAAAATCATCTACACAGCAGATCAGAGACTGCTATCAGTAATCCCAGCATAATCCCACTCCTGTCACAGGCAGCACTGCACAGGATTAAAAATGTGAAAGGGAAAGTGGAAGTGAGTCAGACTCATTTCCTTCACCATTCACAGCATTTTTATTGCCTGTCTCCCTCTTCGAAATCAGCTGTCAACTGAAAAAAAAAAAAAAAAACAAAAAACACCAACCCACCAAGCTTTTGGCACGGACACAGTGAATAACTGCAGCAGGGTGTTGCTGCAGTGAGAGGCTAAAGTGTTTTACATCTGCACAGGGCAAGACTCTCAGCTGCTATTTATCATAACAGAGTGGTGAGTCATTTTGCTAGAGCCTGCAACTGTGCAGTGGGTGGGATTCATCTGACTCACCCAGAGCTGCCTGAAATGATGCGTTGGGACTACCTAATGTCCTGCTCCCTTCAGATGGCAATGCTGCACAGCTTCTCCCCCTCCTGGCTGCAGAAGGAGTGGACTTAAAACTCAGAAAAGATTCTGCATCTTACAGTATCTACGGGAGGTGAGAGAAACTTACCTGAGGTGTCTGAGAAAGACAGTCAATCTTTTCTAAGATATGAAAGAAAACCCCAACGAGTATGCTTCCTTGTGAAGTTTTCTTTCTAATTACTATGATTTTTT
This sequence comes from Vidua chalybeata, assembly GCF_026979565.1. Classification (NCBI taxonomy): domain Eukaryota; kingdom Metazoa; phylum Chordata; class Aves; order Passeriformes; family Viduidae; genus Vidua; species Vidua chalybeata. The sequence continues at coordinate 77,050,769 of NC_071532.1, read as the reverse complement.
AGTTCAAACTATTTCAAATTTGAAACGTCAGTGGGATCCCTGCTCTTTCGAGGAGTTACTCCAGCCAGAGCTAACCTCACAGAAATCCAAAATCTTCCCTTATCAGCACAATTACTCTTTCCCTGCATTTTTACACCAGCATCACAAGCTTGCTTTCCACCACACAAGTAAACTGACGCCTTCTACCACCACTGCAGACTCTACTGCCCCAACTTTGTCAATCCACCCTGGGGAAAAAGGAAATCTGGTTAGGATTTTGTGGCATTTACCACCCCCAACCCCCCACCCCTTATTAGCATTAGGATGCCAGTGGAAATGTCAATGCTTTGAGAGGCTAAGTCAGAGCAGTGATGTAGACCGACAGGGACAGCGACTGACTCAGCACATGCAAAGCCCATATATAACCAATTAATTCCTTCAAGCTTCACTAGTTAGTGCCAGCTTGGATCACATGCCAGTTACTGCTGTTCTGCTCATCTATTGTACTCGTTACTGCTGCTGCTCTCCCCCCTCTCATTTTCACCTGGAATAACGGAAAGGACCAAGGACCTGTATTCATTCCCATTAAAACATAAAATATTAACTCTTGGGAATTTCTTTATCCTATGAGTAACCTTAGCTTCTTCATTCTTTCTTTATATCTTAATTAAGACATCATCTCACCCTAGCCAAGTGTTAGTAAAGGCAATGAACTTCCCAAGTGTCATTTTAACATCACAGTAACTTAAAGGACAAATATATTATCCATAAGAAAAAGCAACCATTATGTAGTGGGCATGGGAAGGTGGAACTCATTGTACCAGTTGGTCAGTTGCTCCAGAGCTGTAAGAAAAAAACCTGCTGCCTTAGTGCCCTCAAATCCTGAAAGCCTCTGACGCTCAAACTTGCTGACTCCTTGGAAGGCTCTCAGGACCCACCCAAGCAATCCAGCCCAGGGGATCAATCATATTAATGCCTTTTAAATGCAGAAATGGGTACTTGGCTTCACAAAAAGAGCCCAAGGCATTGATGTTGTGTTTTCAAGTATCTTCCTTAGCATGCAAGTCTGTCTTCCACAAACACTCAGGAAGAAATTCATTCCAGGGCAGGAGCTGAGGAGTGTCCACCAGTGATAGGGGCTCAATTGTCTACAGGGTATTTCAGGTACCACTTGTGGTCCTACAGACTAGGGACCTATTCCTGTCCTAATTTCACCTGGACAGAGGCTATCTAAGCTAATGGGCCATACTTCGTGTAAGGGATAGCCAAGATGTATTTTCTCATCCTGCTGTCTACTGGCACAGGTAAAGCCTTCAAAACACCTCCTTTTTCCAGGTGTCAACTACACCAAGATGGCAGAGGACTGCAAAAGGGGAACAATGAGCCCAGGCAGTGAAGATCTACCATTGTGTCAACAAACCAGGGTCTAAATTGTCCCACTTCAGATCAGCAGGTTCCACTCCAGTGTGTTCCAGCTTACACAAGACAACTGATGGCCCCGTAGCGGCATGGGGTCAACTCCAGCCTCACCTTGTGAGGGCCATGGGAGGTGTTTGGGTCAGCAAATGCAGCCTGAGAGGGCACTGCTGAGGAGGCAGCCTAGGTAACCTTTGATTTGCTACCTGCCTCACAGAAGTGGGGGACCAGGCTAATCCCACAGCTGAGTTCTTTAACCCAGTAGTCAGGAGATGTGGATGGGATTCTCATCCTTTAGCCCATGATTTGGACTTGTATTCAAACCACACACTGCTGGTACTTAGAATGCTGAGCTGACCTCTTCCCATTCACTGCTTGCAGTGTCCCCAGCTTCCAGCCCTTCAAAGGGCACAACAGTATGACATTCCTGCCGTTTAACAGGCTTCTCTGAGACCAGGGATAGCACAGAAACACTGACAGAAGCCACAGGTGCACTTAAGAATGGAAGATCAGACAGTGAAATGACAGGGGATAAAGTACAGTATTTCTCTGAAAGAGTTGCTTCTGCAGCCCAAGAACTGGAGTCCTTCAAGAGCTTGTGCAAGGTCTTCAGACCAGAGTACAAAAGAATTGGTTGTAGGGCTCCACAAAATAATATAGTGTTTCAAAGGACTCTCCTGAGATTTCAAACCCTCAGTGTTGTTGTAATCCAGCAATTCTTTGCTACCAGTATGGATACCATTCCTACTGAAGAGAGGTAAGAAAACAAAACTTCCATGAAGTTTATCTTACAAGACCAATGTTTGACAAGTCACCATTTAAACAGACATTGAGAAACAATTCCCAGTGCTCTGCTGATGCTATCCTAGTCAGGAGAACATCTACCTGAAAACAATCTGGAGACTAATTTTTCTCATTTTCAAAATTGCAAACCTAGTAAAATCAGGAAAGCTGGGGTGACTGATCATCAAATTCTGGGAAGGTATCACATACCACAGCAAGTTAAAACCTTCAGAGGTATTTTTCTTGCTTGCCTTTCATTCCATGTAACATTCTTCACTGAGTAGGAATATTAAACAGTGAAGCAGTCTCAGATGAGGTAACTCAATATAGTTACAGTACATTTCTGGTAGAGCAGCTTTGGTTTACTCCTCTTTTCTGGGGCTCTGATTTGCAGTATTTTGCTAAGCACCAGCAGATGAACAGGGAAAGGGTGGCTGCTCATCACTCAACATGGAGGGGTTTCAACTCTTGCTGAAAGTTATTTACCTACAATATCCTCAAAGGTCTAATTGCATTAGCTTTCCCTTTATGAAAATTTCCTTTGAAAAGCGAGTCACTAACCCAGGCGGGAAATGCTTTTGAAATACAGATGAGGAGACACTGAATGCAACTCTCTAGATGGTAATAGTCTTTGAAAAACTCCACCTCTTACCTTTGTTTATTTTTTTCATCAGAAAACTCACTTATCTTATTAGACTGAGCTGAGATTTCTTTTTAACTGGTTTAGTAGTACAATATTTTTTACAAATTTTCTAGCAGATAAAAACTCTAAAGTAATTGCTGAAGAAAAGGAATACCAAAAAAAGTAGGTAGTGCAGAAGTTTCTGTTCCTTAAGTAGGTTAACAGATTGATAGACTACTTCCTTCTCAACAATTAATTATTTCAAGGCTTATTGTTTTGTTGTTGCTATTTTAAGCAGGATTGTCAGAACCTGCCTGTAAGCACTGAGCTTTATGTCTTCTCTCTAGTATTATATCTCAGTAATTGATTTTTCACAGCCTGTGGAGGCCTGAGAGAACTGAGTGAAAAGAGCATCACAAACTATTAAATATTTCTGTGAAGCCCCAGTAGCTCCAGTAACAGCCCTGCTCCTGCAACTCTGTACCATGAGTACAGCCTACACTGCACTTGCTGCTTTTGTCAGGAAGCCTTAACAAAGGGAGATTGCAGAAGAGTCCTGGTGGCTCCAGGAAGGGAAGCAATAAGCAAGGACATCCTGGAGAAGATTTACCAAGTGGTGTTGCAAGGACTGCCACCTCCTCTGACAGTTGTGACTGCCTTCTGCACCTCCAATAAGATGGAGGCTCGTCACAAGGTGGGGTCACCTTCACCCACATGGCATCATGCTGAACCCTAGCACCCCACTTCTGGCACCAAACAACTCTGGCCATGTGCTCCAGAATGGCATCTGTCTGTGGGAAAGCAGAATGCCCAAAAAAAGCAGAGAGAAGCCTCTCACCTACTTCTCACACAATCAATACCCCAGCAAATGATGTTTTGTGACATTAATTCTGGCAGCAACAGCACTCTGTGAGCCAAATTATGACCAACTAGGTCCAAATTCCAGGGGAACTGAGCAGCCCTGTGAGATAACTGATGGTCAGAGTCCACCAGGCTTATTCCCATCAGGCCATCCCACCCCAATAAAAGCTGACCTGCAGCAGAAAAACCTGTGTGGCCACTCTCCAGAAGGTCAAGCATGTCACCCCCAGATATCTTATCAGGTGCTTTTTGAATAGAAGCCCAGAAAACACTGTGTGTTCTGATATGGAGGTGGAAAGGGTCCTGTCTGTGAAGTCGTCAGGACAGGAAGGGCAAAGCAACAATTTCAGGAATGGAGAAAGATTCCCATGCAGCTTGCAGGGAGGTGAAGAACAGAAAGCTGTCCATTTCAGACAGTTGTGAGTCTCTGCTGCTGTTTTAATCACAGCCAAACTGCTAAAAGCAGGTAGAGCAACTTATACAAGAACTTCCTGCTGCTGATACTTATTTTCTACTGTCTGGTTTAAGATACCCTTTACTGAGCTTTCCACAGCAGATCTTGCAGGATACACACCCAAGTCACTGTATTAATACAGTATTGTTTAACGAGGCTGCAAAGTCTGCTCTTGTATTGGTAACAGCCTTCAAAAGATCAATTTTTAAACAAAATAACAAAATCTCTACCAAAGCACTGGTGTGATTTGTTTACCCTTGGCTTGTTCAGGATAGTGCAGTGCAACCTCACGGAGCATTAATTTCCTCACCACACTTTTAATCTCTAGCAGTCCTAATCAATATACCCTGGGGGAGAAAAAAAAAAAAAAAAGGCGCCTTATCAGCAGTCTCAGGGTGAAAAGTTGCTCAGCACAGTTCAGAAAATCTTCCCCAGAGGAATCCAGAACCAGCAGCAAAACAAGGAGTGGAGCAGACCTTTCCTAGCACTGTCTCAGAGCCAGATGTCTGCCTGCCAGCAGCACATCCAGCTTCCTATAGCTGCCTGTTTGTTCCTTGTGTGTCCCTCCTCTCATCCATGCTCTCCTGCACATATTCACATACCTTTTTTCTAGGAAACCACCACCTGTAAGCTTCTAATTTCACTCTTCCAGGCTCATTTTTGCTGCAGCATATTTCCACACAATTAGGTAATTATGACAGCTAATTAATTATCAAATCTCAAAAGGCTAACCTCTGCCTGCTGCGCTGCCTCATGCTGAGCAAGCAGCACACATGGGTGGAAATGGATGGTCCCTGGTCCTTGCTGCCCTCTGCCCCTTGTAAAGACAGGACTTTACTGAGTAACCCAGCTACAGCCTGGGCTGCTGTAGGGCTTCCCAAATGAGATATCCTGCACACTATCCCAGACAGCCTCCCAAAGAGACTCCTCTCCCTTCTGCATCGTCCCCTGCTTACAACATGAGGACAAAGGAGAACTGTCCTCTCAGAATCACTGGTCCAGTGTGACCAGGGATTAGGACACCAGAGGCTCCCCTGGCTCTTCTGCTCTTTCTGAAAGCTAAGCAGCCACCTAAAGGAAGCACTCACATTTGTCTGAAAAATAAAGCCTGGGATGAAGCTGGAATAAAGACTGAGGGATAGAATAAAGTTCACTCTTTTCATTCCCACTCCATAACTAAGCCCATATTGTTCTGAACTGGGTGCTCTCAGCATATGAACCCTCCACTCAGAATATGAGCACTTGTTGCTCCCCACACTGAAGCAAAAGCTCTCAGTGGAGTTTTTCAGCATTACTAGACGAAGCTGATACCTGATTTTACTCAGATGTTCTCTAGGTCATGCAGATTCCTAATGAAACTGTGAATAAATGTCCAGTCTTTTCCACTTTCTGGGCTCCACAACACATCTCCTTGATTTAAGTCTGCCCTAAAAGTAGTGACTTCACACAGACAGTTTATTGGTCATGGTTAGCCAGTTATCACTGCAGCACCTTCAGCTGGCCCATCTCTAGTTTTAGAGAGGGCCCCTCTTTCTCCTCCCCCTCTTGGGGGAGCTACATGAAAATTGACAGCTTGCTCTTCAGCCCCAGATCATTCTCTTGTCATTCCCTTAACAATCCTGGAAATTAAAGGATAACTTCTCTCTGAAACCATTCGTGCCATGGCTGCTAGAGCTCTGAACAAAATGTCACAGGCAGGGAACATGATCTCAAGTTGTCACATGATAGAGGCAAAACCCAGTACCTGAACGTGCAACACACGTGCACACACACACACACACACACACACACACACACACGTGTGAAGATGACTTGAATGCCATTCCCACAGCACTGGGTGGCCAGCTATACAATTGTTTGAGTAATTTCACACCTCTGCTGGCAACATGAAGCCTGGCTCTTCAAGCAAGCTGTCCAACCCTTGATGTCAGGAAAGGCACAGCTTGAGGTTGCTCAAACACACACACAGCAGTAACAAGTGGAGCTGGAACCACCTCAGCAAATTAAGAATAAGGAGCAGTGCTCTGTGCCACAGAAGTGGGTGAGGAAGGGAGGAAGACAGGACACTGCTGGCAGAACCCTAAGCACATCAGTGCACTCTTATCATTCAGCAGTTTGTTGTTTTCCTACACCCAAAATTTTAGAAGTGCCGAACACCTCAGAGATCAAGCAGACCTATTAATGTGAAGTCAATCATGTGCACTCAGCTGATGAGGGAATAACCAGAAGTTACTCTTTGCCCCTGTAAACAAAGAAAGTGCTGGGGAAATGCAAAGTCATTTGAGAGAATCAAGGAGAGATTAATTGGGTCATAACAACTGTGATATATGTACTTATCTTAAATCCCTACCTCATGCCCTCTGTCTTGCACAGGACATGATTCACTGTCTGCTTCTGAGAATGACCCAGACTCATCGCTGGAGTTTGTTCCATAGGATGGCTCACATTTAATCTGGGCTCGGACCGGGTTGTACAATCCGTCCCCCACCACGCCGGGCTCCTGGTGCTCGGGCGCCAGGAATCGGGGGCCTTGGGAGCAAGGGGAAGAGGAGAGCTCGCAAAGCCGCAGGCTGCAGGGAGAGCCGCCGCTGCCGTCCTCTGCGTACGAGTAGGAAGAGCACGAGCTGGAGGTCCTGGTTCTGGTTTCCAGAGGAGGAGAGCGAGGGCAAACTTTAATTGGCACCGGACAGCTGGTGTTCGGCCGCATCCTTCCCGGCAAGTGATCGGCTGTCAGTCCGCTGTGCGAATAGGTCTGAGAGCTGGGGAGAGACTGGCTACCGCCGGCCCACAGACCCTTTGGCACAGTCTCAGTGAGGTCTTTGTCCAAGCTGCTCACACCAGAATATGAATGCACCGAAGTGTTTACTTGGTCACAAGCATTTGAAGAGAATATAACACTCCTCCTGTCCAGTTCCCCTTCTTGCTTACAGAGAGTTTCAAAGCCGGGCCCCCTGAGTGGTGATCCCACTGAGAAGTTGGAAGCATCCTTCTGCATGGCATGGGACTGTCCATAGTTCCCTGTGAAAGGGACATAATCAGTTTTGTGGTCACCCTGAGTTGTCCCTTTTTCAAAAGGGCATGCTGGACTCCTGCCAAAGTGCTGCTGGGAAGTGCTGGGGAAGCCAACCAAATCTATGCTTTTTGTTCTGTTGAAGAAAGACCGCAAGCAAGAAGGAGAAGACCCACTTTTTGGCCTGTCGACACAAGTGAGGCTTGGCTGTTTCCTGTCCATTTCAACATCTCCTTCTTTATCCCTGATGTCAGGTTCATCTCCAGACAGGCAAAGCGTGATGCTTTCTTCATCGTTCTCTTCATTCTGAGGCTCACTTTTTATCTGCCCCATAGCAAGTCCTGATTTGAGGCCATTTCCAGAGCTCTCTTCACTGAATGTGCTTGCAAAACCTGAGGTACTGATGTGTGATGTGTTGTAGACATTCTTGGTACAAGCAAGCTGGTATTTCTTGTATCTGGGGTACCGTGTTACTGCATCTTTATCCAAATTGTCCTTGCTATCTCTCAGCATGTCGGAGTCGGGCAGCATCCCTTCGCTTTTGTCTGCTCCAGCAACAGTGGTTTCAAAATTGAAGGGTTCTTGGTGCATCCTCTCCCTTGGGCAAGATATTTTTGACGTCTCCGATTCCATCGTCTCCTCCTCATCTCCATCGGAGTTCTCCTCATCGTGCATGCGCTGACAGGTGGTATCTTTTTTGCACAGGAACAGGCCATCTTCGTTGTTCAGCAGTTGTGTCTGAAGGAAGCTGAAGCAGGAGTCCTCCAGGTTGTGCATGCGCAGGAACTCAGCGCAGTGGATGACCTCCTGGATGTTTTCCCTGCTGAGTAACAGCTTAGCAGTGTAGGCAAACTGTAGCAATGGACCAAATCCCCTGACAGTGACCTGCAAAAGTAGAGAGGAAATTGCCAGTGTTACCATCAGCTTTTGTTATCAGCCTAAGTCCTTCATCATGTGGTTAGATAAACTAACAGATCTGGCATTCAGAAATAAATACTGCTCAGCACCAGCTGTTCTTCTGCCACACCTGCAATGACGCTACATCCAGGAACATTGCTCCCTTTGTGTTGCTCCTGTACATCACTGTACAGGTTGAATTGAGACAATTTTTCCCAAGTATCTTGAAGATCTATGAACTAAGTCTCTGCCCTAATAAAAGACTGACAAAACTAGCCTGGACACTACTAAGTTTTACATGGATTTCATTTTAACTCTGCCACAGCACCCAACCATGAAAGTACCAATTAAATTTTGATTCTTGTGCTCTGATGGAAGGTCCAACGAACAGCGGTTTCAAGCTTAAGATACCACTTATCCAAAAAGTGTTTTGGGAAGGAAACACTTTGTATTACAGCAAAATTCAACAGAAAGCATCTCTCTGCCTCTTTCAAAAGCAAACAATTTCCTTTTTTTCTTCTCAATTTTTTTGCAAGCCATTGCTGAATACATAATAGGTAAGTACAGACTGCATAACTTTCCTCCATCCCAAGGAGATTATTCCCCTCATATTGTTCCTGATTTTAGTAAGCCTGAGGTACAGCTAACAGAAAAGAAATTAATATTTATAGTTCAAATGGTAGAAATTATTCTGAGTCCCTCCTCAGTACCTAATTTCCCACAATTTTCTTTGTAGAAAGAGTAAAAACTGTTTCCAGGAGAGTGATCTTTAGTCAGCTGTTGCAGGTCTGACTTATGCACTGCTACCCATCTTGTTTTCTTTCCATACCATCTGTGTTTAACATTAACATACTATATATTAAAAAGTACACAGTTCCCCCCCACACTTTTTTTACAGTTGTATCTTTACATACAGCTATCAAATAAGTTGCTAAGCCACATAATAAACTATAGATATTGTCTATTTTTGACAAAAATACTTTGACTGCCACTAACTTCTCTTACATTTTTTTCTCCCAATGGGTATGAAACAAAGGGATTGGAAAAATTATTCTTCATGAAGCAGCAAGAGGCTGCTTCAGAACCACAACACACCATCAAGGATTAAGGTTTCTGCACAAGAAAATTCAGCGCTTTGGCCACAAGGTTGAGATGTGGAAGACCACAACTCAATTTCCCATTGCACCAGCCACCTACTACATGACCCTGGTAAGTCCCTTCAGTCTCAATGCACTGAGACACTTTCTTGCAAGCAGCACTCATTCATCTGAGTTCCCCGTGCTTTGCATACCAGGCAAAAGCCTCTAGATGGGATCAGCACAGCCAACACCTGCATACCTGTGTGAGGTTGGGATGCACGGCCTGCAACCTCCTTCTGGATGCAGATGTCTCTGGTAGGCATCCCCTCAGCTCAGTTTCTTTGTTTAAAACAAACAAGAAGAGGAAGCACTGCTGTCTCCTTTTGTTTTTGCAAAATGGCCTAAAGACGGAAGGGGAACCTAGAAAGTAGGAGACCAGGTTCCTTCCTCAGGCTGTGAGAATTGAAACTCCCATTTCCCAGCTCCTTAGAAGGGTATATTTGGGATGCTATGGGATACCCTGAAGGTGAGTTGCTTTTTACTATTCTTCCAATTGAATTAATGCCACCAAGCAAAGAAGCTGCTCAAAAGGCTGGTGAGCCATCAGGCCATGAATTTGCAAAGGTCTATTTTGTGACTAGGGTGTATCTGAGTGAATAATTTGGTTCATCTCAATGAAAAGCCTAAAAAGCCCTATACTGCCTCAGGACCAGCAGTAGAGTTCACAGATTTTTATAGAAAATCCTGACTTCCAGAAACAAGCCTTTGTTATTCATGGATTTGTACTTAAGATAGCAGATTACGAAGGCACCTCAAGTGGTGCAGATTTTGATGGGGAGAAAAATATTTTAAAACACCTCAAAAATTGCTCCCAATAGCTATTCCATCCATAGTATTACTGCTCTATCTGCTATTTTAAGAAGCAGTGCATTTTCATGCACATACTTACACACTTGCACGTTCCTGTTTAACAATACGCCTCTGGTACAGAATTGCCAAGATTTACAGCTGGCTATTAAAATAAAAATCTCTGCTTTATCAGTGTTACACTTTCTGCCTATTTGTTAGATTATCAGCTCACTAAAGGCCTATCTGCATTTTATCTATGCGGCATGATTAACAAAATTGCTCGAGAACTTAATGAGCTACTCGCAGGCTGATGGTAAGATCTTCATTGTGGGGGCTTACATATTGCTGCATATCTTGTAAGCTCGGCAGCAGCGTAGGTCTGCAGGGACTGTGGAGCACAAACACAGCTCTCCTGGCAGTGGTGTCACTTGGCCACTAGGTGGAATGGCTGGAAAGCAAATTAGAATAATTTTCTGTGCTGGGCCAGGGTTTCACCTGCCTGCCTGCCACCCCAGCACAGGCACTCTGCACAGCCTCGGGCTGACTCATACAAGCCCACAGCAAGGTTGTCTCCCACGCTGACACAGGCTTTTGCTCCAGGTAAAGCAGCACGGTAACAGACAGCAGCGAGGCAGCTGTTAGAGCTGCTCTGCGCTGGATGTATGGGAAGCAGAGCACGAGACTGTGCCGTGGGCTCCCCGTGGTGCCCAGCAGATGCCTCATGTGTAGGATGATGAAAACTCCGAGCAAATGTGTGCCTTGACTTCCCTTGGAGATATTACCCAGTGACACAACCTTCACTCTCACAATCTTCAGATCCAAAGGGGGAAAGTTTCTTTTCAAGCACCCGGCACTTGTCATTGCCCTCAGGCAGAAATCTCTCTAGTGCCAATTCTTGAAACTGCACAAACAATAACTTTGGAAACAAACGGGTGCAAAGCTTGCTGCCAAGTGTGAAAGCCAGTGCAAGCTCTGCCTCCTGAAACTGTCTAAATATTGATTCGGCTCCCGTGGCAGGTTCCCTGCCTCGGCCCCACCAGTTTTGGGACTGCTTGCATCTGATGCATTCTGGCAGGAAGGCTGGAATCGAGCCACTGGAGCGTGACTGTGAACACCGCACATCGGGAAAGAAACGGCTTTGAAGCTGCATGTACTACCACCACACAGACATTCCTCTAGGAAGAGATAAGGACAGTCTTTTAAAATTATTTGATCTGACTGATGCATCCCAGTGAAAAAAGTCAGTGAAAACAAATTGATCTGTGTTTGCAAAAGGAAAGAGATAATTTGTCTGCTATAACAGTCTTCATTTACATGTGAGAGAGGCCTTTGTTAGATGGGTAAAACCCATGCCAGCAACAATCCCAGGGGTATTTTTTCTCTATTGAAAATAAGATGCCCAAGAGTTGTTTGCTTTTAAGCCTTATTTTCTGTATAAATTCATGTTTAAGCAGGCAGGTCAGTTTCTGGGAACCTCCACTGGGCACCCTGACCAAGCTTATATGCCAAGTCACTACTTCCCTGCCTTTCAATCCTTTGCCTTATTCCAATTTCTACCCATTTCTATTATTTAAGCAGAATTGATTGGCTAGTAGAAAACGAGCCAGAGAAAAGATAAAACATACATATAAAACAATAATGCTCACATAGAGAGAAAAGCAAAGATCCTAGTTTCTTGGAGGCTTGATTTCTTTCCCTTATGTTTACTTGTTTGTTTCCCTTACGTGCACTTGGAGCATGCCAAACAGCCCACCAAGACTAAGGATAAAGCACTTTATTTGTCTTGCTTCTGTCCCCAGTTGGTCTTGTATGCATTAGAACCATCTAGTGCACAGAGGACGTGGGTACTGCAGCCCTTCCTAAGGTACCTGGCACACCTCCTTGCTCGACAGCAATCCAAGAGACCAAGTCCACGTGCAGCTCCTGCCTCTGCTGTGCTGCCACAGGTACACTGTGCTCAGTGTACAGTAGGGAGGTCTGTGTCAATTCGGCATTGTGGCGATAACAAGCCTGACCCTGGTTAAGGTGACAGAAAACGACTTCTCCTGCCCTTTATCTACCTCTTGTCTTTCAGACTGAGCTAGCTGAGCTGGGGGACATGCTTTGTATGGCCATGCCCTTGTGAGTGTGTGCTATTGAGGAACAGGCTGGAAACAATGCAATGATATGATCACCATCAAGAGATGTTAATCAGCATTAGCCATATTGAATTTACCAGCAAAACACAGACAGCAGCCCTGCAGAAAATAAGCACGCAAAGTCTATTTTAGTTCAGTTTGACATTGCTTTTCTCCTTACAGAGTCCTGGGGAGTGCGATGCTCTGGTTAGTCCTAATTGATTTAAGTGACCAGACTTCCACTACTTCCTTTGGGAGATCATTGCCAGACTCTATTTAAACCTCCTTGTGAGGAAATATTTCCCTTATTTTCCTCCATCATCTCTCATTACATTTCCTCGATGCATTCCGGGTAATGCTTTTTCCTTTTGGAGAAATAGTTGTATTGTTGTTAGAATCTCTGCCTTCCCTTTTTTTGCTGGTCATTAACAAAAAAACTGGCTAATTCAAGGAAAAGAGTATTGATCACTGTCGGATGGGAGAATAAGAAGCTGAGAAGACAGTCAACACTAAACGCTAGTAAAGGAGGCAGCATTACAGATGCAAATAGAGCATTCTCAGCAAAGCATTCTTCTAGTTCTGGGCCCGTACTATTCTAAAATTAGGAGGAGGGTTAGCTCACTTCCACATTGGGAACACCATCTTTTTGTAAGGGACTTCTGGGTCAGAAATTCTATTTTAAACGTATCTGTACACACACAAGGCACCGTGGGAGATGCAGCACTGTGGGTGAACTGGCTCTGGCTCCCCGCTGTACCCATGTCCCCCATGAGGGCTGATCGGGCGTGCCATGGAGGCCTCTGTGCTGTTCTGAACACACGGGACGTGGCCTCGGGGCACACGCGGACGGGCTGACATTTCTGCCGATGGGCCGCACTCACTGTGCGCCGCAGAGTTCATCAGTGCATGCTCATTAACGAGCTGCCCAGACTTCCAGATGTCTCAAAATCCCAGACAAATAGACAAAATCCTCCAATTCTGCACAGACACAGTATTTCTTATGGGGGGTGGGAAGGAAGGTTATTTCCAAAGGAAACACGGATGTCTGGTAACCCCACTCGGAATGGCATCTGTATGAAAAGCTGCATCTGGAGCAGGGAAGGTCAGCCTCTGTGAAATGCCAGCAAAGTCTGACTTCAATTTAAAGAGGGGAAAAGTGATTAAGGGCAAGAAAAGATCACTGTAAACATGTAGGAATGTAAAACTTGGCAAGGCAGTATCTAAAATGGAGCAAGGGAATGTTTACAGAAATCTGATGCAAACTAACATCAAGAACAGAGAAGAACTGTCTGGCTTGCTATGGGGCGCTATTGGCATTTGCAGTGAAAAGAAATTAAAACATAGGGATTTTTTCCCTGACTCTTAACCTAACAGTCAATTCAGAGCAGTCTTGGAAGGCTTTGCAGGGAAGATGATGGATACTTTATGTCTGGGTACTGCAAAGGAAAACTAACAAAGCACAACCTTGTTCTGGAGAGCTGGGCTTTAATTTAGTAGACTTTTCCAGGGCTAATTTCTGTGTTAATGAGGGCACAGTGCCAATGATCTGCTAGAAAAGAGCAATAAAGTTCAACAGCAAATGCACATGTAATTGTTCCTTTCCAAATAAAGCATACCTGGGGCACATGCAAAGAATAAGCTCATAGGTGGTGGCGTGAGAGGGCAGAGCCCTCTCCTCCCCTCCAGGGATACAATGAAATCTACAGAACATTAGTTGCTAAATCCTATTGAATCGGGGGTAATTTTGGTGGTGAGACCTTCAGACCCACTGAGAATGCACAAGTCCTGACAGAGCAGCGCAGGCGCATGTGATTATCTTTACACATTTGAGTAGACTTGTTAAAACTCAATAAGAGCACTGATAGGTTTGCTGTGAAGCATGCAAGCTGCTTGTAGGTTAATGGTTTATATTTTTAGTATTTTGATTTTCAGGTTAAATTCATCATCAGGCACCTAAGAACATTTAGAAAGCCCTCATCTCTTAATTTCCAATCATCAATTCAATTAAGCCATTTTGTGGGGAAGGAAGAAAGGAAGATTGAATCAAACCTCACACGCTGAATATCAAATCTCAAACTAAGCATTATTTAAAACAGCTGGATAGAAAAATAGCAGATATGTAACTGTTTCTTGCAGAAATCCAAATGAACCAGTTATTCACATATTGTTTGATAGCAGGTCTACTGTGGTACCTGTTTTACTGGCCTTTCAGCATTGCTACTGCAGTCCAAAGGCACGTGTGGAGCTTTTTAATCCATCTCAGCCCTGATGTTGTCTAATAAGCCCAAGCATGTAACCAACAAACCACCAACTTCTCACTCAGCCAGCGGGTTCCCAGCACTACAAGTTATATAATCAAACACATGCTAGAAAAATAGGAGATAAGATTAGTGACAGTTAACTGCTGCTATTTTTTTTCACAGCCTGAAGAAGGTCTCTGGGATTAAATATTAACTCTAATCTTATTCGCTAAAATTAGCACACAGTGTATTCTTTTTCTTCTACAGCCAATTGCAAGTATAGCACAGAAGTTATTTTCAGAGGGTAATCTGATAACCAAAATCAGTCACCAAAGCTGTTATTCCATTAAGAATTAAGAGACTTCCTGGTTATTTACTTGGTTATTTTTACCTGGGGTAGTGAAGCCTGGCTTTTTCCTAGCTTGAGCCTATTTGGTTTTGGAAAACTCTCTGAAAGATTTAAGTATATTACTAGGCTCAAACAGGTCAGTCACATGTGTAAAACCAACGGTGTTAAGACATCATGGTTTGTTCCTATATATGCGCACAGGCTGGAATTGTTTTGAAACCATGATCCTTTTACATAAGGTGGGAACATGCAGGAGGCAGGAAAAAATCAGAAGAGATGATAAACAGCAGAGTACTTTTGTAAGGCAATGCCACACCAGTATTTTACTGCATTTCCCCTCTTTAACAGCATTTAAATGTTCTCTCACCAGCAGGTTGCAGATGTATTTCCCTTATTTATTTGCTCATATGGCTGTGGAGCTCCTAAAATGAATAATCACTCTTTAAAAATTCCACTTGGGTGAGAAGATCAGCTGGTTTTTGTCTTATGTAAGCTTTTAAACAACAAAGGAATGTACAAGAAGCTGATGGAGAAGACCAACAAAGAGAGGCCTTTGTTTTCACTCTAAAAACATTTTTTAAAATTAAGTAGATACCCTGCCAACCCCAGTATAACATTCTGCCTCTTTTGGTAGTGCATACAAATTTTGTGCAGAAGAGTAAGCTGAAGGCCAAGTGACAGACATCGCATCACATTGCAGGGGTGGGAGGCCACCACACCACCACCACGCATTCTCTGGGCACGAACGCACACCAGGGGAGCAGAGAAACTGGACACCCACCTCCTTTCTTTAGGAGGCCCATTACCCAATTATTAATTTCAAAAGTCCCCCTGGAAAAACTGCCATCTGCAAAGCCACAGCCTGAGCTCTCTAAGGAGTATCCTGGTGTCTTTCCAGTGCATCCTCCACAACAGCCTCTTGAAGCTGTCAAACTGAGAGCTGTAAGAAGATGCTTAACTGCCCTTAGCAGTACTTTTACAGAAGATGCCACACTGGAAGTGCTCGTGCAACATCCAATTTCGTGCCTTCAAAAGAAAAAACCCTACAAGTGCTCCCCTCAACCTTCCCCCCGAAATCCCAGCTGTTGGCCAGACAACAAATTTACTCTAGAAGCCCTGACTGTCTCTGTGAGAGTAGAGGGAAACCAAGTGACTTCTCATTCTCCTCTCTCTGGCATAATGAACACATCCAAGGGCAGCATGAGCACTTCAAAAAGCCTCCTCCCTCGGCACCCGAAAGGGAAGGAGAGACCAATATCCTCAGTGCCCGCAGAGCATTCCAGTGTGGCAAGTGTGACCGCAGGAGGTGAGATGGGGAGGAAGGAGAAGTCATTCACGCTCGGCTCGCCTGGAGGATGGGAAGCAATAATCACAAACTGTGTCCACTGCTCCGTGAGAAGTGCGTCAGCGCTGACAGCGGGGCAAGTGGCTTGGAATAGATTGCCAAGCGCAAAGATGGCATATACAGCCACTGGATCGATGACCATGTTACTGGTTATGTCGGCACTCGGCCACACATGGCTCACGGGTGGAGTGTAAGAGTGGAGGCACCCACATACTTGGGTTTGTCTGAATCAAATTCACTGTGGCAATAGCCCCAGCTTTGAAGCACTCTCAAAAACCCCAGGCCTTAAGTCTGAGGCCAGTAATGTCAGAGAAACCAAAGGGGAAGAGAGAATCAGAAGTTGTCTAAGAAATTAAAAAAATAACCTAGAGTGTAGTAAAAGTAAAAATAATCTCTGATCCAACTGCAGTGCTTATTTTAATCCACAGCTTCTAGTTTTATTTCCTCTCAGAGTTACTGAAGCCAAATTGAAATTCTTTCAACCTTTCAAAAGTGAGACTGGTTTCAAATCAACGCAAAGAATTTACTTTTGGAAATCGTGACAATATCCCTGTACATTTTCAGCATCTCTGAAAATTCTGAGGAAAAAGCAATTTGTTGAATTTGCCACACCTTTTGGAATATACACTGTTTATTGAGAAGGAAGGTAGAAATCATAGGCATAAGCCTAATACTTTGCTGCAGACAGATCTCTGTGCAGGAAGATGCAGGCATCTTACCAAAGATCAATGAATACACTTGGAAAACTGAAAGGCTGCAGGACGGGAAGATGCAGTGCTCTTCCATAGCAGGGATGCACTGCCTGCATCACATCTACTCTAAACATCGGATGTTTAGCTGGACCTGCCAGATGTACCCATTGGGCAGCCCGAGGTTTTACCATTCACAGCAGTCTTCTGAGCAAAAAGGGACATTTGCCTGCCAGATGGCTGCTCCTCTGGGCCACAGAGAAACTCAGTCATGAGAAGTTGAGCAGCTCAGGAAGGCAGCTCTGTGCTTCACCTCTCTCTGCCATCTTTGGCAAAACAGCTCTTGGACTGGAGGGGGAAACTTCTTAAACCCCTGCAAGCAAACCTGCCACATGATACCTGCCAGAGCCCTTATTTTAAAATCTTACTCAGTAACCTGTTTTGAAGTCAAATACCATTTTATTATTTTTTTCTAACTAATTCTTTGGCTTGGGGTATGTTGTTGATGTCAGAGGTTATCCATGGCATAACAAGAACATAGAAAACTCCAAGTTATGGCCAAGAGAACACCTGTAGGCAACCTAGGTGAAAAGACTTTGGGAGGAGAACTTTGGGGCTGCTAAGGTGAGGCTCTGAGTGAAGGTGTTAAAAAGAAAATTAGAGATGAAGATGTTTCAAAGAACAGTCTCTCTAAAGGGACAACATGGCCACAACATTACTCAATCAACAAAGCACATGTGAAAACCAGTGGCACTACGTAGCAGTTTAAACACTCAGGCATGAACTGGAAGAGAAAGCAAAGGGAAACATGGTTGTGATACCTGGCTGTTTCAAATACTTTTGTGTTTTCCAGTGCAATGTGCATCATAAGAAACCTGGAACAGATTAATGAAGGATGACACAAAAAGGTGGCTCAGCAGAAATGCTGCCTTTGCACCCTGGGTGTCTGTGCAAGCCATACTGAAACCAGTGGGGAAGGAACAAGCAGAAACGAACAGATTTTAACTGAAAAGCATCATCAGAATTAAAGTGCAACTGTAATTTAAAATTAAAATTAGTCCCACATTTTTGCAAAAGGAAAATTAAACTGACCCCAAGATTAAAAAAGAAAGAAAAACAAGAGAAAGTGTTAGCAGTAAGGGGGGGTGAGGAAGGAGTGGGAAAGCTTTCACAGAATATAAATTGTGAGAGGAGTCTGTGAAAGATCTGTTTAAGTGCATAACATGAGCCAAAGTGGGTAGAAAAAGGGAAAACAAAAGCAGTTTCAGAACTTTTAGAATAAAAGTTCTGGTCCAAATTACATTATGAAATATCAAAATAGGCAGAAAATAAAGATGTGTGTAGAATTTTGCTAATTCAGGGGGGTGCTTAGAGGAGTGGTTCAGAGTTTCTGAAGCTGTAATTGATATACAAGTAAGCACAACAACACTGGAAAATTACTGAGACTTGTAAATTCACCAATACTCCTCTTTCCCAGGCATGGCAGAATATATTTATGCACACAAACTATGTAATAGTGTATTAAATACAAAGTGCATTAAATACACTGTAATTACTTTATAAAAACAAGGAGTACTTCACAGCAAGCCACCTCACTACAAGCCCTACTATTATACTCCATGCAGTGCAGGAGAGGAAGAAGCAGGCTCTGTCAGATATGATTTAAAAACAGCAAGGCTGCACTCTGAGGAAGAGCACTAAATGGGAAGACAAAGGAGCTGGAGAAGAAGCAGGCTCAGGAGACAGGGCTGGGTAACATCCGAAGCAGCTCGTGGATGCTCTGTCGTGGTTTCCACAGGGCTGATGACACCCATGCTCCTGGCTCTGCCTGTCACCCTGTGCTGGCATAGCACAGCAGATAAAATCACTGGCACCCTTGCACTGGGGCAGCAGACAGGGCTGCCCATCAAACACTGTAACATTTTAAATCCAGAGACGCTCTTGCTGGGCTGTAGATGGAAATGAATGTAAAAGGCTTTACTACTGCACTTCATGAGGTAACCAAGCAATTACAGCTATTAACTGGTAGGCTGAAACCCTGTAAAACTGACCCAGCTTCCTATTTTTAAAAGAAAACCTGCCAAATACTGCATTTGTTCCAGTTTTCCTTCTCCTCCCCTGCCTTGCCATTTAATTTCTGGTATTTGGATGTGCAATTCTTCTGCCATCACCTTGTTTTTGTTCTTGCATGGCTACAACAGATCTGAGGATTACAGTGGCTTTTGTTCCACTGCTTGGAACATTTCATCAATGACCTGCAATGCTGCTCAGCTCAGCAATGCAGGTTTGCAAGGAGAACCAGCCACTGCTGATCTAGCAAAGTTGGTTCCCTCCCATCCTCCACAAGGAGCACTTAACTCTTCTCTCGGTGGCCCAAAAGGTTATCTAGGCTCTGTAAATCCCACCAGAAAAAAACTGTAGGCATTTGCCTTCTTGCTGAGATATCATGTCTGCTATGAGTAAAAGGTAAATGGCTCTTTTAGCCCCTAAAGGAGTGCAGGCTTAGCAGGAGTGACCCATAGTAAAGAGATCAAAGGCAGGGAAAGATGGGAAGGTTGGGCACCAGCATCCCAGTGCAGCCATGACCTTGTGCCCAGCTCTGGGCTGTCCCCAAGGAAATGACTTTCCCCTTTCTGCTTCATACATGATATTTTTAAGATCTACCCAGAAATTAAGGAGTAGAAAATGCCATGTATCCTAGAAGCCCCAGAAAGACTTCACATAGAAAAATGATGGCATTTCCAGCTTGACTTCCTCAGAGGGTAGAAGGTGGGACTTTACAGGTATTTGTGTGTGTGTGTGTGTGTGTGTGTGTCACTACATATGCTCACATGCACCCACGCATGCTAGTGTGAGAAAGAAACTAGATAATGTGAACGTGTGTGAAAGGGATTGAATTAGCCCCATCTGCTCTGAAAAGATTGTTTTTTCCGTGGATTTCTATTACCATCATATCATTGCCACACTGGAGTGATTCTAAAAGGCTACAGCTCTGGCAGCCAGCATCATTACAGCTGCTCAGATTATTAACAGCATAAATAAACTCTCAGAGACACTACTAAGAAAATATTAACTACAATTATCACTGCCTGATAAAATAACGAACAGCTAAGTGTTACTCTGCTGCCTCAGTCACCAGTGCGTATTTATGTGTGCTGTGAGCAATGAAAAACAGTTTATGTGCATACTGAAGCACTCTGGAATTGGTTCTTGATACTTTGTTTTACTTATATTTTTCTAAAGATCAAGCAGCACAGGCTGAAGCTCTGTATTTGCAGAATTCAGTGTACCCTGCCTCCTCTCGTGCTGTATATAATCCCATTAATTCTAAGTGAACAGAAAGCCATGCCTGTAGCCATGCATGTCTGTTGGAGGAGGGAGACGGGCAGTGTGCAAGCTACCAGCAGCAACTCTAAAACCTCTTGATGGATTTTTACTCTTGAGCCTTGCTGGCTTTTTCCCTCGATGAGGAGCAAGGGCCCACACGATGTCAATGCCGTGTTTGCTGCATGGGTACTCCTTGCCTTCACCTTTTCCACTGGCCTGCACCACTTTGGCTTTGTGAGCTTGTTTTTCCTCCCATTTCTTAGTGACACTCTTGAGTCCTGTTCTTTCTTGAGTGCACTGGGGAGATTTGGCTTGGTTTCTAATTAATAGAAATTATTAATTCCCTGCAAGCACTGGGGAAAAAAGTTCTTAATCGCATAGAGAGCAGGACATGGGAGCAGGAGCTTCTGATGCCATGTCCCCAGGCTGGGCTCCAGCCCCAGCAACACCCTCCTTGGCAGTCATCTCATCTTCACTGTCTGCTGGAGTTCACCACAAAGAGGAGGAAGAAGCTGCCTGGTCCTGAAACCACTGCAGGGCAGACACGGTGCTGAAGCTCCAGCCCAGGCAGATGGTTCTCACAGCCCCAGGGCAGGAGAGGCTGCCCTCCCCTGAGTGGGACCCTGTGGGTCAGTGCCCACCCTGCCCTCCCACACCTTCCAAGTCTTCCCAGGAAAGAAGGGTGATGGTGGCAGGGTGACACAGGAAGAACAGGCACATTACGGAGCTGAACACACACACTGGGACTTTTCTGCCTGAGCATGGGAGTCCGGTCCAGGGTGAGAGCAGACTCCTGGAGAAAGGGCCACATCCCTGCCAGGTATGAAGGAAAATTAGAAAGATGCTGGAGAGGGCAGCTGCAACTAAATACAGCTAGAAAGGAAGGCAAAACCACAATGGTGAGTGAGAGAAAAGAGAAGGGGGTATTTTCTAAAACAGCGTCCCTCAATCTAAGCCAAAAAAATCATGCACTGTACCTTTAGTGTTTTTATCCCACTGCCTTTTTTGATAGTTTCTGTAGCATCTCATGCTCTCTCCCTGGTCTCTTTTTTCCCTCTGCAAGCCTTTTGTTCCACCAACCCCCACTCCAGTGCTTACTGCCAGCTTCCAGCAGCCACGGCAGGACCACCTTTGCATTTGTGCACCCTGGGGCCCTCCTTGCCTGCATTGGTACGACAGTGACAGATGAAGAAAAGTGGGGTGCAGAGGCAGGAGGAAACATCATCTTTGAGTGCCCCCCTCTGCCAGCTGTAAGGGAAGGAAGGACAGCAAGGAGGAGGTGACCTTCTCCCTCCACAGAAATCACTGTGAGCATGAACCTCTGCTCCTGGGAGGGGAAGAGTCGAGCCACAAGCCTCCTCTCTATTTTCTCTCCAGCATCCTCCCTCTCTTCATTCTCAGCAATTGGCCTCTTCTGGCCACTGAAGCAGGTTAGCTGTGGCTTGGCCTGAATAAGTGACCTACATTAATTTTTCTTCTGTAATTAAAGTTGTCTTCTGTGAAACAATTTGCAAGAACTTTGGAAAAGAAAAAACTGTATTGTTCCATACATGTTTTCAAACAAAAAAATGTTCTCTTCAAATGAACTTTGTCCCCCAAAAAGCCTCTATGGAAGGTAAAACACAGAGAATGGTAAAGTATTCGTTGAAGAAGAACTGAAGTTCATTTTAAATCAGTGTACCATGTACAAATGCTGTCTTACAAATAGGATTATTTAATTTAAACCTTAGATCTGTCAAGTTCCATTACTTCAAATGGAGCCTGTCATTTCTTGACTTCATTATAAATCAGGATTATACTACAATTTATGTTAGGTAAAGTCTCTGCTTCCACAGGAGACGGTGAAAAAAAAAAAATTACACAGCAGTCAGTAAATAGAGCAAAGTCACCGCACTGTTCTTGAAAGGCAAAAAGTCATCTTGCTAAATGAGGGTCCGAGCTGTCCTGTACCAAGACTGTTCCTAATAAATAAAAGACCTCTGGGAAAAGTGCTGAGCATACGCTGGATCTATTTTCAGCTTGCATCAGCAGCTGCTGCCCCTGGGATCGCATCTTTGCTCATACCCTACACCATATGTAATCACTCCAGTGCTGCAACCAGTAAGATAATGAAAGAGCATGGCATAAATCTATACTTGAGTGGAATGCTAAATGAGAAAAATAATACAAAAAAGGGGGAAATAAACCACATTTTCAAGTCATTAGGAAGAAAGACTTTGACATATGAAGTGTTGCAACCATTAATAGCACTTATCATATAGAGTGGAGACAAAGAGACAAATTAATCAAACTGACAGAACTGGGACATTTTATGCTAATGCAGGCTCCTGGGTTTTCGTTTGTATTCCTCTGTGTCTGGAAAACTGATACCATTACAGGGCAGGAAATTGCATGAATAACATGCAACAGATCATAAAAATTCGCACACCAAGTGCAGAAACAGTGCCAAAAGCACTGTAAAAACAAGGCTAGAGACCTCAACAGAGGAGCTCCCAACAGCTAATGAATGCAAATAAGTACAGGAATATTTCCCACCCATGCATAACAATGAGACATAGGCTGTGACTCGAGAGTCTCCAATAGTGTAGGTAAAATAAAGCCTGGAGAGCAAACATGCAGATAGCTGGGGGGAACTGCTGGCCAAGCCAGGGTCTGAATGTGTTTGCAGTATTGCAGCCAGCAGTTTAAAGCCACTGGGGAACTGGCACAGCCAAGTGCTGCCTCTGTCTGAATGTACTGCTGTGTTAGATTTACTTTAATGATTCAGGTACAAGAGACAGGGAAGGAGGATGTGAGAGGAAACAGAACAGTCACAAAATAGCACATAATCACACAAACCAAAAATCCCCCTGTCCCTGTGCAAATGCACTGCACACTGTAACACCCCCACAGATAAGACATTTAAAACACAGAATGTGCTTGCTGTCCAAAGTCACAGCCATGTTGTAAGGGGCAGGAAATGGTAAGAACTACAGGAATGCTGGGCAGGGCATGGTGTAATGCAGGGTCTTGCCAAGGTTCCCTCATTTGCTGTAGAGGCTTCTCAAGGACCTTTTAAAGCCCCTGGCAAAACAGAGCCCTGCTGAAGTGCAGAGAACTCATCAGCCATATAAACTCCAAAGGCAAATGTTTTCACTTAACAGGCAGCCATGGCATTTCTCATTGTTGTTTTCTAAAAAAGCAATGTTTCCCCCCTGTACAGCAGCTACTGCACAAACCTAAAGCAAAGAAAAACTCTGGGGGGAAAAGAAGTGAAGCTGATACCTTTTGGAGCTGAGTCATTTCCAGCTCTGCTCTCACCTTCCCCAGAATAGAATGATATGTAGCTGATAGGATTGAGCAGCATTTACACGCCAATATTATGTGCATAAAAAGGGTGTGGAAATGCCAGCCTGCCCAGGGGCTGCTGCTTTCCCAAGTCCTTCCCACATTTGGTGCTGGAGAACCCCATATTCAGAGGTGGCAGGGCAGCAGCTGGCTCACCTCAGCAGGGATGGGCATGGGGAGCACAAAATACAGACCCCAGCTCCCCATCACTCTCCAGCAGATCAATGTGGTGGTTTTACAGAGTTTTAGCCATGTGAACAGGGTTTATCCCCAAAACTCTTTCTGTCCCTTTGGTCACTACTAGAGTCCCAACAGGGTACTCAGCACTGTACCAAAAAAAGGGCATGCACACACCAAAGAAAGCTAGTCCAAAAGCTTTCTGAGGACAATGACAGAGTAACCTTTGTTCTTAGGGGAGAAATCAGAAACAGGCATTCATCTTGTAAATACACACCCATCTGACAGATGGACAAGAGTTGCAATCTGCAAATGGAATTACTTTCTCCCTTAAATGTAAAAAAAAATTGATAGCACAGACAACTAATTACAGAAGAGCCTCATGAAAACCTTGGCTTTAAGAAAACAGTAGTATTGGAACAAATTGTCAAATAGTTATAACCACTTCGATTTCTTCTGATTTTTACGATAGAAAAGACACCTTTGGAGTCTCTTGAGAACACATATGAACACATTTTCTTTTCATTTAAGTCTTTTCTTGTCCTTTACCCAAATCAGAGCACTTTGGGAAAAGAAAAGCCTAGATATGAGTAAAATGTCCATTCCTGAAAGAGAATAGAGAGGTCTTTACTACCACCTTATCACTCAACCAAGAGGCTGAAAGCACAAGTGACAAGAAACGACCATAAATTCTCACAGCCTTTTAGCTAAGCAATTCCTCTGCAAAAAAGCAGTTATAAAACCAAAATGTAACTTGGTCAAATAATTCAGATTAAAACCACATCTGAGAACTAAGATGAGAGTGCAAGAGCAGATGATACTAACAGTCTGGTTCTCCAAGGCTGGGATTGACCTGAAACCCTCTGCAGAGCAGTTTATGTGTTCAATGCCTGTCTGCCCTACAGAGCTGCTTGCAGAGGTCCAGTGCAGCTCCTGCTAGCATCACCATGGCTGTGTACCACCAGCTGAAGACAAAGGCCAGAAACATAATCAAATGCTTGTCTCTAAAAATTTACTTGTGTATGCCCTCTCAACTGAGTTTTCCATTTGGAGAGTTCATGCAAAATCGTGAAATAAAACCTGTAAGGGAAGGATTAGGCTCATCTTTGAAAAGGAAGTAAAACTAAACCAAGCCTGAGGTAGCCCTTACTGGGTGTTCTTCTCAGTCCTCCAACTGCAAGACACACCGAAGACAGGGAAAAAAGTAAAGGAAGTTAGTGATTTAAAGGCTTCTGCCACTACTGAAAGCAATGCTTTCTGCTTTTTGAATGCAGTGATGACTTTGTAAATGTGAACAAGTTTCTTTGTAGAATGCCCCAGTGCTTATATATCTCAGGGACATCTCTTCATTCTTCCCTTCCTTGGACAATGGTATAGATATTATGTGACATCAATGGCTACTGCTTATATAAACTGGGCAAAAATGACAAGGAGAGCTGGGTCTTACAAAAGACAGGCAACTCTCTATTTTTTGTGCCTTGCATTTGACAAATCAATTCCAACATTTAAAACATACCCATTAAAATGTGGTTTGATGTGTTCAGTCTCCTGAAAACTAGCAAGTTCAAGGAATAGACAGAAACTTCTTGATTTGTTTTTATGTCCAAACAAAAGTGCCATATGCAGAAAGCCATCCACGGTACAACAAGAAAATGTGCAGTCAGACAAAAATAAGGTTAAAAAATAGTTGAATTCAACAGGCAGATTAAATGGCTGCAGACCTATCCACCTCAAGTCCAGCTTCCCCTTCCATAAACAGAAATAAGCACTAGTTCTCTATGGAGATCAGAAGGGAAGTTGTCAGGTTTTGTCTCTCCACAGCTTTTTCCTGTCTTGAAAATTTACTGGCTCCAACATTGTCCTTTGAAGGAAACAGGAAACAACTGAAACTTACTCTGTTTTTACTTGACCAGGAATCCTCTGACAGGCAAATTTTCTCTGGAGGCTGCCTGTGTATCTGAGGAGGGAGGTGGCAAGACATGTTGTACTACTGCTGTGTGGTCAGAGATGGAAAGATATTTTGCTTTCAGAGTTGTTTAAGACTTGTTTCTTATTAGCTGCAGGCCCTTGAAACAGATAACCACAGGTCTGAATTTCAAAGGTAAGCGAAAACCCAAGACATTTCTCAGAAGCAAAAGTTTTCTTTACACAGTCAGAAATGTAGTCTCAGCATCATAGATGACAGTCTCAAAAATCCAGGACCACTTGATCAAAAGTATTTTTTCCAGAAACTAAGAACTATACTGGTAAAGTCTGAATAGACAATTCTTTTTTTCTTTTGATCTACTTTCTAAACCTTGAAACATAAACACAGACTGCATTCCCATCCATTCTGGGAACATAAAGTAGGAGGTATATGCAGAGATGTGGGAATTTGGTCCTATCACAACTCAAAGAAAGGAAATTCCAAGCAGAGCATTACCATGTGTTTCAAGTACAATACACTGGATGCCCACACGTCTTTGAACTATTAGCCCTGTTCAGGTCTCTTTCTGGGCCAATTCATTTATTTAGATGCTCTCCTTTCTCTTTTACTATCCCCATAAACCCACCTCAGCCCTGTCTTTGGGAAGTACATCTGACACTGCAGGAACAGAAGGAAGCACTGAGAACACAACAGCACCCATGAATCCATCCTGGCTCACACTTGCCAAATCTCTCTGCTATCCTTACAGTAAGTCTGTACTCTTCCATTTTTCTGAAGTGTTGCTCTGAAATGATGAGCAGCTGCTGCAGGGAATGATGCAGACCAGGTGCAATATATACTCAGCTAAATATGGTTCCTTCAACACTAAAAGAAAGATGGCCTGTTTTTGATGTCCTGAAAACCTACAGCTCCCATTTGCCAAGAATGATCATCTCTCTTTGGAAGAGATTAAGTCTTGCTAGGAACCTGCTCGTCTGTTGTTTGGGATATATGGGGTGGTCTGCAACTGCTGTCACTTAAACAAAATTTCCTAATTAAGCATCCTCAAAGTGCCCCAGTCTCCTGGTGAGGGACAGGAAGCCTGTAGCTATTCACAGGCTCATTCTGATCTGCCCCATGCCTCCAATCCTACTTTCCTCTTGGATGTGGCAGTTTCAGCAGTTGTTGTCAATGGCAGTGCACAGGACCACAGGAGTGATGCAAGAAGAGCAGGCAGAGGACACAGAGAAGACTTCATCTGTCACTCAGGACCAGTCACCCAGGTAAGGTGAGCAGCTCCATCCTACCCTGATCATCCTGGGAAATGCTGCAGCTAGTCCAACAAGTTCCAGTGCCTTATACAGAGGGAAGAAAATGAGGCTGAAACTGGCTGAGGACTGATAAGCTGGAAGCTCTAGGTCAGGTATGTGGGCTGCTCTGGGATCAGCAGCTGTGCCAGCTGTGGGTTAGTCTGTTCACCTCCATGTGAGGTAATGTGAACCAGAGCATTTAGAGAGAGGTAAACATTGCTGAGTGGTTCACACAAGGTGATTTAATCATCACTGACCTGATGCACAGACCTGTGCTGTAATTCCCATCTGATGCATCAACTTCCACTCCAGCATGTGCAGAGAGGTGATGACAGTGTTTTATCTGGTCACAAGAGACCTCAGAAATCTAGTGCTGAAGGTTTTATATTACCATTACTTAACTTCAGAGCCGATACCTCTCAATTCCAGCTGTTTGGTGACACCTTGTTTATATCTTGGTTTTACTGAAAGTTTTAGCATTGCAGCTTTCTGCCATTCTCAGTTCAGCTATGGCTATTTTAACTGTGGACCCCCAGCAAGGAACAGGGTACAATTTCAATTGCAAGTCAGCTTTCTCCACAATGTCTTTTAAAGGCTTCTAAATAAAAAAAAAAAAAAAAAAAAAAAAAACCTACTTTTATGTGCAGGGAAACAGACACAGTTAAATGCACATTTTGATTCCATCAACTCTTAGAAGGTCAGATTAAGCAAAGAGAGGGACAGAAAGGTTGATTAGCAAATCTGACCTATCTTCTTTTAGGATGTTGAATTCCACTGAACTACACCAGTACTGAGCACCAAATTTCTTAAAGGGGTGTCTAAATCTTGTTGCTCTCAAAGGCCATTTGCCTTTACATGTATGAAACAATGTGCAGTCACACATATATCATTGAAGAGTTTGTTGCTAAAAACTCATGCCAAATTTTTCAGTTAATTTTAATCTGCCTTCAAAATAAATGGCAGTGGCTCTCTTGATACCTTTCTCCAGTAATTTACAACACGCTTCCTAGAGTGATGCCTGATACTTTCTTTTCATTTAAGTCTTTAAACAACCACACAAGCCTCTTCTCAAGGGCTTTCAGAGAAATTAAAACTCACTTTTTTAAACAAACCAAGCCTGGGCTATATCTGTAGTTTGACCAGCTACAGCTGGTCCAATTTATTTATTTTATAAAAGTAAATAAAGTACCCAAGGACAAAGCTTTTAGTAGTGTTAGACTGCACTGGGACTCAGAGGTGTTTGCTGTCTGTCTCTTGTCAAAATAGGACAGATGAAAATTCATTACAGCACAAAAATCCTGGAATAAACCAGCCATTTTGCTCTTTAGAGTTTGCATCAAATTTAACGGAATGTTTGTGTCTACTTCTTCCTCTTAAAAAATCCTACCCTGCAAAACTCACAAAAAGCATCTCATTCCCAAATCCTTGTACAATTCAATTGCCTCATGCTCACCTAAACCCCATACTTCACTTCCAAATTGAACCATACTTCCTAGGCTTAATGTTTGTTGACTGCTGCAACGCATAATTTGAATACATAGATATTCCACCCCATAACATGCTCAATTTCATTAGTAGCTGAGGAAAACAGGCAGTCTGACAATATTCACCAGGGAATCCTTGTCAGAAAGTGCTGTATGAAGATTAAAATCTTATTTTTTGGGGGTCTTGGGAACAAATCTTGGTACTGTAATCGGAAAGTACCTTACAGGTTGTGTTGTCTGATGTTGTGAAGCTGACAGGTGTCTTCACTGGACCTTACCTTTCTGTTTAGTCAAATTCCCAGCCTGTATTTCTGGACTCTAAAAGAGCATATACCTGGTTTGAAGTCTTTAAAGAAATTGAAAGGGGTTTTTAGATAAGAGATAAAGCAAAGGTAGGAGAATTGTAAGTGGAGGGGGAGGAGAGGGAGAAATCTTTCAGTCTGCAGGGCCAGAGTGCTCAGAGCTGAGGCACAGTCATGGCTCAACCATCTCATTTTCGTTCATATATATTTGAACCCAGCAAATAAAAACAAAAAGCCCAAACAAACAAACAAAACCAACCCACCTCCTGTTACTCATTCTTATTGCTTCTTCTCATGTCCTTAACATAGGCCTCACTATTCAAGCTATCTTTTACATTTTAGATCAAGTTTGTTACATTTGACCAAGAAAGTTTCCACACTGCAAACTGCCTTTTCACTAGCAAGTGCAATCACAGTCAATCAGCCCAACTGAACAGTAATGGCAGGCAGGAGTCTAACAGAAGTAAAAAAATTGAGTCCAGTTATTGCAATGGTGAATTTTGTTCTGTGCATTCATCTCCCAATCCCCTTCCACAGCACACTTTTATATGCCTACTCGAATACATAAATAAATTGTACAGCTACTGCTGAAGGGAGGGAAAGGAGCTATTGCAAGATTTTCTCTACTTAACATGTATACATGACTTCTGTTTTGCTTTTTGAAGCCTAGCTCTCACCACAACATAGATGTATTTTGCTTTTCTCCACCTGAAAAAGATCAGAGAATGTTATGAATAGCAAGACAGCCCTCATCAGAAAATAATGGAAGTTACACTATGCGGAATGAAAAGTATGTGGCTAGTTTCTTCATCACACTTGAGGCATGAAAAATCAAGCAGTGTTGGAAGCTTTTGCAGTGATACATGGATGGAATTTCATTTCACATCTTGAAGATCTCATTTCTGTTTTATTGCTCACCTGCTAGAAACAAAGTATATCATTTGCACTTTGTACTGTGCTACATAAGTAACACACATAAAACAACATCCTATTCTGTCTCATAGTTTCTCCTGAATTAGAGTCCTGTCATGTCAGACTTCAAAGAGTACCCAAATGCTTCGTTTTACTCTCAGTACAGAACTGCAGCCTCCAGTCATCCCTCTGTGTGGTCAGTGTCAGCACTGTGGGGCAGCAGGAAAAATAACACATTAGCAGGGAGGAATTTAACAAACCAAAGACCCAACCTTCTATCCATATGAACTGATTAAAGTGGCATTACTGAGGTAAGGTTGAAGCATAAGTGAGTTTGAAGCCTGATGGAGATAACCCTTTTCCACTACAAAAAGCTCTGCAGATGAAGGGAATAATGGCTTTCAGGTTCTTGCCACCTCCTGAGCCAAAGCAGAAATAATTTTGGCCAGTGCTTCAATCTGTGAGGAACATTGATGGCCAATACAGTCATGTAAAGAGAAAACCACATTACTGCTTTACATTCTCTAAGGGCTAACCTTAGCTACTCCTAATATATCTCCAGGGTGTCAATGAAAAAGGGTCTTTTGTTGTTCCCTACTGTGTTAAACATCCCTCCAGCTGGGAAATAAACTTCTTGCCCTCTTGCTCCTCTTTTCCACATTTATCACCTCTTTCACTCTATGCTCCTGTGCAGAGTACTCCCAGCTCAGTCCCTACACTCTTCAAAGATATTATATTTATACATACAAAGAATACAAAGAAAGGGAAAAGACAAAGTAAGAGAACACTGTTTATTTCTAGAGAGATAAAAAGGAATAGTAAGTGCCTTTAGCCAGCAGGGCATATAATAGTTGACCTCCTGCATCCTGCCTTTGATTTTCTCCTCATCGCAATCATCTCTCGTTGGCTAATTCCCAGCATTTTTCCCTCAGGCTGGCAGGTTGGCATGGATGGTTAGCAGCTGCCAGTATTTCTCCTCCCTGTCAGCTACGAGCCATGCTAATGTTAGATGCCTGGCTCAGTCCCACCCAGAGTGCTGCTGCATGCCTTCGCCTTCCAACATACTCAGCTTTTGCCAGCCTTGAATCCCAAATCCGAGGTCCTGTCCTGCCTTTCTCCCAGCAAAGCTTAACCAGCCGTGTGAGGGAGTTAGCCCACGCCAACCGAAGGAGCAGATGACAAATTTCACAGGACTAGACCCTGTGGGGAAAAGGCAGGTTTTGCAGCAGTGAAGGAGAGAGAATGTGGAGGAATTCAGCCTTTACATCTACTTTGAACATCATTCTCTTAACAGCAAAGGAAAGAGATCTGTAGATAAATCCAACCACCTCATTCTAAAAGAGATGCTGCTTCCTTTTGCCCCTTGGAAGACTTGGACACCACAGATAGCTCAGTTTAATCCTTTTGGAAGAAAACATTCCCAGCAGACAGTCCATTGCACTAAAAAAGGTCACTCTGAAACAGATTCAAGAAATTCGAGGGCTACAGGTAAAACTAACCAACCTACTGGGAAAACAAGTTTCTAAAAGAACACAAAGGCTGGTATCAGACCAGTGCTAAAGAAAGCTTTGGTCTGCTGGTTTCAGAAAACCTTTGTTTAGCTTCATCTGAGAGGAAGGCATTTGGTGCTCCCACGGATGGTGACAATTTTTTTCAAATGTAAGCCACTAAATCAAAAAAAATGCAAGCAACGTTGAGAATCTCTATTTCTAACCTGTAGGAATCGAATGCCACTGAGGAATTTTACTTGTTGCTGCTTCTGTTTCTGTCTTTTCACCATTTAACTGCACCTGCAGCTTGCAAAAGTGAATAAGATGTTTGCACAGATGATGCTCCCTTGTCCAGTGCCCAGCTTTCACCTTGCCCATGCAGACTCACTGTGCACTTCCATTAGCAGAGTTAGGCAGGTAATAATAGCAAATAAAAAGCCCATTTGATGAAGCACTGGCTCCTTCTCAAGTAAAGTTGAGTACCACTACAGCATGAATGACTCAATCATCTACTCGAGAGCTATTACTTGCAGTGATGAAGCAATGTTAATTGGATAACGGCCCGCTGCCAGCTAATATTGGCATGACCTACAATACCCCTGGCTGACAGCCGTGTCTCTCTCCATCACACCTTTTTTTGTAATCTGGATGGGAAGTGGAAACCATCAAAAAAACCTCATAAGTGCCATTTAACTTCTTATCATAAATTAAAAACTTAATTAAGTGCCTTGTTAGAGGAAGGAAGACCAGTTTTTGTGATTAAATAAAACAAAACAACAGTTAGGGGTATGGAGTGAATAACGAACTTTACAGCTTCAAACTCATTTCTTTGAAAGTACTAATTCTGGGTTGCATTTAACAGCACCTGCTAGAGGAAAACTGCATTAATTGCTGAAAAACACCCCGGGTAAAAGGAGGCAAGCTTCCAGTTGTTTGGCAAAACTGAAAATGAAGAAAAAAGCATAGAAGTTAAGAGCTAATGGGACCCTCTTTTATTAGCTGTAGGCAGCTGAAACACTCCATTTCTCTAACTTGCTCTGAGGGCTGATAGTTCACACACCACGACCACATCTGAGCCCTTGCTATTATGCAGCTGTTCTGGGCAGCTTGTCTACACACTGAAATACGTTGCCTTAACAAAAGGTGTGGTACAAAATCAAATTACCAAGGCCAGCACAAAAGGGTTTATGGAAACTCTTCAATCAGAGCTCTTCAATTAGCTCCATACTGACTTTGTTTAAGTTGACTAAGGAAAGGTTTGAACTGAGGCCTGTTAAGACATGCTTGAACTAACCTGAAATGTCTAACACAAGGCTTTGCAGTGGTTTAAAACCCTCTAAATCCAACTAGTCCCAATTCTGTGTGTGCACAATGTCTCCCTACTGAAATGACTGGTGTATTGTAACGACTGCTCTCGCTTGTAACTGGATATAAACAAGAAATAATGTGAAAAACATCTGTTCCCTGTTTAGCTAGACAACAGTTAACAATGTCTGGATGCCAGATTAACAAAATGACCCCAACATGCTATGAAGCAAAAGAAAAAGTCTGCAGTTTAGACTTCAGAGGCAGATTTACTGCTTTGAATAATCAGAAGTAAGTTATTTTCTTTGATGTTAAGCTTCCTCACACCAACATAACATGAATGTAAAAGCTTTATATATAAAGCTTTATCCAGCTCCAACATCAAACCTTTGAGAAATAATAGCAACAACAATACCCTTTCTCCACAATGTACTTCAGCAGTTTTCAAACTATGCTCAGATTTAAAATACAGTGTTTGTGTGCTTGACTTAAAACTAGCTCTGTAAATTTATGAGCAATTGTCACATTTGGAAAAAATTTCAACAGTGAAGACTACATTTAAAAATTCTTTTCAGTATCTGTTTTTCTATAATATTATACACCAATATAAATTGTCTCTAAGCACAAAGAAAGTAGTCGCTCAGGATGTTCACTTTCAACTTTTGTTTGAAATTTTTCCACTGGAGGAATAACCCCCTACATGACAGAGCAAGTCAGTTTTCACAGATACCTTAAGAAATAATTCACTGCTGCCAGAGTTCTGCAGACCACAGTCTGAAAACAGCAGCCTTGGGAAGCGTCCTTAGCTTGTGAACCAAAGATGACCCTGCTGACTTCTTTAAATGCAATATAACTAAGATGGTGTTTCCTCTGCCTTATCAGCTTTTAAAAACCAGGAGTGTTTCAGTTCCTCTTGCAGGGAGCTCTGACGCTGTTGGAGGCACTTCCCATATCTCTGCACAGGCACCTACCAAAGCGCCCAGCGCTGTGAAGCTGAGCAACACCAGAAGCAGAGATGTGCATCTTAACCAAGGAGTAACTGAGAAATAGTGAGGGCATCAGGCAGCTCTCCCTATCCCAAGTGACTAGCTTTTGTGAGGAAATTATTTAGCTGACCACCTCACACACAGCTATTCTAGTAAAGTAGCCACCAAGAGAACTAAGATTCAATGTGTTTAGCAGCAATTAATTTGCATGTGGAAAATAAAAATATCTGTACAAGTAAATATTGGTAATGTTATCATTATCTCTTTTAATAGGCCAAGAGAGTTCTTTTCCAGGATAAGAAAGTCAAAGCCCTGGTGCTCTGCTACTAATAGAAGCATGTAGCAAAGTAGCAGTAGTGGTCTTGGGTAAGGCATGACAATTTCAAAGTTCTTGGAGAAACCTTAAGAACTAGATTCACTACTTCTGCAACTCCAGGAGCTTCACTGGAGCCGTAAGAGCAGCCACTGTAACCCTAAGTCACAAAAATTTTTTGATCTTTCTTTGAGATACATTCTAAAATGCAAAACTTTAATACTTCATTTATTTGAAGAGGATTCACTTAAATAGAAATGATTTATGGTTGAACTGGAGGATTTTTTTCTTAGACAGCATATCATATAAAACACATAGAAAGACAAACCTTTGTATTTTAAATCTTCAGTGTCATATTAACATAGGACTGGGTGACCAAGTGCAAACACATCATGACCCCTCCACTGGCCTGCAGTTCAGCACCTCACTGATGCTGTAATTAGAAATCTTCTGATTTCCAATCTACTTTTACTGAAAGCCAGTTGAAACCAATCAATGCTTGAGCCAACAGTGTCTTTTAGCATTAAAGAGAAATTCCTCCTCTCAGCTGTTTCAGCTCCTCTGCCTAATTAGAGCTGCAGCACATCTTAGTTGTCACACCAGCAGCATGAGCCTGCCATGATCCTTTCTTCTCCTCCTTTAGGCCAGGCTCATTCTTCTGAACACCTCAGTCACTCTTCTACCTGCTTATTTGAATGTCAATTACTTTTCTTTATGTAATGGGATCTGAATTATACACAGAGATTTCACCAAGACTTTGTAGAAGAGCACTGCAATTTCACACCTCTGTGCCCTTGGGCATGTTTTGTCACCTCTCTGCTCCTACCCTTGCTTTGTGGCAAGAATGCCATGCAACACTGACTGAGACTTAATTCTTCCACTGGAAATTATTAGTGGACACTGCAGAATCAAAGTGTGCATCCTAGAGCGTCCTCTGCGATACCTCTAAACTCCTATGCAAAATGTCTGGGTTGAAGTGTCTTCATGAGTAATACTCAGTGTCAGGACTCATGAAGTCACAGCCAGTGACCTACTTCTAATGCTCTCCAACTTGTGCTCTGACAACATTACAACGCTGCTGAAGTCTCTGGAGAACTAAACCAGAGGGGGAAAAAATGATGTGCGACACTTTGGGACCTGTCATCATTTAAAACCACACCATGCCTCCGCAAGGGTGTTAAGCAAATGATGGTGAAAAACCTTCAGTATGCCAGAGTACCTTCCCACTGAGCGACTGCTGTGCTGTGCCCTGGGTACATTGTCACCCTCCTCATGCCTCCCTTCCCAGCTGGAGACACCGGCAGGCAGTGCCAAGGCAGCAGGTCATGGCAGCCCTGGCCATCAGGCATGCACCTCCCCTCTGTGGGCAGCAAAGCCACCAGCATGCCCTATGGTAGGTGTGCTGTCATGGCTCTACGGCTGTGAGGAAATTACAGTGGGGGTGGAAGCCAGCCAGTGAGATTCTGTGATAAAATAAACTTTCCAGTGAGGTATGTGTTTTCTACGTCCCTGGGCTTCCTGATGTGGGAGCTACGCTGCATGACAAAACCTCTGCTTTCTGACAGACTGAGTTCACGGTTTCTTGGTGGAAAACACAGTTAAATCCCAAACTCTTTATGAGGGGAGCTGTGAGGAAGCCAGTCTGAATGAGAAGCAGAAAAGAGGAAAAAAGTGGAATAAAGATATGAGCTGCCAGAGAGGGGTGGACAGCAATGGAACTCCCAACAACATGACAGCTCAAATGATTTTTCAGCAATAACCTGCCATGTAGCTGTCACATCACTCCTTTCAAATTTCCTGTCTAGAAGAGCAGAGGAATATCAGGGTTCTAATACTGCCCTGAATGAGGCTACAGTAATGAAATGTTTGGTACAATTCCTTCAGCAGCAGTGACAAAGGCGAGCTGAAGCATCTTAAAGCTTTGCCTCCGTCATAAGGCCGGCATGGTGTGAACATGTCCATCCTTCAGTGATTTGCAACCCACCCAAACACAAAAAGCACATGCTGAGCCGTGCTGGGGCAGCCACTGACACCTCTGCCACCCTCCCTTTGGCCACCCAGCAGAGCACAGAGGTTTTCCTCCCCAGGCGGGAGGAAGGGGCGCGTTGTTACGGTGGGGGCACGGTGACACGCTGTACCTCTTCCGGCAGGCTGACCACCAGGTCATTTTCCGTCTGCCCAACCAAGGCCTGCAAGAAGTACTCGCTGCAGGCAGCCAGCACAGCCCGGTGGGCGCGGAACTCCTTCCCCTCCACGATCAGCGTCACGTCACAGAGAATGTCCTGCTTCCGCTGGTCATTTAAGCAGAGGAGAATATTGGTACAGTGCACCGTTGACTCATACACATACATGGGGGAGTCAGTCTTCTCATCCACAGACATGCCGTTCACACCCTGCAGGGGACAAGGGAGAAGAAAGCACAAACAAGGCGGTGAGAGCAGCATCGTCCCTGGGTGAATATGATATGGTGAGATTCAGCCCAATATCCCGATACATCAAGACCACAGCCAAGCGGCCCGTTAATGCTTAAATCCAAGAAAGTTCCCAGGGAAAGATACCATGACTGATACTGGTTTGATGCCACTGGATTTCACCCTGTCATGCTTGGATTACCCTCTTGCCCCACCAACTTCCCCCCTCAAAACTAAAAATAGGGTTTAGACAGACTGAAAAGCACTTTTCTTCAACCACCTACTATGCATCTCCAATTTCCAATTTAGTAATGGCAATAACATGGGGACACTGGAAATTTTAGAAGATTTTAGAAAAAAAAAAGCTAGAGTGACTGTTGTGTTTTCTAATGGTGAACAAAAGGGCTTTGCACTTGCTTCTGATATTTTCAGATCAAAGGGAAAAACCCCTCAAACCCCCAAGTCTACTCTCCAGTGGACAGGCACTACACAGTCACATTGAAGACCTTGGCTCAAGTAAAAGGCAAGGTGGAACTGTACCTGACGAAGGCAAGCTACTAACTACAGCAACTTAATTTCTCAATCAGAATTTTAAGCCTTAAGAGGGAGAGAAAGATATTTAGCAGCTCCAGAATAAATCTGTTTCCATGTATGGCTAAAGCAACATGCCTTCATCAGTGGCTTAATGCCATTTACAGAAGAGTAGATCTTCCTGAATTCCAGACCTGCAGACCCAAAAAATCCCTTCACCTGAATGGATGTCCAGCCCCATGCAGCCCATGGGTGCTGAGGCTACTCCTGCCTGCAGGTCTCCCCCTTCTGACTGAAGAGCAGAGGTTGGAATGATGTCAGACCCCCATTACACATCCATTGCTACTGTTTGAGTCAGGGAAATTCTCTGTCTGATGCTCTGCAGTTTCTGACATGTGTAGAACTGGCAAAACCTCTGAACATGGTGACTGGATTTGCAGTGGCGATGGTGGAGGGAAGCAGATCTCCCCAGTACCCCACACTGCATTGAACCCCCTTTGCACTTGAACACACTGAAGTCATTAATTTACCTAAAACATCTTCCCCAGCATTAGACTGAATCCTTTTCGCATTATTTTCCCATTTCAACTTCTCCGAGTAGGAAGGTGTAAAAGCCTGTGACTGAACAGACTATGTATCCCAAACCAAACTTGCTTGTTTTCAGGCTTATATGGGAAAAGGGATTATTTGTATGTATTACTCTATCTGCTGCTGAAGGGAAAGTTGTGCAAATCCACAAACCTGAAGCATTTTACAGGAATTATTCTTCCTTATTGAGAACAACAACTGCCTTCTGAGAGGTAAAATTCAGAGGCATCAAGGGCTAAGGGATGGTATTTTGGTACAGTACTGCTGGCACTATAAATACCTGACTACCGTATCAAGTAAAAGCAAAATTCCTCCTCTGCTACTTTTTAATGTGGATTGTTGCAGCATTCTCCTTTGCTAGTGCAATATAGAAGCACATCACTAGACACAACATGACTTCAAACTATTTCTCTTGCTGTGAGTTCAAACTAGGTTACCATTTTCCTACAGTGCCACTTGAAAGACACTAATCATCAAGACAAGAATGGACTTAAGAGGACACACTTGTTACTTATGTTGACTAAACTTCTCAATGGTAACTTCATCTTCCCACCTTTATATGAGTATTTTTAAGCTAGTGGCTATGATGACTCTGTACAGAATATGTATTTTTGCCAACAGTGCAAAACTGTAATATTACTGGACGTCTTAGTGGAATTCTTACAGATTCTCTTTTACTGGTATTTTCAATCTTTATGCTGACTCATGCTACACTTTTGAGCACTCAGCCAAAATGCTTACATGAACAGAAAAAAACCACAACCAACCAGCACAGATTAGCCCTTCAACAATTTAACATGTAGAGAGAAGATACACAGCTGCTAATTGATCTGCGTACAGACAGGGGAGGGAGACACTTTTTGGGGGGGTGAGTTATACCAGCTGGATTTCTTAACCAGAAATAAAAAAAAAAAAAGGAATTTTCTCCGTATAAATTGAGACTAATGAGAAGAATAGACAGCAATCATGTTATTAGCACTCCACCAAGGTAAAAGAGAAAATGACACTTAGCTCATCTCACTCACAGCTTTCTGTATAACTAAACTCTGATGCTAACGATAACACTACAATGATGTTCTAAGTGGTCACTCTTTCGTGCTATGAAATGAAAGGGTTTACAAGAACAATCTACTGGGAAAACCTGAGAGTTGAAAATGACAATGCAAAGGGGAAAGCAGTAAGTTTTTTTTCTCCCTTTATTTTCTAGACATGTCTTATGGATGTAATATCTCAGATGATGAAAAAAGGACAAGAAACCCGACACTTGGGAGATAATGAACAGAACATCAATTATATTTTCAGTACCTTAGAAAAAACCCACCAAACCCCAGCTAGCCTGAAATTGCAATCCTCTCTTACAGTAATAGTGCAATTTGCGTGAATCAAACCCTGAATTACTTAGTTACTAATTAGTAATTTCTCACTTTTTAACTACAGCTCTCATCAAGTGTATTTTTTAAAAAAAATTGCTGCATGTGCTGTGAAGTGCTGAAAATACCACGGTGTATTTCCCCACTGGTGAGCAAGTCTGTCTTCTCTGCTAGGAAACCTGAGCGGTGCAGTCCTGAGGTGCTGGGGCTGTAAACTGCACCTGTGCTCCCAGGAAGGACCTCCACCCTTATATCATCATACTTTCCCAAGGCTACTGTTGGGACTCCAGGGGCTTCCTGAAGGTGGATCCATGCCATTCACCTTCCCACAGCCACTGAGAGTCCACATGGATGCCCTGTCTGGCAGCTGTGATCTCAGCCTTCCGCAGACTTCCTCCTGACCGTGCCCCTGACTGCTCTAGGAAGCACCCTGAGCCCTGCATTGCGCACAGGGAAACTGGGGCTGGGCTATGGCTCAGGACCACCTATTTATCAGCTTGTAATGCTTCAACACCAGTGATTTACAGTCTTTCCTTTTCCAGCATCTGCCATCGACCACATGACCTCCAGGCACGAGGTGTTTCCTCTCCGAGAGGGCTTTATCCTGCAGGAAAGGTACAAGATGGTGAAACCCTTCACTGGGAAGTATATTGTTCATTTTCACAGGGAAAGGGTTTAGAGGGCAAAGAGAAAAGGTCACTATAGGACTTTGGCATGTAGTAGCACAAAATTAGAAGAATTCAACTCTTTTTTCCGCCTTTCCTTGGAATAAAAAGACCCAGGGATCTGGTATTATCTCTGAGGCAAGCTGGGCTGCAAGCCTTTTACATAGTGTTAATTCAAACTGCATCATTTTTTGCTGAATTCAGTATTATGCTGAGTTTGCAGAACCTTATTCATGGAAATCATTGCTACACACTTCGTATTTCTTCAAACAGAAAAGGGAATGTCTTAGCAAGCCTTTCTCTGGCTCAAAAAGAACATGCTGTGCATTTGTTTGCATATAGGTCACCATGCTGCCAGAAAAAGCCTCTATGAAACAAAAGTTTCCAGAAACTGGCACAAACTATCGTGGGCAAGGAAAGCACCATTGAAACCAAGCCAAAAAAGTTCCTGGTAAAGGCCAGCAACTGCAGTGAAATGATATGAAAATTTGCTTACATGTTTCTTCCATGGTGATGGGTGGAAGATCCCACCAAACCCTTCTGCATGGGCAGCATGGAAGAAGCATACAAAACCTCAGGAGACCAAAAATGTTGCTTGTGAAACATCCAAATCACTCTGGCTTGCACCACATTGTCTGTACTGGCTGGCACTCATCCAAAACTCTTCAGGAACTCATAAACACGTTGACTGAGCTACTACCAAAAATACATCACCTATCACAAAAAACCAGCTCCTGCCTCCCAAGCCTGGAGCACAGGCAATGTGGTGTCTGTTTTTAAAGGGAAACATGAGGGGAGAGAAAATCTTATCAAGACACACCAGAAAGTCCTGCATCAGAACTGGGCTAATTATGGGAAAAGGTAAATCTCTATCATGGCAGAGCTACAGAGCACTTAACCAGGCAAATTATCATTGTGACAAAGCAGCATGGCTTCTGCAAGGGGAAGTCATATCTCTGATGGGTTCTATTCGAATTTCTGAAGTGTGTCAAATTAGCAGTGAGGAACACTGGCGTGTATAATTAGTGTTGACTTTCAGAAATTCTTTGACAAAACCTTTAGAAATGGCTGTTAGATAAACTCAGTTGCCACAAGCTGAGAAGTTGCATCAGACTGGAAATCACTTAGGATAAACTGTATTCAACAGAGGAGGAATGCAGGGACAATTTTCAGCATGTTAGCAGTGAAATTTCTTCAGAAACTGGTTTACATTTGGCTGTGGTCATGCTGTTCAGTGTGCCCAAGCTTCTCTGCTCTCTGGAGCTACAGCAAGGTTGGGCACACTTAATTCTAGGATGGCAAACTGCCTGGATGTACATACAGGGTCCTCACAGCAGCCTGACACTCCCTCTGCAAGGTCAGTGCCACAGTTGAGCCAGACACTGGGAACAATTTGAAACAACAGAGGTTTAGACTGAACATAAAGAAAAACTGAGGAACAAGTTGCCTGGAGAGGCTGTGATACCGACCATTAAAATGAACCAAAATAGTACCTCATCTTCATAGCAGGATGGTTGTTTAGTTTTTCCTTGAGAGATTTCACAGTCACTGCAATAAGCCATATGTACAACTGACCACTGCTGAACATTACTGGGCAAAGAATTCACTCCATATGTAAAAGGATTAGTTACTCCTAATAAAAATATCTAGAGCCACATTACTGAGAGTACAAATTTACGTGGGATGAATATTTACATGCTGCAGCATGTATATTCCACTGTCCAATATTCCACAGACAATATTCCACTGTCCAACAACAAATGTGCTTGTATTATCCATCCTTCTTGACCTACTAATCACTGCAAAACCCCATATCTACTGCTTCCTAGACCTCTGCATCCTATGACCCCAGCTGTGGGAGACAGCAACAGACATTCTGCCTGGTGCTCCCTTTTCTCAACCAGAAACTGAAGTTGTGTGGGATCAAGTTTTTGAAAACAGGCAGTAGAAAACATCTGTCCAAAGATTATATATGGTGGGTGTCACTGACACCAGGGACTCCCACTCCCAATGGCTCCAGCAGAGCAGCGGGTTTAGGACATGAGAAGTCAGATGATGCTAAATTCAACTCATAAAAGGTGTATAAACTGCAGCAGAAGCACCTTTGTAGTCTGTCCATGGCGAACCACCAGCAAGGATGGGGGAAAAGAGGGACCTAAAGGCACCATCTCATCCCCCTCCTTGTACCCTGGGTGATGTAAACAGGACATCACATCCACAACAGTGTGCAGAGGACTCCCAACAACTTCACTGCAAAGGTCTAAAAAGATTTATCAGTATCTCCTCATTATGCCTGTAATGCTACATTTTAATACAGAAGCCAACAGATAACACTGTGATTCCTCATTTAGGAATTGCAGTACCTGACCTGGTGTAAAATAAACCACAGGTTTTTCCTGGAAGCATATGCTGGAGATCACATTTTATGTCCTGCTATGCAAGGTGACTCCCAACTTTCTCCTTATTGTGTTAAGAGAGGATCAATACTGAACTGAGAGTATTTTTAGTTCCAGTTTACGTTCTCTCAATCAGCTCCACTAACAGCAGAAGAAAGAATCTTAGGAACAGTTTCAAGTGGCCAGCTGGAACACATCTAAGGCTCTCTGGTCAGCAGTTGCTGGAGTCTGCATTACAGATTTGCACGTAAACTTCTCACAGTATTCCTGTTCAACCAGATTCAGGCAGAGAACATGAAAAAATGCTCTTTTGTTCTGACATTTTCTATTGTTTTTTTTTTCCCTCCTAACAATTTAGCAAAAGGTACTCAGAAAAAAAAAATGGGGAGAATGATGATAAAATAACGAAAAAAAGTTGAGAGCAGCTTGTACTTCTGACAATTGGCAGCAGAAGCACATCAGACTTGACAGTTTTTAGGGATAAACATGCACTGGTTTTAAGTGGCAAGTGGGAGGAAAATAATTTTCCAGGCTTCCTTCCCCATCTCCTAATATTTTTTTCTATGAAAAGACTTGTTCTGTGTAATCAACACTTTGTTTTTAAAGAAAGTTATCAATAACTGACACTTCAGAGCTCCTAAAATGACCATGCTTATAATTGGTTATTACGATCTCTCAATTATAGCTATAACAACAAAGGATATGATTATATTGTCACTGCTTTCCTTTAAAAAGAAACTATTGAAAGGCCTAATGATTAATTCACCATTTTTGGGAGCTCATTGTAATGACAGCAGACTATATACAAAGGTCTCTTCAGTGAGCCCATTATTCAATTAATAAATGCTGAATACTGAGCAGT
Source organism: Vidua chalybeata (assembly GCF_026979565.1). Taxonomy (NCBI): domain Eukaryota; kingdom Metazoa; phylum Chordata; class Aves; order Passeriformes; family Viduidae; genus Vidua; species Vidua chalybeata. Next base: position 77,008,417 of record NC_071532.1, on the reverse strand, counting down.
CATAGTCATATGAAACTCCCAAGAATTGTGTGAATTTTTAACCAATTAATTATCAATTACAACATTATAAAACACCAGCACAAAAATAGAAACAACAAAATTTAATTATAGATTATTCTTCATAGTTGCCGCAAATACTATACAAGACTGATTTTGATTAATAATTCATACAAGCAATAAAGTATCAGGAAAGATAATTATACTGTGCCACAATTCTCACACTGATTTCTGTAATTACAGATTACAACAGTGTTAGCAATTTAAAAAGGTTAGGGAGCAGTAGTAATTTGCTATGTCATCCTTAGCAATATTAATGTCTTCTTCTCTGAGCACCCCAGATAATTGAAAATAGACTTGCAGGCCGCCAGGCTACATGGACTTCCTCCCACCAAACATACTGTGGGTGCCAGGGCCATTAGCAAGATTGTCTTAAAAGATGAACTTTTCACATTGATCAAGTAGCTTCTGCTGTAAAGAAGAATGTACATGGACAACTGGAAAAGACACTGCAGAGCATTCCTGGCCAGCAGCTGCAGACGTGTTGCTCCTGAGAGTGATGGCTGGGGCTCCTGACCATAGTGCCTTGAAGAAGGACATTCATTGGACTATGAGTGGGAAGGGGGACAGCTAAGAGAAACTCAGGGAGAATTGAACCACAAGCCTTCTAGACAGGCAGGTCTGGTTGGGCACACAGCAGGGCCCTGCAGACATTTGCTAACGTCTCCTAAAGGCAAGAATTCCTGTTGCTGAGGAGGTGCGTGGCTCCAACACAGTGAGCGTCCACAGCCCAGGGAGAACCCTTGGAACTGCTGAGCAGCTGCAAGTGGTTCAAGGGCCACAGACTGGTCCCCCATGGGTTACACCACGGGCAGTGAGCCAAAGCATCAGTGCCTGAGCTGGCTGCAGGGCTGGGCCATGAGCCCCATTTCTGTACAGCAAGCTTCACATGGATTCCAAATGGAGATGAGAATACTGGATATTCCTTCCTTAGCTAAACTGACAGATACAGGGATGTACCTCTGATCCTGCAGACCTTTAAACAGAATTGCTGAATATTACTTTAATCTGTAGCATTTTTATTCACAATGGTTTTGCTATTGGTAGAATGCACACATAAGCAAAAGTGTACCGCAGCTTCATGTCTACACTGAATCTTTTTTTTTTTTTTTTAAATACTGTCAAGATGCCTGTAGTCTTCATGATGAATGCTTATTTAAACCCCAGGTGTCTACTCTAAAGAAATTGTGCTTCAGGTTGTTCAGAGATTGGTACCATAAGGAGTCAGGGATTCCCAGTGGAGGTTGCTTTGACGAGTCCAAACAGATTTATGTTCCATATAGAGATAAAACCTATTTCTCGACTTCAGAGGGTTGTGTTGCTATTGTTTCTTGAGAGAGCAACAAGGATGAACAAGGTAATGAGAGCTCACATTCTTTAGGGACTTTAGTTAGCATGCAAATAATGTTTACACACAGTATATGCATTGACCTATACATTCTACACGGACCTACTAGGCAAAGTATACACATGAATATTTTTATGACTCAGTAAAAATATAATTATACCACTAATTTTCATACACTGAGTGAGTCAGGCTTAGTTTAACATGAATTTTCCACGTTCTGTAAATAAACTGATGATGCCCTCAGGAAAGAGGCATGGTAGATGTGTGGGGGAAGACAGATTCATGGAATGGTTAGGGTTGGAAGGGACCTTAAAAATAATCTAGTTCCAATTCCCCTGCCATTGGCAGGGACATCTTCCACATAGATCAGGTAGGAAAACAGGAGGAACAACACAAAACCCATCTGCTATCCTTATTTCTCAGAAGCTTAACTGACATATATGAACATGGAAAGTAAGAAACACAGAACCCTTTCCTGATAAAATCTCCTCTCGCAGCTCTCACATTGCTCTTTACAGTAGATGGCCACGGTGAAGGGGACCGGAACTAAGTCTGCTACTCGAAATAGCTTATTCAAAGCAGAATGGGGAATGCCCAACACTGAAACACTGCCAGGAAACCACCAAGCACAACAAACAACACATTATGTTCTTCTGAAGTAGTCAATGGTTTCAGGACCTTGGTAAAAGACATAACCTTTTGGATTGTTCTCGGGTGAGCTGAAATGCCAGATTAAAGAATCTGAGAGGGGAAAATGAAACAGTGGTTTGTTTTTATTTTGCCTACCATCTTGGTAAGCTATCTGAAAAAGTTTAAGGTCTCCACACAAACAGGGGCTGGAAATTTTGGCAATGGCCCGCTGCTTTTCTTGCTTTAAATGAGTATTTGGGGGTTTTGCTTGAGGAGTGATACAGTGTTATGGCTTCCTCCTTTTTTCCTAAACCTTTAGGATTTATGTGTACTGGTGTGGGCATATGTGTACATGTATGTATAACTCACACTGCAGAAATGCCATCTGAAATGATGGAATTGCTGAAGTACAAATGGTTTGTCAAATATCCAGGTCACTTGCCAGTATGACAATATCTCAGGATAGTAAAGAAGGTGCCTCTGTATTTGACATCTCTTTTGCTAATATGACTATGAGAACAAAGGCACAGCTGATATTGCCCTAATGCCACCAAAGTTTGGAAGCTATAAATTATGAACAACAGCACTGTGCAGCTCCTTTCAGCAGCCTTTGAATGTCAAAGATTATGCTAACAAGTTATTTGAATAAAAATTATTAATTTCCTTTATGTTCTATTCTCAAGTTTAAAGCTCCAGTGGAATTCAGTGCTAAAGCTCTATACTTTAAATTTTGGTTGCTATCAAATGAGCATTGTTTTCACTTAAAAAAAAAAGAAAAAACCCAAAAAAAAATCACCAAAAAATCCTCAAATAAGCAAACAGGAAAAGTTCTTTCTCAAAACTGTTTTGTTGTTTTTTCTTTTTCTTCACTAAGCTGTTCTAATTACTGCTTTTCCAGCCTATCTGCAGAAGTGGTGGAAGCAGCTCTATCTGCTTGAGAGGCTATGGCCAAAACCACTGTTGATGACACCTTTGACGACACAAATTGCAGAGGCTGTGAAAGCAGCCCAATCCCATTTTTTCTTGTCATACTGCATAGCTGTCATGGGAAAAATCTGCTCTCTTTTTTTTACCCCCTAAAATGCAAGCTTTTCACCTTTGCTGCAAGTTAGTAGGTGGTCAAAACATCCTTCATCCTTCCTTGGGACACAAACTGGCATGTCCTTGGGTAATGTGTGAAGAGCAGGGATGCATGCAGTAGGTCACTGGGTTAAATTTGGGACAGACTTGTGTAGGGTGTTAACTTTGCACCTTCTGCTCTCAAGAAAGAATACAGGTGCTGCCTTCTCCTAAGAGTGGGCCACTATCTATCGGTGCAGTGTTTTCCACAACCAAAGGGATACCAACTATAACGTTCTCCCTCGAAAACTGAACTAAAAAATGTTTCTTTACGGCTAGATCAAAGATTTTGACTAATCTATAACAAAGTAACTATACAAATAAATATATTCTAGTGACTACTGCATTAGGATCCACAGATTTACACATCTGAATCTTGGAAGTACTATCAATATATGTAAAAAACTATTTTCATGTGTTTTTCTAATGATCAAATGATCAGAAGATCACTGAAATGACTATTTAGAAACTCAGAGCAAGTGCCAAGGGGACACCTGTGGTTTTGATCCACAAAGATCTGAGAATTGCCATCAGAAGGTTTAAGCAGGAGTTGCAAGCTTTCACACTATTCTCAGAGTCTGACATCTATCTAGGTGCCTACTTAAAGTCCCTTTATCCATGCACTGGCCCTGATTCTGGAACTTGACTGCCTTTCCTGTTGTAGACAATAGAACATCCCACGGAGAAAGGTGCACAGAAAGCAAACAATTCTGCTGCCAACACCTACCACACTACAGCCAAGGTAAGGAGAGGATGTGAGACAAAAAGGGACACTTGGACTCAATGGAACTGCAGTCTGAAGGAGCCCAGAGAAAAAGAAAAGATTTGATGTATTTGGGTACTTGTTCTGAGGGTACGTAAAGCCAACATAGGGTCTGGATCTGTAGTTTCTTACAGGACTGCAAAGCCAGCAGAAGGCAAACACAAGCTTTCCTTCTCCTGTAAGATCCAGAGGAGCTTATGAAATCTTCTTTGCCATGGTAAAGAGCGACGGATTAAAGCTACAAAGGCTGCTGTAAGAAGAACTTGGATTTTATCTTTGTTTGAGAATACTTGTATTATTTGTTGAGCTTTTCATGAAGCTTTTTGAAGTTTGTTTGTTTCTTTACCCCCACAGAACTACAATGTACTCGAACACACTTAAAGCTGCAAAAGCCATCAAATCAAATCAAGTCAAATCAAATCGGAGATTAGCACCCCAAACCCAAAACTAAGCCATGTTTTATCCCAGGGGAACAGAGTGGCTTGATTATTTCTTATTAGTTTGAAACTCTGTCATGGGAGTTTTAATCTCTGGGCATTCCTTATATGGTTCACAAACCCAAAAGGCAGAAAGGACCACCTACTCTGGCCTCCTAAAGGCAAATCAACAGCTGCTTTTATAACATAGACTTGCAATCCTGACAGAGCAAAGAAATCCAGCAAGTTTTTTTTTTTGACAGGCTCTCTCTTCAACTGTACCTTTAACCTCCAAATTCTCTCTTGACAGATTCTGAAATAGCTGTTCCACTATTTTACCCTGGACTGACGTCAAGCTAAACCAGCCATCAGTTCCCTGGGACATCCCTTTTATCTTTGTGAAATATCGGAAATACAGTTGGCAGCCCTCCAATTTTCTGGAATTTCCCATTTCCAAAGATTTATTATAAATTACCAGCCACTTAACAGAGCTTTTCAGCTACTTCCTTTAAAATTCCTGGATGTAAAAGTTAGTAGGATATGAGAATGTTTAATTTCAATCGCTCTTGCCTCCCAGATCCTCCTTTGTTATAAGCAGCAAACATTCTCTTCTTTCCATATTACTGAACAGGATGGACATATCCTCTTCCACAGTTTCAAATACAAAGAACACGGGGGAACACTTCTGCCTTTTCTATTTTCCCTTTTTGGATATTAAACTAATAAATGTTTTATCATGACTTGTATTTCTTCATTTAACCAGAATGGCTTCTCATTAGAGTAACTTTTTTGTTATTGATGGCAGTGTAAAATCCTAATTTTGAGAGCTGGCAGAATATTCTTCAACAATTCCCAGTGCGTTCAACGCTTTTTACTTTAAATGCAATGTTATGCCAACACAACAGATTCTAACTTTGGAAAACATCTTTTCCAATTCTGAGTACAGCGCATGCATAAATTCATAATCTTCTAGTAGATGATGTACTCTGATTGCACAAGGTCACTCTACAGGATTTGAGACCCCATGATTCATGTCATTTAAGACTGTCCACAAATAGTACTGTCTGAAAAATTGCTTCCCTTCTTGCTTCATTTTGTCATGCAACAAGTCACAAACATGTATTTTCCAGTCCATTTCCAAGAGAACCACTCCAACTGAAAATCTTTTGGATTCCTGCTCATGTACCACTCTCTCCAGTGCCTCTCCCATAATGCTAGAAACCTGGCTAATAAAATGTCAAACAAAGTGATTCTTGTGCAATCCTAATGGTTTAGACGTACGTATACTGGATTGGAGTTACACCAGACTTACGTAAGGCTGGTTTATGTGGCTGGGTATTCACTGCTGTCACTCTCTCTCTCTCTATGGTTACCTACAGCCCCCGTCTGCTCATTTGTCTTCAAGGGGAATGTAATGTTGGTAGAGAAAGAGGCCACTGAAACCAGACATTCCCCACGGTCTCTGCAGACCTTAGCTTGGAAACCCACGAAATCCCAAGCCTTGTCCACCCTAAGCAGCGTGGCCCCCTGCTGCTAGTTCTCCCTTTCCTGCCCATTCACGAGGGGACAGACAATCTAGGACACCTTGGCTGCACCATATCTGAGGACAGCACAAAAGGAATTAGTGAGGTCCTTGTCTGCACAGTGGCAATCACCACTGCCACACTACATTCAGGACCATGGCAGCTCAGGGCTGTGTTTTGGGCAGCTGTGACCTATGGAAGCTTTGCCTGGCTGAAATGTACACCCATACCTACAGTCTGGACAATCTTTAAGAGAGATTTTTTTTTTTTTTCAGAGAAGAAAAAAGTCTGTATGATTTTTCTGATGTGAATTGAGAAGCTATATTCTCCACAGATCTTGGAGACATGCAATTAAAGACTGTCAAATTTGCATGCACGCAGGATTCAATTGAAGGCTGAGCAGGCGATGTTATAACATTTCTCACTTGACTTGACAACCTTATATTCTTTTAACAGCTTTTGTGCATAATTTCCTTGCTTTAAACAAACTGAAGGTGCCATTGTGTAACCTGACCCCTGAGCTCACAAGGGTGAGGATGAGGGTAGGAGCCAGGAGATTCCTGCTTCCCAAGCAGAACTGGCTGACTATCACTGGTCTGCAAAATCCCACCTGAGCAGTCTGCAACATCACACCAAATGCAGATGGAGCAAGCAGAGCACAGGTCCCCCTGTTTTGTCAGAAACCCGACTTTTGAGGAAGAATTGAGCAGAAGCCATTAGCTGCCCTGGCCTTCCCTTAGCAAATTTTCTTGTCGGCCAGATGGATTTCCAGCAATGGCTGCAGTGTGTCCCCAGCCCACTCTCCAGCTGAGATCTCATGTTTTTGCTCCACAGCATGAGGGCACCAGAGCTTTAGAAGAGCTCAAAATATCCTGAACGTTGGGAAATCAACACATAATTTCAAGCTTTATTTTCCTTTTTCTTTCCCCCTCAGCTGAAACACTTTGGCGGTGGCTTTCCAACCCCAGTCTGAGAGAACATCACAGCAAGAAAACTGTGACTCTGTGCACCTGAAGTCTGGAAAACCTACTGTGGTTCAAAATAAGCCTTCATGGCGTGAAATTTCATAGAGTGAAAGGCAGCCAGTCCTGTTTCTGCTGCACGCGTAGAGTAAGAGGCATCAGGAGGTCCACATGCAACAGAATGTAGCTGGCACATTCCAGCCTTTACTTGTGAAAGTGCTGAGTGCCATTAATCTATGCCCTTTAATTATATTTGAGATCCCTTGCAACAAGGAGGATCAAGCCATAAAAGAGTGAGGACAAGGAGATTAAACTACAGATTAATAATTATATAGTATAAACAATCCGGGATAAAATAAAACCCTTATGCTTCACTGGAGATTGGCATGTTTATGTATAAAGCAGGAGATCTATAAAGCTCATTGATTAGTACTTCAAACGAAACTAATCTAAAAGCATTACAAATTATTAACTGAAATATGCAATACAAACAGCGTGCTAGGAAACAATCAATACTTCTCCGTGCTTGCAAACCCCTACAGCAATTTTTGTGCTAAAAAGGGGACCAGCCTACATGGCAAACTCTACTGCTTGCCAGGGAGTTTGTCTCATGTAAAAGAGAACAGTCCGCAGTGTAAAAACAAGCATGCTTTTTTCTTACTTCTTCCCCCTCAACTTCTGCCTATCCTAAATGTACCTAACCTATATTGCAGGCTGCAATAAAAAAATAAATTAATTAGAAAATCACAAGTCTTTCTAACTAAATCAATGAACTTTGTTTCTTGGACTGTAATAAGAATGCAAACATTGTTATGCAGGACCCAATCCAATCTTTTTAGACAAACTTGACCACATAGAGCTATAGCTTCAGGAAAAGAAGAGACAATTTTGAGCTATCAGATTAAATGAATATTTTGCTATTACGATGATTGGAGTCTTGTAGGCTCAGTTAATTCATATTTATCAGAGGTCAAGATCAGGTAAGTCCATTCACAGATTCATGCCATTACCTCAAGAATTTAAAGTGCGGGTAAGACACAGTTGGGTTATATGCCCAAGGGAATGTTAAAATGCTTTAAATAAATACCTGTTGCTTGATGAAATACAGGACAGTCACCACTGGACTATGAATGTCATGATGCTATTCCATCACAGCATACTCTTCTCACATACAGTGTCTTAAAAGCAGACACATACGGGCATGTGCCTACAGTTATATATATGTGTGTGTGTGTATATATAACCATACATATATGTGTACATCTATATATCCACACATATATACATATAGCTACATACATGCACACACATATGCAAAATGTTTAATTACTATCTCTTAAAAATATGCATTATTATCTTAGTGCGTTTCATGTCACCTGGCACGAGCTTTTCAAACATTAAAAAATGACATGTCTCTTAATTAAGAGTCCTATCAACAGAGCAACCCACCCTTCTATGAAGGAAGAAATGCTCCTTTTACTCTACAAGTTAGGTGTCTCTGTATTGTTTGTAGCCATTATTCCACATATTTCTCACTTGAAGTAAAGATGCACACATGCATTCATCTCTGCTACATATGGCAAGAATTTTTCCAGAAAGAGCACAAGAAAGAGGTGAAATGAAAATCCTGAAAAATATGTTTATGCAAATGTTTTTAGTAATAAGAGAAGAGGGACATGAAAAAAAACCTCTGAAATGGGAAAATCCAAAGGTAATGGTGAAAAGTTGAAAGGATGGGGATGAGCCAGGAGCAACATCCACAAGGACACTAAGAATCATGTTATTATAGATGTGTGGAAGGGTTCAAGAAAAAAGGAGGGACAGGGCTAGGGTTACCTTGGAGACAGAGACTGCTGAAGAGGCTAGGGGCTCATGGATCAAGAGCTGCTCAGAAGGAAAGGCAGAGGAGGGACGGCTGGAGAAGTTTCCAGGGAGAAAGGTCTGTAGTAAGGAGGCAGGGGCCCAATCCTAGCTCCATTGCTTCCAGGGAGGCAGAGGGGCTGGATTAAGAACAGGGAAATGAATTGTGAGAAAGAGTGGCTATTGTCCAGTGTTTTCAGTGAGCAAAAAGAAACTGAAGAAGCTGAAGATAAAAGCATTGCGTACTAGAGCGAGTATGTGAGGCTGTTGGGAGGGAGCAGAAAAGAGGGCACAGGCAGCAGAGAGAGAGATGTTTCACTGCCCAGAACAGAGAGGGGAACAACTGCCAAGGAGCCTGAAAGAGCAGTGGGAATGAAGGCAACGCAGAGAAAGAAGATTCGCAGAAATTGTCTGCTCTCCCTCTGGGAGGTGGGATGATGCTGGGAGGTGAGGAGAGAGAAAAGTCACAGGCACTCAGAGAAGCAAACAGGGAGAAGTGTCAGAGTGAAGAAGAGATGAGAGGGGAGAGGTAATCACTGGTGAGAGGCTGGAGAGTGGGTGAGGACATGGTGCCAAGAGATGATAATCCAGCTGATTAGAGAATTAGCACAAGAGATGTCAAGCAAAAAGGCAGAGAACAGAGGAGGCTATGGATGTGGCAAGAAGACCCTGAGTTTAAAATAAAACTGTCAAGCAGTCCAAATACACCAGTCATGCACTTCCCCTCTGCCTGCCCCCTTTCTCCACTGCACCATCAGGGATCAACTACCTTATTACTGCAGGGAACAAACAAAAATACAACTGCCCTCAGGCTGATCCTGAAGGAACAACAGAATAGGAATGAGGAGAAATAAAAGCAGGCTGACAGTAGCTGCCCGTGGATAAAAAGGAGACCTTTAGCACAGCTGTGTGGCTGTATTTGATTTACGAGGGCTTCTTCATGCAAAACGAGGCAAAGCAGTGTAAATGGCTTTCTAAAGAACAGCAATTCCTGCACATTAGAAAGAAAGGAAACGCGGATGTCCTGGGCTAGACCGGGATGGCCCGGGAGCTGCGGCACTCAGCACAAGGGCACTGGCACCTAGCTGTGCCCACGCAGGAACAGCTACGCCCCGCGGTGCCAGGACTCAGCTACCGAGCCCCCAGCACTTCCTTAGGCGCCTCTCACTATTCTGATTTGAGTGTGACGTCCCCTTGTAAGGAAAAGGCTCGGCTCCTCAGGAAAAGGACTACCAAGCACTGTCAAAATACCGCTCTTACTGACAAAGATGTCCACTTCCAATTTAAGGAACAAAACACAGTAGTCTGGAGTGCACACTACACCTTTTTGTAAATGTTCTTTTGTAGTAGCAAGTAATTAATCTTGTGTTAGAGCCCAAAAAGTGCCTATGAATTTCTGAACTTGCAAACAGCTGGAAAATGCCTATTTAGGCTAGTGTGCACATCTTTGAGTAATTCCTATTTGCTAATTACCCTTCCAGAAGCTGCCAACAGCTATTCTAACATTTTGCTAACCAGGGAGGGATATCACATCGCATAATCATGTGAATTAACAACAGGATGGTGGTGAAGAAATGGGATAAAAATCAGGTAGTTGAGAAAGAAATTAAAGCTAATTGATTTGCATTAAAAAAAAAACCCTGCAGTATGTAAACAGCATTTCAGAAACAAAGGACACGGCTGGGAAACAAGTAAACAAAAGTGAAACCAGCATTTGCAGGAGTTGTCAGAGTAGATTCCTTCTCTTGGTGACAGATGAGATGAGACTTAAGCCCAAGACCCCTTGCAAATGAGACTTACTAGTACTCCAGTAACCCACTGCAACCAAAGCAATATTCCCCTCTGCAACACAACAGATGTGATTCAAACTGGCAAGCCATGGCACATAAAAGCACAATGCCCTCCCCTGCTCAGCACAGTTTTTTGCAATATTCATTGCAGTGGCCCAGAGGGAATTCCAGCTCACGGTGTGCAGAAAGCTCACTGATGCTCCTGCACAGCACAGCAGACCCCTCATGGCTGAAGGGGCACCAAAGGGCAACAAGCTGTGCTGCTGGAGGAACCACCTCGAGATGGAGCTGTCGAGGAGCCGACGGGGCTCCCTTGGGCCTGTGTAGGAGGTGGGGGGAGGCAGAGGAGGAAAATCAAAGAGGTACCTTTAGATATGTGTGTGCACATTTAACTGCAGCAAGCTAATGCAGGATTTACAGTAGGAATGCCTGCTCTGAAAATGGCAAAGGCAAGTTATTACCAGGATGAACATCCTTATTCAGCATCTCAAGGGAAGCTCTGGCCACTTTCAATCAAATGTCTTTTTCTTGGAATGCTGTTAAGCTGCGGTCATCAATCCTATTTAAGGAATGGGAGGAATGGCTTCATATCACTGCTTTCCCTCCTCACTTGATGTGACATAAAATACCAGCACATTAGCACAGGCGAAAGAAACGGAGCTTGGCTGATAATGGCTGCACTCATGTATTTATTAAGCAGCCCAGGGAAGGAGGCACTAGGTACAGAAGGCGCAGCTCCTTCATGGAACGAGCTGCCTAGAGCAGCAGCTTCCTGCTACAAAGAGGTTTCCTTGAAATGCCTCCAGAATCACTCTGTAACCAGAGTGTAAAAGCAGCCACTTGCTGTGCTCTGATTGCCCACTTGAACTTTTCGAGAAGGTTGTGCGTATTTACCGACGATCTTCAGCACTGTGTTGCCAACTGGCTTGCTGTGGAAAGAACACAAAACCTGATGGTGGCACTTGCAGGACCCACACACCACCCTGCCCCTACGCCTCAGAAGGGCATGAAGGGACATGCAGCAGCACCCTCATGTGCCGGTGGGCCACAGGCAAACCCCCTGATTTAGGAGCTTGTGCTGCCACTGCTGGGGCAATAAGAAGAAATGATTCCCCTGACACGGCTGGTCAACCAGATTGGTAAAATCTATTAAAAGACAAGGTGATTTTCCTGATCATTACAGCCTAGACAGGAGCTGGAATTTGGCTCACAATGACTGTTCAAATGCTTCACTACTGGGCACTGCTAGAGGGTTTAGCATCACTGCCTTCATTATCTCTCCCTGGCTTCATCTTGTCGGTGCTGTGTATACATAAGGACACATGGACCACGAGACTCCCAATGAACTCTTGCAATACCAGCTGTCAGCAGCCGCCTCGGAGTCAAGAAAAACATGCTCGTGTCTATAAACATGGCAAAACTAATTATCCCAAGAAGGGTTCCCCTTCCTCTTAAAATCAGCAGTGTATACAGTCAGATAGCTTAATGTAAACACATCACTCTGAATTTCACCAGCTTCACTATCAAGCAAGGAAAAGTATGAATCCTGTAGGAAGTCTCTGCTATAACAGATACTAAATCTGACATGTGACGAGTTTTACTGTAGTGTTTCTAAAAGAGTGAAAAGGGAGAGAAAACACGTGAAGCATAAAACCAGCAACACACCAAAGGTTACAAGAGAAATGTTAAATGAGAGTCCCTGTGAGAAATGGAGAGGATAGCTGAAGCCCCTCCTGTGACTAAGGCAGTGGACAAGCTCCAGTGAAGAGTCCAGGAGACAAAAGAGGGAGGTAGTCATTAGACAGGACATCCTGAGTTCCAGAATAGGAAGGTGCTCCAGAAAAGCTGCTCTAGGTAGTTTAAGCAATCATTTGTAAAATATAGGACATGGAAGAGACCCCAGGACAAGCCATGGTCTAAGGACTATGTAAGCCATATATCCCAAGCCAGAAGAGCTCAGAGGGTTTGAAGTAAGGATTTCAATTCTTACGGGTATTTATAAATCTTGTCTAGTTGCCCCTTTTTCCAGAGACAAAAGCAAAGCACTACATTCAGTTAAGTATGGCTGTTCCTCAGAGCAGTGAACAGGACATCTTCTGCAGTGTCCAGGGGTACTGCACAGCACAGGGATAATGGGATGCATACACCCTTGTATTTAATGAAGGAGCCTGTAGAAAAGAGATATCTTCCAGGGACCACTGCAAGATTGGAGAGCCCTCTAGCATGAAATAGGAGGGTGGAAAGAAGGGCTGAATGAATCATGGGCAAGGAAATAAGGGTTGTGGCACACCCCCACACTTTTCCATTTCAGGTCTGTAAAATTCAGCTACATCAAGGTGATGCTACTGGCACCACTACTCAGAGAGACAGGAGCAAGCAAGTCTGAATCAATCAGAATCTGTCTAAGAACTGCACAAAACCCAGCAGCACAACACAGCACAGAGAAGTTGTAATCATTTACAAAGGAATAACAAAGACAGGTGAATCCAGAAACCTTACCCTGAGCAAAGGAATCATCAGGAAAGCCTTGCCCAGTGCTGCTCCTGGGAGAAAAGGTCAAGACAAACACAGCCAGATTTCTGAGCAGAAAATCCACTTGTCTTGCAAACCCTTTCCATGTCCTTGGGTGCAAAGGCACTGCAAGCTTCTGCAGAGGCAGCCTGCCCTGGGGCCCCACTGGAGCAGAGTGGGGGACATGACAAGTGTCACAGGCCAGTCTTTCAAGCAAAGGAGCAGCAACCACTTAACCAATGCAAAGCGACAGCCTCAAATGCTCGCGCAACAACGAAGCATCAGCAAAAGCCAAATGGAGATGAACAGAAACATGCTCTCGTATCCACAGCCATCTGTCCCTCTTCGCTCGTTGTTTTACAAATTGACCTACTGTTCCAAATCCCAGATTTTCAGAAATAGCTCTGGCTGAAGGTATTACCAGGAAAAACGATCAGTGTCAGCTAACCAGTATAACTGAGGAATTCTTTCCAGGAGCTGAGGCAGTGATGACAGAAACTGGAAAACCAAAATTGCAGAGAGGGAGAAGCACTGGCCACTCAGATACATAGGCAAGGAGCAGCAGGAGCAACATTTGACAGTTCAAACGGTGTTCTCTTCTGCCAAAAGCAGGTGAGAAGCTTAACAAAGACCTTTTCTGTTTTCTGGTGCAAATGATGCATTTCAACCACACTGCCCTGGAGTAAAGGAGACCAGAAAACCAATGAGATTTCTAAAATCTATTACTGTACCAAATAAACAGCTAGTATTCTCCCATGAACTGAAAATCCCTTCAACTATTCCCAAACAATTACTGCATCTCCACTCTGAACAAAGATAAATTTATTCTCCAATATAATTTTTAATATCCTAAGTAGGCTTGGTAATGGCAACCCTGTTAATTTAATATCCTCAGAGATCTTTACCATCTCTCCCTGTTAGGGTTTTCTGCAAAGCACCCATCCTCATAATTTTTTAGTCTTTTGAGCCCTTAATTTCCTATTAAATTGTGATGTCTGTACTGGCCTGACCAGTTTTATTATGTGCTTTCACCAGTGGCAAGTGAATAAGCCCCTCACATGGCTTTTGGGGGGGATTTCCCCCCAGCACTGCCAAAGGAGCCACGACTTGCCACGTGTCCTCCCCCACCTCAGCACTCCCTCTCCCAACGGTATGGGGAAAAATGAAAACTCGAAAACGCAACAGATGGTCTGAAATCCTCTTCCTGTGAAACCCATCACTACGGCAGCAAGCTTAGGCAATATTTCAAATATTTCTGCATGTGCCAACAGTGGTATCCATGACTAGGGATGATGAGGAGACTGCTTGTGAAACTCCCCCATAGACACTGTTTGCAACAGCCTAGTCCTCTTGTTGAAGGCTTTCTTCCCTATTCTAAATCCAATGAGAAAACTAATCTTCTCCAGATTTAAAGCTGACAGGTGGTACATGCATAATTAAAGATGACCTAACAGAGAATGCTCTCATTTCTGGCATATTATCAGACACTTAAGCAAAGCAATTATCAGTAGGCAATCTTTTCTGTCAACAGAGATTGGATGAAACATTTTGCCAGTCAGGAAGATACTGTAACGATGATACGTATGTATTTGCAGATACTCCAGCAATATAATATAGACTTAAATCTCTCCTGTCTCAGACAAATGTCTTCATCACCTATGGAGGACTGCAGTAATGTCTTCTCACATTTTCATGTTCCATTGTGCCATTTCCGCAGACTCACCAGACAAAATACATAGCATAGACTCCACCTTGCTCCTACTCATGTCAACCTTTTCCTTCAATCCATCGGCACTACAAGTCCTGCCATTCCTGTCCACCTAGGGAAGGACAATCTTACTGTCCTCTCAAGCTCCTGCAATTTTTCCACCTGCATTACCTGGCATATGTGTGATCTGTGGGCCAGGAAACCTTGTCCTTCTGCCTTCCCCCCGCCCGCCCCCAAACCAAGCAAACCCCAGAAAGTGTGTCCTCCCTATTTCTTACTCTAACACAAACAAAAACTCAGCTCCTCCAACAGAACCCAACCAAGTCTCCCCCAAACATCTTCTTCTTCATCCACAGGTAGTAGTCACCCGTGGCACATCAGGGGATGGGCACTATATTGATCTTTTACTCCTTGTCACAGCTTTTGTGACATGAACACTTGCAGGGAAGAATTAGGGACCTCACACTTCTCAATGGATTGTTCCTGTTGTGAACAACCATATCTTACTCAGGACCACAAGCTGAGCATCTTCACCTTGGGAGCTGTGTTGGTGGAAGAGATGAGTGGCCTTGTTCTCCTTAGCTTATAGAGGGGGCAAACACAGTTGGGAATTTTATGTGGAATCAACCCAAAAACCTATTCTAGAACTAGGAATATCTTCCCGGCTTTTTGGTTAACAAGCAGATGGTATGGTCTCCCAAAATAGCAGTGTCACCCATGTAGTTTGAAAAAAGCAGAAACTTTTTAACCTAAACTTTTAAAATGCTTCCTTCAAGCAGTATTTTGCAATGAATCCAGAGAGTGTTCTGTGCCTTTTTTTTTTTTTTTTTCTCCTGAGCAGGGATTTTAAAAAAAGAATATTTTGTGGAAGAAAGACAGGGAGAACAAAAAACAATTAGGAAAAGGAAAGCCTAAAAAGGTTAGTGGTTTTCTTAATTTTGGGAAAATTAGGGCTGTGAGAAGTATTATAAACTGCAATTACATACACACATGGGATTGCATTTTACCTTACGAAAGAACTGCTCCTAGGGTATAAAATTGCTTTAATATTGCACTACGACAAACGTTTTTTTAAAAAAGGCTTATGATAATGGATTTTCAAAGCAAAAGTAAAGCTGCTTTTCCCTGAGAACAGGGCTTTAGAGAAGGGAAACTTCACAATGCCAGTGGTGTGCGTTTTGCTGCATTTCACAAGATCTCTCATAATTTAAATTCCGATGTATTTATGTCATACATGGATAAACGATCTTATTGTTCAGAACATGTCTTTATATGAACATCTCTGCTGTTAGAACTAGCATTATTTAGCTTCTTTTTTTTCTCTTTCCTTACCAAGTCAGAACAAAAGTGTCTTTTATTGCAGTTTTGTGAACTTCATGCAAATGGCAGTTTTTACACATCAATCGTCAGTTTAATAACACTAATGATAAGAGGGGAATTGAAAATAATAGGCTGATTTTTTGGCAAGCAAATCAGAATTTATAGAGAAGAATCTACAATGTCAAACTTTATAGCCCTGTGTTATCAAAAGCACGAGGAGTGAGAATTAAGATTAAACCACTGACTCGTTAGCAAGCTGCACTTACTAAACCACAGCTTTCCTGCACCAAGAGTGATTATTTAGAAATCCACTGTACAAGATAAGAAGAGATAGTGATAGTCTTCTGGGACCACAGGGAGCCATTTACACAACAAAATACATTTGCCAGGGGATGCCAATCTGACTGAGCAGGATTAATATCTCTCTCAGTTAAAGCAATACTGGTTAGGCTCCCAGTCCTCCCCAAGGCATAGTTCAGTCATTCCTTCTCCTGCTCTATCCCATACTTGCAATCACACTACTTTGTAGCATTTGAATTCCAGTTTTGCCCCTATCACTCCTCCGAGTGGCCCTGGTGACTTCACAGGTGCTGGTTATAGGCATTCATACTGCAGGACCAAGCATGGGAAGAGCAAAATGGCCTCATATGAGTAGCTAGGGCTGTGAGAACTAATAGACTTTCTGTGGATTAATGGATGACTGCAGAGAACCACATTTTGAAAACACAGCTTGATCATGACCAGAGAAATAACACTAAATAGAAGAAAAAAGCATTTGCTTTCCCAACATGAAAAAATCAGATATGTCAAAATGCCAGCTTT
Source organism: Vidua chalybeata (assembly GCF_026979565.1). Taxonomy (NCBI): domain Eukaryota; kingdom Metazoa; phylum Chordata; class Aves; order Passeriformes; family Viduidae; genus Vidua; species Vidua chalybeata. The sequence continues at coordinate 76,991,588 of NC_071532.1, read as the reverse complement.
TGACACAAAATACCACAGGAAAAGTGAGTGACAGCAGATTTTTAATCCTACTATGAACGGGTGCTCCAGCAGGCATAGTAGTTTTCCATGACAATGACAGTCTAAGGACAAACTTTACATTTCTAATGTCTGAAATCACTTTTTTATCCAGACAGACAGACAGACAGACAGACAGACAGACAGACAGAGTCCTACACCCTGGACTACTCCAACCCAGTTCTAATGCAGGAGGTATAGACAGAAATTGTACTTTGCTTCCTCCCACTCACCTCTGGCTATGATCAGGACCCATCAGTAGAGTAAATTGCTCTACTATTGAATCCCATCCCACACAGGGCAACTTCTTTTCCACATATGCCTGACTGCTTTTCCACACAGTTTGTGGGTTTGATGCTTTGGTTTCCAGCTACAGGCTGTAGGGGCTTAAACCTTTCCATGGGAGAGTTTGAACTTCTATCTTCCTAGAGTCAGCACCCTTCAGTTTGGCCAGATTTCCTGGTTAACACTCCCACAACTTGAATCACCATGTCCATGTGGAGAAGCCTGTTCTAAGGACTGCTAAAACTGTGCTGCAGGTCCATCTTCCTGCTTTGTGTGGGCTTTGCCAAAGATCAAGTTTTGAAAAGGAGGAATGGAGCCTGCTCCCTTATCATTACTTATAGCATGCACTTTTGGTGATGCTTTTTATGAGTAGGCAAGTGGGAAAGTATGTTTTTGAGAAGGACAAAGACTGCTGAAGTTTTACAAGAAGCCCCAAGATAAGCAGAGCTTACTATGTACCACAGGATGAAACACAGCATCTTCGGGGAACAGATGCTTTTGATAAAGCAGCAGTTTGGGAGAACTGTGGGAGCTTGGCTGTCTCACCCATGAGCAAACTAGGAAATTACAGGAGCTTGTAGGTGTTGTCTGTGTGTGAGGTCAGAGACAGAGAAGCAGCTAAACCCGTCACTAAGGTACTGTCCCTGTGCGGGTGGATGTAGTAGGTCGTTACAGAGAATAAAACTGTGAGAAATAACTGTTCTACTCAACACCATCACTGTGGCTGGGACCAGCATTAGCAGTGGGGTTTGGTGGGCAAAAGGCAGAACAGTGTGAGGAACACGCTGTGTTACATTAGTGCATACATGCTGAAAGGGTAAGTCTCTGGATTTTTGTGGCATTGTCACCATGACATCACGCTCCTACCTGCCCACATCATGGACCTCACCACACCTCTAAAGGAGACCTTAAAGTTTGTGTCCCGTGATCTGCTGCTCCTCACCACAGTCCAGCCTCTCACTGCTACTGAGAACAGTTACAACCCATATCTCTCTACAAATTCATGCTAGAATTGCCCCACAAGCAAAATCCAGGCCAAAAAGGAAGTCCTTAGTGAAATGAAGCAATGCATTAAAAATCAATGCTTAAGCTGGGAACACATGACTAGATTTTTCTCAAGTCTGAAGAAGTCCCAATTCCTAATGAAAAAATGGGATATGTGCATGCTCACACCTTTTGCTGCAGGCTGGTATCCACTCCAAACGCCACCTCAAAAAGTACTTTTACTACATCAGTACATTTGTAATTCAACCAAAAAAGAAATTTAAATAGCATCTGAAAAGCTTTGCATGGTAAACATCAGAAAAAAAAAAACTGCTTTCCAAGCCTGCAGCCAGTTGTTCTTTAATATCTTCTGCTTTGTGCTGACAGCCTTTTTTCCCTCCAATCATTCAGACACAATGCCTTCAGGTCTGTCTAAGTAATGTAATTTACTGGAGTGGAATTCCCTTGATACCTTCTGCAGCACTCAGTGACAGTATCATTTATACTCTACACTGTCATGCCATGACACTGATACATTGGCTTTCATCCCTCATTCAGCACAGAGGGTGCAATTTCACCTTCCATTGTGCCCTTCTGCAGACTGTGCGTACAAATTCCCTCCATTCATCCCTAATTACAAACCTCTGCTGAAATACTCTCATTAGATTTATATTTCTCACTCCAAAGTGTCAATCTTATTTCAGAATTCCTATTTTCTGAGAGATCCATCCATTAGCAGCAACCTCCAAAGCATTCCTTAACCGAGTGCATTAGAAGTGAAGCTGGCAGAGCAGAGACACACTTAAAATACACCATTACAGCAAATCTCCATTGCTAATGTTTTTGCATTATTTGAGCAATGCGATAAGGAGCCTGTGACTGGCCAGCCCTGCACCTCCAGCAGCGATGGACAGAAGCCACCAGTCAACTTCTGTGTCCAGCTCTGCTCCCACTGTGAGGCTGCACCACATCCCAAAGCATCTGCTCCTGTCACCGTCTCACAGTACAGCATGAGGTGGCTCTTCAAAGGACTCCAGAGGATGAGAGCCACGGAAAGAGTTTATGACAACTGCAAAAATGCCTGAGTACAGCTTGTTTTCTGTGGTAAAGTTAAAAAAAAAAAAAAAAAAAGCCAAAAACAAGCTGGGGGTTTCCCAAGGTAGCAGTTCTGCTCTGCAACCCAAAAGGTTGTTAGAGCTCTTCAGCTGAAAATCACAACCACATTGTTTGTGTCACTTGCACTAATCCTCATTTAGCGGCCACATGTAGGACTGTTCCCTTCAAACTGTGTACCAAAAAGATAATGCTACAGATTCCCCAGAGCAGCTCTGTAAGTAGTTAAAAAAATCAAAAAGAGATCCTTCTACCTCTTCAAGAGAAAGGCAAACACCTTAAAAACCTCATCACCATACAAGGAAAAAAATGAAGAGCACAGCAGTGGGCACTGATAGTTGCACAATGCACCCCATGTGCCATCTCTAAAAATAGCCTGTGTGGCGATACCCCTGGAAGAGTCCAGCATGTCTCATCCTGCTGGAAGGCACAGCAGCAGCGATCGGCGCAGGAGTGCCGCTGCCACATGACGCACACGTTGCACTCTCTCCCGTCATTATCTTCAAAGCCATCAGGTTTGAACTTACCTGCAGCAGGCACGGCAGCAGAAAAAGAAGGGTGGGTGGGGAGAAAAAAAAACACCTCTACAACTGTACCGAAAAAGGGAAAATTCCACAGAAGAATATTACAGCAAATGGTTACGCCCCTTGTCAGCATCTGGGCACCTACAGGACTGAGATATGCAGGTGATTATAACAGAGGTAATTCCCTGCAGCAACCACCGTGGGGGAAACTAATAATTGCTGAAGTTTTGCCCGTTCCCATCTTAAATATCTGAAGTCTTGATTACTGCATCATGTCTCTTGCCATTTGTACTTTGTATCAAGGCAAGAGCTGGTCCAACGAGCAGGCACAGATGTAAAAGCAGAAAGGAGCATTTCAGCAAAAAGGCAAAAGTAAGGTAGCAATGACAGGCTCTGAGCTCTCCTAGGAGGAGAGGGGGGACTACACCAAGCTAATTTAAAGGGATTTCATATTGCCTAATGAAAGACTTACCTCTGACAGCATGACTAGCCCATGGAACAAGCGCGTGTACCTCTAAGTGTCCCCAGCACCCCACATCCTCTGTACCACGTGGTGTTAGTCAGAGTGAAAACCTATTGTCTTATAAAGCCCAGTTCTCAAGACCAACACCTCTGCTACCCTGCAAAGCCTGGCAAAGCTGGGAAGGTCACGAATCGACAAGACAGCAGTGATGCTTAAGCTGCCACACAGCAGAGAGCAAGTTTTTAGCTTCTACCTCGGGTCCTGTAGCTCTTGGATAGATGTTCTCTCCTCTCATCCATCACAAGAATGACATCAGACTGAGAAGCCTGACATGCACAGGCACACTCATTCTCTGGAAATGCCACAGCTACTTAATGAGTGAAGCTGGGACAGCACCAAAGCTGACACCATGAAGTTATGAATTTCCCTGCATATACTGACATCTCTCTTTAATATTTCTCTTGGCCACAAGCTGACATATCAATTAATGTGGTCAGAACACATTTAGTAGTTCAAGATACCGCAACTGGTTTAGTGGATTCCTAACCAGTGCAACTACCTGGAAAAGCATCACATAGTGTATTTCAACAGTCACCCTAAAAAAGCAAGCCAAAAAGATTTTATCTGCCAAAAGTTAACCCTGAGAATTTGTTTCTCAAGGTCAGCAGATTTATATAGATTTTTTTTTTTTCCTCCTTTGCTTTTTCTTTGCCAGAAGATGAAGTTCTGGATCAACAATTCAAGGTACACCAATGAAGTTTTGAAAGTTTTGACTTTAAAGATCTTTCAGTCCTCTCCAAAGCTGCTTTTTCCAGGCAGCAGAACAATTCTGTTTCCAAAATTCTTTCATCACCACCTTTAACTTATGTACTAAGCCTAACTACTTTTTCTTTTTTTTTCCAGAAAGTTGATGAATTAACACAGCCAGACCACACCACAAGTAAGCTCTGACTCTCCTTCCAACACAGACCGATTTACAAGCATTAAAACCTGGGACTCACCCACCAGACAGAGCTGAAGCTGCAGGCAAGCCAGTCATCAGAGCTCAGAGAACTATTATGCTTGCTCCACAAATGCTGAAGCATTTGAATCTTATTTTTAGTTGTACACAAAGGGCAATAAATGGAAAATCTTATTGTAACCACTGCTTTTTCGTGGCCACCCACACTTCCAACACCTACAGCAAAAGTATATAAATGTAAAAGCTGCAAAACTCATGGCTCATCTGAACAAGGAATGCAAAGTAGCTAGTTGCTGTTACTTTTTTTCCAGTTTATATCTAGAGTGCCATTATATTCTGTGAAACATTGAAGACAACTTTTCACATGCTGTGCCTATCTACTGTCCAGGATTCTGCTGGATTTTCATACATTTTTCCCAGTACCAGTGTCCCTGGTAAAGTCCTTCTCTATGTTAGCTGACCACTGACTGATTTTCAAATGATGAAGGAGAGAAGGTGCTTCCCGCTAACTCTCAGTTTCTTCCCCCACTGCCCAAACTACTGAGGTACAAGGAGTTAATGCTTCACTTACCTGAGAAATTATGCTGAATACTCTACCCAGAAACTGGCAATTTAAAAAAAAATCCCTTTACACTCATAACAGTAGAAGAACTTCAAACAAATTGCTGTCAAGGATGATTTCATTGTGTTTAAATCCACTTTACTTGAAGTCACTTTGCAAATTACTGTTTAATTTTATACCTAAAACTCTCAGGTCTATGCGATGCCAGTTTACTCTCCTGTTTGTCCTATGCCCGATTCTTTCCATTTTACAGAAAGTAACACAAGCATAAACCTAATTATCATCTGAAATCCCGCAGAAAACGAATTCAACTAACTGAGTAAAAAAGAAATAAAGGGAAAAAGGTCCATCTTAAGACCAGACCCAACACGAGGGTGATGCCATGTCTGGAGATGTTGAGAGTGAACAATTTTGTACCATTAATCATCTTGCTGTCGCGGAAAGTGCAGGTTATTATAGCGAGGAAAACAATCCAATACAACGCTTTTACGTCTCAACTCTTTGTACATCGTAACGGGAAACATGTCCTACCAGCTAGCAATCAATACTTAACTAAATGATCGAAGGCAAAGTGCTGGCTCCAGAAAAATGTACCTTTACCTGACCTCGCTCATCAATTGCCTGCTAGACCCAAAAGCACACCACCTTCCTGCAGCTCCTGACAAGGCAAGGGCAGAGCTGGCTGCTCTCCACGCACGCCGCTGGAATCGGGTGTGCACTTTTCTGCCGAGGATTTAGGTCGCAGGACCTGTGTGCTGAATGCTGCAGAAGCACGGGTATCTAAGTGTTATGAAAATAAATGGGTCATACACCACTGAGCTAACAACCACACCACCCCCAAGCCGGGCACTGAATGACTGTGCAGGGCTCTGCCAGAGGGAGAGGAGAGGTTGAGCCAGCAGTGAAAACAAAACTGATGTGGTGAGATGGATTTTACTTTTCACTGGTTTGGGTTATAGAGAAAGTTGGTCTTGCTGCCACCATCTCTCAGGCTTTTCTGCAAAAAAACCAAAAAAACGCAATGTACAGGCTGGTAAGATGACCTGTGGAGATGGGCTGGCATCTCACCCCACCGGAAAAGGGGAAGTGCTGCTGGCCCTGGGTGGAGGGAGGGCTGTGACTCAGCCTCTTGGGCTCACACACACACACACACCCCCACACACCCACACACACACCCCCGTGCTGTCACCTGCCACAGTAAAAAATAAAAGTCCTCGCCACAACACGGCGGCCACGTGGGGAATGGCGAGTAAACAGATCAATGATGCTGCATGCCCACGCAACCCGTGGCACCGCTGGGGTGACGGACAAACAAACCTGCGCTCAATGGCAGCAAGGCGAGAGGTGTCAGAGTCATTGGGGTTCAGATGGCACACGACACTGCATAAAACTCTGCTGTCCTCTGCTGCTGTTAACAGCAAAACACGACAAGAGTTCCTCCCAGCCACACAGCTCGCAGTCACTGCGTCTGCCTGGATGGGGATGTCTCCAACACCGGGGGCTTGTGCAGAAACATCCAGGAAGAGACACTGGCTCACCACTCACACATGTGTGCACGTGCAGGCATCCTGCCTGAAGCCACACCAGCACTTTTCAGGACATATATTCGTCTAGATACTTATTTTATTTTATAAATCGTATACTTACATATAAATATAAGTTTTATAATATATATAAATATATATTTTTATATATTTTATATATAAATATACATGTTTCATAAACATATATAAACTTTTATAAATATATATGTTTCATTTTTATATATACAGACACATCGTCTCATAGAAATAAAGTGATATTTAGTCAGCAGATGTGTTTGTATCGAAAGCTGTCCCTGGCCACCAGCCTGGCTGAGGTACGGAAGCACTGACAGTGCTGAGAAGCACCTGATCACATCGAGGGACTGACACAGAGCTGCTAGCAGTGGTCGATGGACCGGATGCCATGGGAGGTTGTGAAGGTCCCCGAGGCAGGAGACATTCCACACACTGGTGGCACGAGGTACAAAGTCCTGATACACCAGTACCATAAAATGGGTAAGAAAGTGCCTTCGCCCCTATGAAAACAGCACAACAACAGGAAAATGTACGAGAAAAATCACGAAATGCAGACACGGCCACATCTCTCATCCAGTAAGGTAAACCTGTCAATGTCCTCAGGTATGGTCTTGGCACTTGAGAAGAGGGTTTGCTACCGATGATTAGGAGTGTTTGGTAAGTCAATATCCAAAGTGATTCAATTTTGCCTTCAGAAATCTGCTTTTGTTCTGAATTCTGTTATCTGACCTTTAAGCACAGATTAAAAAAAAAATTACATTTTTCCAAGGCTGTGGTGGTAGGCGGGTGACAGACGTTTAACCACCAATATCTGCATATTTAAAATTTTACATTATTTACATCTGCCTAGAGATGGGCATAGGATAGATTTCAAGAAATTTTTCTAATTTTTTTTTAAATACTCTGAAGAACTCATACCTAGCAAATATAACATTTCTGGACAGAACTTTATGAATTTCGGGTTGCCTTATTTTTTTATCCTGTTTAAACCACTTACGGGCCCTTGCTGAATTCACAACATTGGATAAGCAGTACCAACCACCAGGTCCTTCTTTTGACGAGATGCAGAAGGACATTGATTGGGATGTTATTTTTGCTGCTTTTAAAGGAAAACACACAAAGCTAAAACAAAATGAGAAATGTGAGAGTATGGATACTGCTAGGAATAGTCACCTGTCTCCACTTGGATGCCAGCAGCCCTGCCCCAGCAGCTGCTCCAAGACACAGCTCTGTGCATTCTCTGTCATTCCTGACTGTTTGGGATAACAAATGGAGAGAGCCTCTCAGCAGAGAGCACAGCTTCTCCCTGACTGCTGTTCTCCCACATTACAACACACTCAGTCTAACCTACCCAGGATTAATTCCCAGAGAACCTGGAGAAATGGGTTTTTCTTTACTACCTTGACACATAAGAAGGTTTTGCAATATGCTCCATTAGAACAAGCAAGGGACATTCTGCTTTGAACCTACACATCAGTAAGTACTATTTTAATAGAGATTTTATCCATCAGCATCCTAGTAGTATTATAGAAACAATATAATAAATGGAAGGGGGGAAGGCATACTTATTTATCCCACTGCACCCTGGGAAAAGCAACAAGAATACAGTTGTTACAGATGGGTCAACCTTGTGCAACTGCTCTTTCCAGCAGGGCTAATTAACAAGTGAAAGTCTGCTTCTTTCTATGGAAATTGCTATAACGAGGTAATTGTTGCAAGCAGAGTCTGTCATCAAAACCAGCCAGACAATGGGAAACAGAGAAATCAAATAAGCAATGGGCAGCTTGCCCTCATGTCTACCTGTGCCGGCGTGGATCTGCACACATGACGGGTGCAACCCCAGCCAACAGCCTGTCAGGTGATGCATGGGTTTTCTAGGAGCTATAGTACACACCATGTTTTAAAAATTATGCATAGCTCAAGCACATAACCACAGTTAAAAGAGAAAGAAGAAAGAAAAAAAAAAAGGAAAGGCACAGATTTGATGATGGCTCTTATATCCTCATACTGGTTTTCAAGTTCATTTGGTCCTCAGACACGATTTTGTTTCTTGAAAAGGAGATGTCTGATTATTTGTTGCACAGCAAAAAGCAAGAGAAAACTTCCCATGCATTTATTAGAATGAGAGAGGTTTTTTTCTTTCCCATTTTTGTCTGCTTTTTCAAGTCTCCCAATAAGGATGATATTTTTGAAGTTAGTTCATCTAGATGTGTTTTAAATAGTGAATTTGCAAGATGCCTAATGATAAGCTTTTCAAACATCATGAGAAAAGCCTGCAAAAAACTGTGAATAAGGCTTTCAAACATCATGGGAATAATGCTAAGTAGGACTAATGAAAAACAAGCTTTTTCCACTTGCCTAGCTGTTACAACTCATATTTTCAAGTCTTCTTCCCTAAGACAAGCACTAAAAACAAATTTCAAGCCAGATCCAAAATTTTCCTGTAGTCAGACGATTCTTGCTAAGGGGGATTTGATTAATAACTGCACCAGAGACTGCCAGACCCTTAAGGAAATGGCAACACTCTCCCTTTTTTGGAAAATGAAATCAAACTCACACCTTGTAAGGCCTCTTTGACAGTGAATTCTGTTACTACTCAGACTTTCTCCACTGCCTACGACTTCACCATTGTTTTTGCTGATACTTATCACACCAGAAAAAAAAATTCCTCTCTGTAAAAACTGAATTTCTATATACATTAAAAAACACAATCCTCCTTTTGCAGTAGACTTTTCTTTTTTTTAGTAAAACTCTTAAAGTCACATAAGCAAATAAAGTGCTTCAAATAAAGGTATATTTCTAATGTAAATGCTTAGGTTCCAAAAAATTCATATTTTTTTCAGGAATAGTATTACATACAGATCAGTTCCAAATATTAAAAATGGTATTAATAAGCATTCAAGAAAAACTGACCAGTAAGGTGTGGTCTGCTTCACTGACCTGTTCTGACTAAACTGCATCATATGCATTTGTTCCTGCAGTGAACAAACAAGGCTGGTAACGTGCACTGTGCCACACTGTGAACCACAATTTTGCATTACCTCCTTTTGCCAAGTTGCTCTATAACAGCATCCCAAAGATAAAAACCTCTTAACCACAAAGTGATTTGGTTTTGTTTTAAAAATTGATTAAAATAAGTTGTGCTCAAGCCTTTCCCAAAACTTGCCAGCTCTGGAGTGTCCCACCCTCCACAGAGCACAGACCATCACATCCATGCCATCCTTGTAGTGGTCCAGAAGCTTCTTCTACCTCAGAAACCAGAATTGGGGTTAGAACTGCTGACAAACTGCAAAGGGTCAGACCAGTTTCTCCCCACTGATTCTATGCCAGACTGTGCTATGGAATGTTTCAGAGGAAGACTCAGTCATCGTGGTATCAGGGATGAAATACGTGCACAAGATCATAAGCTGCTCCCCATCTTGGGTGAAATATCAAAGCACAACAAGCACAGGGGACTACTACTCCAGCTGAGAAGTTAGGAAGGGATCTGCAGTCCCCTCAATCTGTCCCTAGTAGATCTATGCACAGCTTTCTTTACCCTCCTACAGTCAGGTGGAGCACTGATTCCACCTGGAAGGAGCTGGAGGTAGCAGTGAAGATACTTCTGATGCTTACAGAGCCTTTTGGAGCAGGAGGCTGAAGGATGAAGCAGCACCAGGGCTCCTCCAAGGGAAATACTCCAGGAACCCGAAAGGAGAAGCATATAGACTTTATCATGGGACAAATAGAAGGGTGCCTGCAGTCCTGTTGGGCAGATGATGGCCTCCAAACTCACGTGGAGCACGTGCAGCTTTGGCAGAGAACACCGAGGTAAGTGTACACACACGCAGCCCGTTGCAGAGAAAAACAAAGCGCAGTTAGAGCAATGGGGCGAACAGAGCTATTTTAAGTACTTCTCACTATGGTTTACCCTAGTAGCAGAACACTTAGAAAAGCTGTCAAAATGACAATCACTATTTAGGTTAAAAAAGCAAGTAACTACTTCAATAACAATTTATTCACCACCTAATGTTTGCAGTTGAATTACAGCTTTTACGGTGTTTTTCTAAAGTGTGATATTTACTGCCTCTACCTTGCCTTCCCAAGATTTTTTTTTTTTTTTTTTTTTTTTTTTTTTTTTTTTTAAATAGAAAGGAATTGGACTCATGACTTACATGTAACTTTTCTAGGTTCTGTGCTGGCTGAAATGTTCTCACGATGCAGGGAACAGGATCAATGGAGAAATTAAAAGGCTGCAGCAATCCATTAAGAAGTAACCCTCCAAAGTTCTGTAGGGCAGTGTTCTGGCACCTCAGTTGGAGCAACCTAAAATAAAATAAAGGCACGAATGAAAAAGAATCAAGCACTGAATCTTTACAAACACCTCTTTCTTTTTTCCTTCTGATTCTACAAAACATGTTGGGTCATCTTTTTTCTTTAATATAGAAGATCTTTATGCCAAACATGACAATTACTTTATAGCCATTTCACACTTCCTCAAAGCTTTAAGTTGCAGATACCTTCCTACAAAGACCATGTTTTCCTTTCATTTGTATAGTATGAGGCCCCTGAAAAGAATTACTGAACAGACAAACTAATATTTCTGTGATTATTCTACCACATCACACCACAGGTATGTGCATTGTTATGCATACATACAAAGGAATTCTTTGCTGTGATGGTGGTGAGGCACTGGAGCAGGTTGCACAGAGAAGCTGTGGATGCTCCATCCCTAGAAGTGTTCTAGGCCAAGGCTGGATTGGGCTTTGAGCAACCTGGTCTAGTGATAGTTGTCCCTTCCCAGGGCAGATGGGTTGGAACCAGATAAGCTTTAAAGCTCAACCTAAATCACCCTGTGGTTCTATGAAACTGCACATCACATCAGAAAGGAGTTATAACAAAACCAGCAAATTTATCTAGTAGGCTTTAAATAATAATTAATACTGGCTTTTGTCAAAGCTTTGAATTTATTTTATCAAGGAATTTAGGTTAGGAACACAAAATTTGTTCCTTTGTTTCTCCTTTATTCTGGTGAGCTTCAGAGAAGAAACACCATCAGCGTAATTTGGTATCTCTGGGTTGATGCGATGTGTGTTGTAACCCTGCAGCCACCCTAAAGCAAAGCTACCTGTCATGCCAGTCCATGTCAAAAGAAAATTGGAGAGAGAATGAAATGTTCATCTGCCCACAGAAAATTCACTGCGCTGTCACCTCTCTGCAAGGGGCTCAGGGCTCAGTCCCTGGAGGGGAGGCACTCTGGCATGGGGAAGGCTGGTGAGAGCAGAGCTGGGGCCAAGGGGCTGGGGGGGGGCTGAAACCCCCAGCAGCCAAGTCCCAGCATCACCACACAGCCCAGATCCCACAGTGAGCACAATCCCAATCCCAGACTCTGGAAAAGGCTTCCCCCATCTATCAAGGAAGCGGTCACACTCTGAAGTGGTTGAGGAGGAAATACTTGTGGAAGGAGAAGTAATTAGCTTTAAGCTACAGGGGTTCTCAAGTTGAGGTTTTCAACTTGGTAGTGCCCAACATTTTACTGTTTTCCTGGAAAAAAACATTGGAATGCTTAACTGCTATTTACTTGAGTGAAGTTGGCAAGTGGGAGTGGAAAGGAAGATGGTTTTCTTTTGAACAGAAGGGGACAGCAGCAGTACAAGCAGTGGCATGTATCTGTCTTCACAGGATCACTGCAAAGGCTGTGTCTGCAGAATTACCACAAACTAAAGCTAGATAAAGGGGGAGGTGAGGAAGAGGAAAATAAACCCCTAAAGTTTAGATCTTTTAAAAATCTACTCTTATTTTTTAAAAACTTGCAAAATTAACTTGTCAGTAAAAAATTCTGGTTTCTCAAGAGATGTCTGCTATGTCTATATATTATGACTAATGCCTGTTTATGACTCCATAAAAAAGTGGAGGGAAAAATAAAACCAAAATACAGTGCAAATGAGAGAGAATTGGTGGTTATTTTTCTAAGTATGCTGCTCCTGGTAAAAAAAGTTCAATATTTCCTGAGCAGTGATCCTACTGCATTTTACTCCAAGTCTTGTGGAAAATTGGTTCACTTATGGAAAGCAGGTTATTTCCTCTGGATGGCACCCTTCTAGATGGTTTACCAACAGATGCTCAAATTCTTGCTACCTTTAAGGATTACTTAATTAGGTACTTGAAAAGAATTACAAGGCTGTGCTAGGAACACAATGCTTGTGTCTCTTCAGTTTATACAGGTTTTTCCAATTGGGCATAACATTCATTGACAGACTGTAAGAGTACCAAATATTTATGGTCACAAATATACATTATTTAAATTGCCTATAAACCTAAAAATATAAACTCTAAGTCTGTTCAGTCATAAATCACTGGTAGAACAAAAATAACTGCTGCTTACTCAATGGCCAAAGGACTAAAACCAGGGAAGTCTCTGTATTTTCAAGGATAACTTAGTTTCCTGAGCAAAAATTGCACATGCCATGGCATATCAGTGGAAAAAGAGAATAAACAGAAGTTGGGAATAGAGAAACAAGAGAAAAAAAGGGGGTATGGAGGGTGGGAGAGGGGGAAAGGAGACTTTCAGCACCACTGAAGCTTTTCTGAGAAGGTCTGATTGATGTTCACTGCTGTAGAAAGCATGAGGCTGCATCCCAAACATTTCATTCCCTTCTGCAAATGTCTCACTCCATACCTCTCCCCATGTTCCCCAGATATTCTTGCCCTATGCAGGATGATCCAGCCAGCATCAGGTTTTACACATGATCTAAAAGACTAAAGCAGGAATCTCTCTGCCCAGGGGTCAGCTTAGGGTAGAATGAAACTTAACCCCTGCCTATGCTCAGCACGAGGGCTTCTTCATGCTTTCCATCTGACAAAAGACTTTTCCTGAAACAGACAAATTATTAAAGGCAAAGCTGTTACTACAGCTGCAGACTTACAGGAATACATAAAAACTGAATTCCCATGAAGAGCTAATGGTGCACCTACTGAAGAGGAAGTTGAGCAGTTTAACAGGCTGATCAGCCAGGTTTACAGCATTAGGAAGAGCTGGATCTTAGGCAGGATAAGATGTACTCTCTGCTCCAAGGCTTGCTCACATCAAGGTCTCAGCTCTCAGCACAGACCTGCACATGTGGGCCATCACTTAACAGGGTCATGAGAGGCCACAAAATCACTGTCCTACACCAGCTTGAAGAACCAGCTCGAAGAACCAGCTCCTGCAGTCTTGGAGGTTGCAAGAAAACCTTATATTTATTCTCAAAAGAAGCATCTGCCTTAACAGCTTGCAAAGAAATCTAGAAAAATAACAATACTTCCAACTGCACTTTGTAAATCTGCTTGATTTAAAAAAAAAATCTTATATTATTTAACAACCTTTTGTACATTTTTGAACCAGGTTACCTTTTTTCTCCCCCTTTCCGATGGCTTCCAGTATTGCCTGGCAGCTGAAATTATCATTGAGGAATGCAAATGTAAAGGAAGACACACCAAGACACTCTAACTGGCAGAAGAATGCATGAAGTTGAAAAATCTTTTGCTTCAATAAACGCTTTCCAGTTTGGATTTTTGTTATACAGAGAGAGTTTTCAAAGGAGAGGTTTTGTTTTTAACAGGGTTTTAATGCTTAAAGTGGAAAACTGGCAAGTTCTTCTGTTTGCAACAAACAAACCAAGAAAGGTGAATTGAGAAGGGCATGATGAATGTACCTGGGTATTACTCCACTTATCATGAAAGATGTTTCAGACACAGAAAATTGTGCAGTCATGCTCAAGAAAACTGGAGATGCTGGGTGGGCCATGAGGGAAGTGAGCAAGAAATCAACAAATGCAACAAATACACAGGGGGTTGTTTATCCTGATGTTCAGATAGGTGGGTAAAATGAGGGCTAAGTAAAATTGACCCACAGAGGAGACCAGTTGGTGAGCTTCTCTCAGATGTGGACAGGAGGAAAAATATTAAGGAACGCTGAGCACCTGTGAGCCAGGAGAGGTGGCAATATAGAGGTGTGCAAATAGAGCTGGTGTTTTCTGAAGCAGTGCCTCACCTGGTGGACTGCAATGATGCTACTTACACAAATATGTAAGTAGCAATGATGCTACTTACACAAATTGATCCCAGTGAAGTCAAGGACCCTGCTTTGTTACATGCAATACCATCACAGATCAGCAAACGTGTTTTCCTTACGTTTTGTGTGTAATTTCCTTCTGGTTGAAATAGCTTCACTGGAACATTTGTAGCTTGAAGGGTCGCCTGAGGCTGAGAAGACATTTGCAGTGCTCCTGACATCTAATGCATGATCTTTCCCTGAGATCTGTAAATTAAACTCAAGATGATATCGATACCTATGTCACAAAACAGACATGGTCTGCTTCACCCTCAGTGCACCTAATTTCCTCATAATAACCTGTGTAATTCTTCCAAAGGGAAAGAACATGCTCATCTATCACTCCTGCTTGTTCCCACATGCACTGTTTAACCAGAGGCAGCCAAAACAGGAGTCAGAAGGGCACAGCAGCTTCTTTCCCAGTGTCCAGAGGTGAGATGCAGAAAACTAACACAACCAAGGAGGTGTGGACCACAAACAGGGAGGTACCCACCCATCCCAGGGTGAGGACCAGCTCTGCAGTGCATCCCTATCTGGGTGAAGTGTGTCAACAGTCAGAGGAGATGAGATGGAGTGATTCCCTCAGATAATAACAAAACTATGTGAGGAACCACCTTAGCTAGAAACTGTGACTGAAGTCACCAGGAGAAGCTTCAAGACAACCATTGCTGGCTGACTGGCTGCAGGGGAAGGCAGCTGCTGCTACCCTGGAGTGCTCCAGAGTCTGAAAACTGGATTTTCACTAGCTGCACCTAACAAAACCAACCAGGCTTAAACAGAAAACCTTCAGAGAAACTGGGGAATGTGCACAGGGGAATTTTCCACCCTTCCTCATCCTCTGGTTGCAGTTAGGTCTGTGGCTAGAAGGCATAAGGCTGCAGTTCAAGAGTACTGCCACAGGAACTTGTAAATCTTTTTATGTAAAACCTGAGTGATTTTCTTGTTGGAATATACTTGACTTAAAGCCACCATCGAAAATTTTATTTTATCTTGGGGTTATGACTCATGAAAGAATGGCTAGGTGTGAAAGGAAAGTTAATATATTCTGTGAGAAAAACCCCCTCCCCAGCAACCTTATCCGATGACATGAGCTGAATATTTATGTTCTACGCAGTAAAACCAATAGACAGCAAAAGCCACAGCCTAATACTTTGTGTCAGATCTGATGAAAATTCAGACACCTAGCTTATTTCCCCTTAAAGGCTGGAAATTATGGTTAACACACATGTGAACAGGAGAAAATGAGATGGTTCAGTGATGAGGATGAAACTGCTGCCCCTTAGTCCAGCATGTTTGGAAGATGATACCAGACTAGCCAGTGCTGGTTGTCTTGGATAAGAATGCTTCCCAGGTCATCATGAAATGACACAGCTCACTGGGTTAATGCTCCAAGACTCCTGACCCAACACATGTGACCCCCAAAACCACACCCCTGTCATGCAAAAAGATGTTCCCATGTTGAATGATTATCACAGTCAGACTTTTACTGCTGATTTCTTTTAAAAATTGCAAATTGAGAAAACAGTTAACATACAGAATGAAAGAACAGGCCAGTCAACCACAAAAACTTCCCATAAGGTTCAGCATGTGGGAAACAGATAAGTGAATGCTGTGAAAGATGAACAATATTTAAGTATTAACACAAATGTTTGTTTTGGGGAGGTTTATCTGGCATCTCTACCGGTTTTCCTCCAAGCTCTAATACAAAAATAACTACATCTAACTGCAACTGGGAAGAGATGGCAGCAGCTCAACATTGCTCCCTTTTTTCCCTCTGCACTCAGGAAAACCCCCAACTGCCTTACAGTGTCACACAAACTAATTTTAAGGTGATTTAGGATGAAGCCAGCCATGCACTTGCAAGTTCAGAAAGTTCAGTCAGTGGTCTCATTTTAATCATCCTGTCAAATGAGGACATACGCGTGCAACATAAGGGCAGGAGAAACAGTTTTTTCTCCAGCTGTACAGGTGGTCCCCCATGTTACAGCATGAAGTGAGGAAATTATCCTTTAGCTCATATAAATCCTGGACACAATAGTTGCTCACCAAACTATGTAGAGGGAGCCCATGCTGATGGATGTACACATCTTGCCTGTGCAACTGTAGTAGGGCTGAAAGTGGGCAAATGCTGCATCTCCCATGAAGGAGCTGCCTCTTATCTTCTCTGTCTCCACCTTCACTCCAAGCAGGGAAAAGTCAAAAGACATGAAATTGTTTTGTGGGTGATCTTCAGTGGTTGTTAAAAATATAAAAAAGAGAAAAGGAGAATGGTGATGGGAAAGAGGTTCAAAAATATGTTCCTTCTTGGGTGAACTCAGGTCTTTTTAACAAGAAAAGCCAGAGAGACCACGCACAGTAATGCTGAGAAAAAGGAAATGGTACTTCATTCTAGCCAGAGTCATAAATCTTACCAGTGAGCCTCTAACGGCAAAACGGTGAGCAGGGGAATTTTTATACAGAGATAATTAGTTGTGAGCTGATATCAGGTTTACTGTGCTGTACACTCCGTGTGTGCAACATGTTCTTAACCTGCAAAACCCTGCACGAGGCTCTGGCAGCTTTGCTGCTGCTGGCTTTGCCAGAAGGCATGCAGCTGGAACTCCCAGAGACCCTTAGGAAAAAGAAGGTGAAGATAGAAATGGGTATTTCTGCTCCAGAGAAATCTTGTCTGTAGCCCAGAATGATTCTTCCAATAGGAAAAATGCACCATGTTTATAAAACCACACCACTCTGCTACAGGGGAGATGGACCAACAGGACATCTTGTGCCACTATTAACATCCTTATCTTCTGGGATACAGACACCACTCACAGATCCTGCAGAGCAGGCAGATGGGTCATGGAAAAGGTTTATCCATTGAAGTGAGAAGCAAAATGTGGTTGAGGGAAATTTATCAGCCAGAAGAAAACAGCTGTGAAGATGCCTCACAAGCACCAAAGTCAGTGGCACATTCCCTCTGCCTGTGCTGGGAACAAGACAGCCAACCCGCACCAGTGCTTGTTCCTCAACGCGTTGCTCTGTTTCAGAGAACAGCCAGGGACTCGCACTAGTGATTGACACGAGCAAAGACTCCACCACAGCTAGCAGTCAGACCACACTTCCAGTCAAAGAGAAGCTGCTTTTTGGTTTCTAGATGATAGGGAGTCCAGGAGACATGCCAGCAGCACGCTGGGTGTGCTAGCTGCCAGCAAGCATCCTAGCACTTGTGAAGCTACTTTAGAGGGGACCAATTTGGTCTAGATGAGGGGGTCTGGAAACCTTCACGCCCAAAAGATGTCCAAGTTAGGAAACAGCCCAGAAAGGACAGCAGCTTGCAAAGGGACAGCTCGATGAGAAAAGACAGCCCACCCCAGCTGCACAAGGAGCTTTGAGTCCCCACAGGCTACCTTGATGCTCCCTACCTACTTTCTGCCCATCCCGTTTTCTTTTTAATCCCCAGCCTAATGCAACAGGACAGATACACCCATTGCATGACCACACTCCTCTGCTGACCCAAAACAGCTGGAGGCAGGTGGGGCTCAGGGCAAACCAGCTTTTTCTGCATAGAGTTAAAGCAGCAGGTCTTTTAAAGGCTCAGTTTGCCTGCAACTGTATGTTAAACTGAAAGACCAATCTGTATTTACTGCGCTAAACTACAGTTATGGGGGTTTTTTAATCATTCAGCCTAATGGTACACAGCTGTCACAAGAATCTTTGAACACATCACTGGCTCTCTTTGATCTGATTAACCAGATAAAGAACCACAGCCACAAGATATGAAAGGATGAGTCCAAATTTCAAACTCTCAGCTGAGCAAAGAATTTCGTTCAAAGGAATGGCAAAATGAGGAGGGAGGAGGTTCATAATACCAATGAAGGTTTTATTTACTAGTGATATAAGCAGGTGAAATGCTCTCCGTTGCACTGTTAAAGAATCAATGGACCCCAGCCTCAAAGTGGTGCTGACAGGTGTTATATCTGCCACACTAACCTGTGTGGACAGCAATATTTGTATCATCTTTTTTCCAGACTGGGAATGAGGGGCTTTCTTCCACAGGGATGCTTTTTAGACTGGAGAAGCCTCCCTGTGATACTGAAGAACTCCAAGGGTATGGCCCCTTCACCCAAATTGCTTCTGTTCAGCATGATTCTTCAGATAGCATAGTATTTTTTTTTAATTCAAGACAGCTTTGTTTATTTGCTTTTATTTCTAGCATAATGTTTACTATTCCAATCAGAACATTCTGTAATCTCATCTAAATGTTTTATTATTAATTGCTGCACCCCACACCCCACCCTTAATAACTATCCTCGGGAGAGGTAAACATTTCAACGCAACTTACTCTAGTTAAAGCCATGAATATGCATTATTTATTTATTTAGGTAAACAGTAATTAAGAAAAATCACCAAACCGCCTTCTCTTTGAAATGAGCTCTATTTTACCAGCCTTGCCGTGGGAATTACAAGTCCTTTAAACACATCTATTACTTTGTCCTCCTCCACCATGATTTACATTGATGGGCCTCAGACCACACTACAGCTGCCAGAAAAGCAGTCAGTCCCTACGCTGTCTAAGGCTGAGTGACAAGTTCAAAGCTTCCAGCAAGGATAAGCAAGAGGTACCAAGATGTCAGTAGAGAAGAAAGGTGCAGGATGAGGAAAAGGGTGTTGCTATCTATCACTCAATACGCTGATTTTAAAGATTTTTCACAGCAAGACAACCACTACTAACATGAAAACACTCATGACCCCCTTCTGCCCTCTCCCTACAGATGGAGGGCTATGTCCTGACAAACAGAGGAGCTTGTGACCACTGAAGCCTCTCCATGCTAAGCTGGGTAGCAGCCAGCCCCAAAGGGAGGAGATTTTGTGCCAGAACAGTCAGATAGCCCCAAGTGCTATATATATACCTACATACATACATACATCTATCTATATCTATATCTATATCTATATCTATATCTATATCTATATCTATATCTATATCTATACACACAACTTATGCATTGGGTAATAAGCAGCTGAGTGACTCCACTCAATTCCCCTGGTTTTCTTCCTCAGTGTTACATTAACTCAAATACTACAGCATCCCATCCTGACTTATATTTCCACCAAATTGCACCGCAAGCCATGACAGAATATGGCAGCACCAGAGGCAATGAAGCCGCTAACACAACACTCAATTTTTTAAACCAAAAAAGTCAGACACACCAAGATGGTCCTCTCAGTACTGGCTGATTACCCAGCTTAAGGATCGCACCAGCACTACAAGAGAGGAATCAAAACGTATCCCAAAGACAAAGGGATTTTCACAGATCTAAAATTGTTAGGTAAATAGATAAAACTGCGGCTGGGGCTGTGTTTCAGTTTTCAAAGCTAATTTCCGGCCACCGTTCAGAGAAATGCTTTGCATTTCCATTTCTGACTCACCCGCTTTAACAAGCGCACTCGCTGGAATTACTAAGCATGGGATCTCATCAAAACATTTCACTTTCTGAATCAAAGTGCTTTTCAATTTTACTGATGTGAACTTATCTATAAAATTTACCATGGTAACAACACTGGCGATGTGCAGGTATGAGGGCACAATGCGATGTGTCAGAGGACCCTTCTCCCACCGGGCATCCCACCAAGGTACAGGAATGCCTCCCAAATTCTGCCCAACCACTTGGAGCACGCTGACACCAGTCTCTCACATCCCCATCACAAAGTGATACACACTGCTAGAGACACATTTAAACATCAGGTATGAATGAAAAGCATTCCTGAAAAGAATCTGTTATGAAACCGAAAATCGGAGATCGCCGCAGCGCTGTGCCTAAGTTGAGTCATCAGTTCCCTTTACAGCGTAATAATTGATGCTGCCTTGATCAGAATGACTGATCCAAATGTTGCTTTGTGTTTGTATGTTTTTGTTTTGTTTTTTTTTTTTTTAATTAAGAAAAAAAAAAGATTTCTTATGTAAACAAGCCGTCTGTCATCTTGCAGGAGTGTTTGTATTCTTCAGATCATGGGAAACATCTGTCAAAACCAGATTTTGCTCTCCTCAATCAACTCGATACAGTCTTAATCAGACTGTACTCAAAGAACCGGTCTTGTTACAGAAAAAATATGCTGCCAACTCTCAGTGGAAGCGCTGATTTTATTTCACTTTCTTGGGATTAAATGCTGCAAAGATTATTAAAAGAGTTCCCTCCTTCCCCTGCGGGATCTCTCCCCCAAAGGAAATCCTGAGAATTTACATGCTGCTTTTCTCCTCTTTTTGTGCGTTTCCAAAATTAACTACCTTCCAGGAAGAGACAGATAGGAGTAGAATCAAGGTATAGTGAAACTTCAGAGCCTGCTGATTTCCCACCTTTTGACATGGGTACTCAGATAACGGAGCAATTCCCCTTCTAATGCTTGCAACAAATAAACGCTCCCACATGTCTGCATCCTGCAGGTCACACCTCCCCAGAATGATTCATTAGATATTTTCACATCATCTACACAGGGGAAGATCAAGTGGGGTTGCAACTGCCTCTAGTGGTGTTTTCTGAAGACAAGGTGACACAAAACAGAGTGGCTGCTACTACCAGGATAAGGGTGATGTTAGACTGCCATACTGTGAGTTCTCTGCCAGAGAATCTGCCTGGGAATAGCAAAATCATTACGACAAAAGAAAGAAGAAGCCAATTAGAGAAACAATGTGAGACTATAACAGAAAGAGCAGGCTACTCCATTAGCAAGTAAATGAAGAGGAGATGACTGTGGCAGGAGGACCAGGATCAATGGGTACCAGCCAGGTGTTTTAGCTGGGGCTGTATGCAGAGCTCTGTTAAATGGACCAATAATTTATAGATTAAGGGGACAGTACTGGAAACATTCAATAGTTTTAATAATGTGTATACATGGTCTTAAGGCCCTTGGAGGGGTGAGAAATTAATGGCCATGTCTATATTAGCTTTTACCTTTAGACCTAAACTACTCCACTGGAACCATGTTGCTGATATGATGCTGAATTTTTGTATTTCATCTGGCAGTGACTCCAGCCCAGTGCTGCACACTGAACACCTACCAGTAGCTGGAGTATATCACCAGCACTGCTGGAAGCACAACTCTCAGCATGTATCAGTAACTCATGGATTACACATCATGCCACTAATTCTTAAATACAAGGCATGAGACAGGAGGAGAACCTTGGTATGCTTTGGAGAAGATGGAGGAGGACCTATCTAAATACTTGGTACTGAGAGTAATACAACATCAGATGTTAAAACAAGAAGATAGACAAAATCCAAGCCTGTGGAGAAGAAGAAATGATAAAACAAATGATGTAAAAAGGGAAAAGAAAATGATCTACTGGCTGAAGATTATGTTAAATTATATTTCCCTAACTGTGGCAGATAGTTGAACATGAAACTAATATCAGACATATCTGCAAAAATTGTACTCTTTTGAATGGAGTGGAATTGGATTTAAATGAAAGTTTTACTTTAAAAAAATCTTCAGGCAAGTAATTTCTTTGAAGTAAGAAATTACTGCATGGCTACACTTATGAAACAAACCTAAGACAATATTAAACAAGATGAAATCTCAACTGTGTTTGAGAAATAATGTCCAGAAGCATATAGATTTAGCTCTGCTCAGCACAGAATCCAATGAGTATCATCAACCTTGCAACATCTTGAGGAATCTTGTATTTTTCTGAACAACACTTTTATCAACTTCAGGTATTTTAGAGAGGAATGGATTGCAACACTCCCCAAATGCAGGTGAAACACAATTTTGGCCAGATTTGAGAAAAGACTGGACTTAGCACTGGTTTCATCTGCCTGACCGAAGATAACACACGTTTTCAACTGTAACTTTCATAAACTCTTTGAAGTTCATTTTACTATTCTAAGGTTCAAGGGTGACAATATGAAGACAGAGGAAGCAGAAAAAAACTGAATAGGAATGAAAAGCACTTTGGACTGTCAAGCCAGCAAGCGTAAGAATTGTATTTGGCTTTGTGAGAGCATTGCCAATACTAACAAACCATTTGCCGTCTGCTGCTGCATACCAGCAGGTCGTGCCCAAGCTTGCATTAATACTTTGATGCATGTAAAGTGGACACATTTTGAAGTGCCCCTGTATTTCCTTTTAATTTAATTTTGCACCAACTGTTGAATGTCCTGATTAAAAAATAAAGGCGTGGGAAACAAAGCGAAATAGGGTTTATCACCTCATAAAGTTAACCAAAACAGCAAAGACTGTGTTCAAATGTCTATCTAGTTCTCCCTGACAGTTCAACTCAACTGAAACCTTAGGCATGATATGAATTTCTTCTTCAGTTTCATGCCATGTGAAAACAGAATTTTAACATCAGTATTTTCACCATCCCGGTTAACGATCACCCAAAGCAGTAGTAAGAACCAGCAATCATTATGCCACAAGCAAAGCCAACTCCATAACCAGAAAAGAAAATTATTTTCTTTCCAATCTCTCTTTTCTCCTCTTAAAACGTGAGTGCAGCAGATTCAGGGACATCCTGCATGAGCCATTCTCACTGCTTGTTCCTGTAAAAAATATGTTCTCTGCACTCCATAATTACAGGTTAACTTTGTCAGGCAAAAAGAGCCTCTTTCTACAGTTCTTATGACTTTTGGAGATGGAGGTCTTTTTTGTTTTGTTTTTAACTTGCATGATGAAACACACCCGTTCTGCCATTATTATCTTGTTTTATAACTTCTCATAGCATTTGCTTAAAATGATATAAAAAGTAGGCAGTTGCACAGAGAATGATTAGTACAGCATGTGCTGTAGCAAGCAATATTATATATTTTATTGCTCATGAAGTCAGAGTACTGGAACCAGCCAAATCTGTTACTTTAGTCTGAAAGCACATTTTTCCTTTCCTGCTTGCAACAGGATAATTAATAACTGGGAGAAATAATGGAGAAAATAACCATGGTGTTAGGTAAGCACTCCTAACTACACAACCTTATGTTTGGACCAAAGATTGATGTTTGGGATGTCTCTCTACAAGAGAATAACAAAGTTTGCATCTCATGTGTCACAAGGACACTTGCCACACCATCTGCTCTGCCATCATCCCAAATTACTCAC